>NW_008330679.1:1475911-1513791 GCF_000622305.1 Nannospalax galili
TAGCTGACCCTCCTAAAACAAAGACCTCTAGATAGGCTGACTAGATTCACCAGAAGGGCAAGTAGTGGGGAATGGCTGGCAAGTAATGGGGAATGGCTGGCAAGTAGTGGGGAATGGCTGGGGGTGCCAACAACACAGCAGAGAGTAGCAGGGATATCAGAGTATAAGGGCTCTAATGGGGGGAGGGAGGCTATGGGAGGGTACTATCTGGGAAGTGGGTGTAATTAATTAATTAATTAATTAAAAGCTCTAATGAGGGCAGGAGAGATGGCTCAGTCAGAAAAGTGCCTGCCACACAAGCTAGAGGATCATTGTGAATTCCAAGTCAGCTCTGTTTGTAAGAGTGAGATGCTGACTCAAACTCTGCTTGCTCACTTTTTTTGAGATAGGTTCATATGTAGCCCAGGTTCACCCACAACTCATGATCCTCCAAGTTCAGCCTCCCAACTGCTATAAAATCATAGGCATGAGCCACCACTGCTAGACACTAATAACTCATATATAGCAAATAACATGAAGAAAAAAAAGGATAATATGCACATCATGATATGAAAAACATTTAAAGAGAACATTTGATCCCTTTTTGGGAAAAAAAATATTTTAAAGTACTACAAAATGTAAAGATAGTTACTAACTAATTCATTCAATAACTAATGACTCTTTTTTTTTTTTTTTGGCCAGGTGTTGTGCTTGGTATAGGGGATACATTGTAGACTAGCTGCTCCAGGCAAAGAAAATATTAGAAAACTACCATGGAAGAGAAAGAGAATTATGTTATCACCCAAAGAGCTATTTAGCTTTAGTATCTTCAAATCTAACCACCCAAAATTACTCCCACCTACAAAATTCAATGTCATTCCCCCTATCAAAGTTAGAGACTACTTTTCCCTACCCTTGAATTTAGGCTTGCAAACTCAACAAAACACGGCAGACATAAAGCCAGTTTCAGACCTAGATTTATTAAGAGTTCTGCAAATTTCAACTTTTACAGAATTGCTATCATACTGAAGGGTGGCGAGGGAACGCATGTGAAGAGACAAAACTTGAATGATGAATAGCAAGAGGAAATAGATGAGGACAAAGATGAGAGCTGTGCTGCCTCCAGAGACAACCAGCACTATCGTTCCAACAAAGAGGAAAGGGCGCTTAAGTTGACTTGCCTCAAATCTCAGCTAATGATAGAGACAAGTGTTTCCTACTGCCTCTGACAAAACTTCTAATTCAAAAATTGTAAGAAAAAAAAAGTAGGCATGTTAATTTAGAGTTCTGTAATAGATGCTAAGACCAGGGGGGGAGACCTATTATGCAGAAATGGAGTGCTACTATACTAAAAACCGACACAAAGAAGTAAATCTGAAAGGGAAAGGAAACTACAGCAATTGGAAGGGCAGCTATTGGAAGTCGAAAGTGTGACCGACGTTATATGCTGTCAGAACTATTCCCAGAACTGTCCCATGAAGTAATTTAGAAGATTAAAAATCAACCAGGAGCAGCCAGGCTTGGTGGCAGAGGCAGGTGGATCTCAATGAGCTCAAGCTCAGCTCACTACAAAGCGAGTTACAGGCCAGCTAGGACTACAGGGAGACGCTGACTCAAAAAGCAGTAAACCAACAAACAAACCAGTGGCTGTAGAGATGGCTCAGCATTATGAGCACTGGCTGTTCTTGCACAGGACCCAGGATTCAGGACCCAGGATTCAGTTCCCAGCACCCACATGATGGCTAACAACATTGGATCTAGAGATCCAATGCTCTCTTCTGGCTTCCACAGGCATTGCACACACATGGTGCACTTAATATATGCTGGCAAAACATTTACACACATAAAAATATTTTTAGGCTGGGCATGGTGGCGCACACCTTTAATCCCAGCACTCAGGAGGCAGAGGCAGGCAGATCTCTGTGAGTTCAAGGCCAGTCTGGTCTACATAGTGAGTTCCAGGAGAGCTGGGGCTACAGGGAGACCCTGTTTCAAAAAGACCAAAAATAAAATAAAATAAAATATTTTTAAAATAAACCAAATGATCCTGGCAGGTTCCCTGACCACACATCCAAGGTGTCAGTAACTTCTTTATAAGCAACTATGAGACGGTCTGAGGAAAAAGCATGAACTAAAGAGTGAATGTTAAAACTTGTACCCAGGACTTGCTGGACTGGAAAATAACTATTACTTGTGGTAGCTTCTTCAGATGGCAAAAGACTATCAAAGAAAACAGCATCGGGGCCTAGAGAGATGGTTCAGTGGGTAAGAGCACTTACTCTGCAAGCATGATAACCTGAGTTTGAATCCCCAGCACCCACATAAAAAACCGGGCATTGGGCGATGGAAACAGGTAGATCATGAGATCTCACTGAACAATCAGCCTAACCAAAATGGTAAACTTCCATTTTAGTGAGAGACCCTCTCTCAAGGCCTTAAGGCAGAGAGATTCAGAGAGAAAGACACCAGATAGCCTATTCTGGTCTCAAGTGTGCACATGGCACGCACACCCACACAACTCACATGCATGCAGCACACATATACCTCCCCCCAACAAATGAAAACAGTATGGGAACAAAGACCAAATCCAGAGCACTGATAATCAAGTAGGGACTCACAATCACCAAATAAAGAATGTATCTTTTAAGCTCCTTTCTTAAGATCTCCAAAACATTTAAGGCCAAGTTTACACAGCCTCTCAGGCTAAAAAGATTCTAAAGAAAGTTACCTAGTCAACTCTAACTTGAGGGCCAAAGTAGAGAGAAGCCAGTCTCAAAAAGAAATCATAAGGTCTTTTTTTTTTTTCCTAATGGAGCACACACCTATCATCAGATAATACAGAAACTCCACAAAGTATTTAAAAGAATTTGATCAGACTCAACTATAAGAAACATTGTTCTAATTATATGAGGCCTCTGTTTTCAAACTGACACACTGTGAACCAAATGAAGACTGCTACAAACCAGGCCTTATTTTTTCCCTCTTATTTGTTGTTGCTTTGGTTTTTGTTTTGTTTGGTTTTTGTGGTTTGTGTGTATGGTTTTTAGAGTTTGTTGTTGTTGTTGGGGGAGGAATAGTTATTGCCGGTATCTTGTTTTTATTCTCTGGTTTTGGGTTTTTTGTTTTTTGTTCTTTGTGGGTGTGTATGTGGGTAGTGTTTTAGAAAGGGTTTTCACTCTACTGCCAGGCTGGCCTTGAACTCACAGTGAGCCTCCCTCTTCAAGTTTCACAAATGCTGGGATTACAGGCATATGCCAAGAAGCTCTGTTCTGAGGTTACAGGTCAGCACTGCTATGAACTAGTCTATTTCATGATGCTTCCTGCTTCCCGCTGTTTCAATCTCCCATGAGTATCTACTGTAGTCAGCTATCCCCATTCTCAAAAAAGACCTTTTTGTTAATCTTTAAAGTCAGTAAACAAAGCATCATAGGGCATTTATATACATGTATGTATATGTCATTGTACTTGTTCTAAGTTATCAAAAACTTTGCTTTTTAGTAAAGTTTCATATAGTATTTATATATTATATGTCCGTGTCACTACTTTGTTCTAAGTTGTCAACAAAAATTGCTTTCTTATTTTTGAGGGTGTGTGCATGTGCGTGTGCATCTGTGTGTGTGTGTGTGTGTGTGTGTGAATATGCATATGCATGTGGAAGTCAAAGGACAATTCTCAGAATTCAGTTTTCTCCTGCCAACTTGTGAGATCCTAAGATTAAACTCAGGACATTTGGCCTATGCACAAACACCTCTACTCACTGAACCATCACACTTGCCCTAACTCATCAAATTTTTATACTAAGATATAGGAGGACTGGGGTAGAGGTTCAGTTTGGAGGAAAAAAGAGTAACTTGTCTACTTTGTTCACAGTAGTCCTCATAAAAGGACTCATTCTCAAAGCTTCATTCACATGCTAATTTGATGCAGAACTATGGACACTGAGCCAGAAATCATTACTGAAAGAGTTGTCTGGGCATCTTGAGAGGCCTGGGTATATAATACAGAGACATGAACTGACCACCAGAGGTAGAATAGTAGTAGACCATCCACAAATATGGTTGCTAACAATTCCTCCTATTCCTATAGACACATGCTTCTTCTCCTCCATCAATAAAGAAAATCCTTACCTTCTTCCTTTGTATCTTGCCTGAAGTGGAGATTTTATTCCCTTTTAAAAAGCAGAATTTGGGCAGCTACAGAGATGGCTCAGTGGTTAAGAGCACTGGCTGTTATTGCAGAGGACCCAGGTTCAATTCCCAGCACCCACATGAAGGATAATTCCAGTTCTAGGAGATCTAACGCCCTCTTCTGACCTCTACGAGTACTGTATGACATGGATGCATGTACACGCATGTACATGCAAGCAATAATCTTGTACAAATAAAATAACAATTAAATTAAAAAAAAAAAAAGCAGAATTTTCAGGGCGTGGTGGTCCACGCCTTTAGTCCCAGCACTCAGGAGGCAGAGGCAAGTGGATCTCTGTGAGGTTCAGGCCAGCCTGGTCTACATAGTGAATTCCAGGCCAGCTGGGGAGACCCTGTCTCAAAAAGATAAGGAAAAAAAAAGCAGAATTTGTGGGAAATGGAATTATGTAGTTTCAGGAAGCCAGAAGTAAAGTCAGAACCATCTAAGTGAGATCATCTTGATCCACTATCCCATCTGAGCCACATTAGGTAGACTAGGCAATAGTGTTCCCTGCCCTAAGTTCTAACCCCAAAATTATAAACAATACAACAGTTATGACTAAGCCAAGTGTGATAGTACACCTCTTCAATCCCAGCACTCAGGAAGCAGAATCACGTGTCTCTCGGAGAGTTCTAGGCTGGCCTGGTATAGAGTTGAATTCTAGGCCAGCCAGAGCTACACAGTAAGACCCTATCTCAAAAACAAAAAACAATCAAACAAAAAAAAAAAATGTGACCTTAAGCCATTCAAATCTGGAATAATTCAGTACTCATTAATAGATAGTTGATACATATAATGAATATGAACAAATGCTTACTGGTTACAACCTAGAAGAGGTGCTAGGGATCCTAACGAAATGCGAGAATAGTTTATTCAATACTGCTTAAAAGGGGAAGTTATGAATAGGAATTGTGTTTGTTGGTTTCTAATGTTATCTGTTTAGTAGTTATACTGCAATTAAGTCTCAAGATAAAATATGAAAACTTTACAGCAAATGACATAAAAATTATAATCTTTTGTGGTTGAATGGGAAGTTCTGTTTATACCAACAAACCAAAAGTGAAGATTTTTTTTTCACTCAATAATTAGAATGTAATAAAAGACAGTTAGGTGTGATGGTATACACCTATGATCCTAGCACTCAGGAAGCTGAGGCTGGAGGACTCCAAGTCAAGGCCAGCATGGGGTACAAAATAAGTTCCAGGCCAGTGTGGCACATAAAGTAAACTCTGTCTCCAAAACAAAAAAGGACCTAAAATTATGATTTAATATTACACAGATTTTTTTAAACATATTCGGGTTTCTGTAATTCTTCATGGTTACTGTAAACAGGTTTGAACAATAAAAGTCAATAGAACTTCAAACGCAAAATACAAAAAGATCACAATAATGGGTAAAACTAACGAGAACAAATTACATAGAAACAACTGAGGAGTCAGTCATTCATACTTAGTCAGCATATTCTGAGTGCTGAAGCTCATACCTATAATCCCAACATTTGGGAGACTGAAACAGGCAGATTGCCCTAAATTCAAGGTCAGCCTACACGACACAGAGACCCTGTCTCAAAGAAACAAAAACAAAACCCTAACAGACAAAATTCTGAGAGGAGAAAATAATTCATTATAACATTGAAAAGCCTTGGTCTTCAGCTGATTATAAGTATACTAGACAAGAATAACCAATAATGAGTATAAAATTAATGCAACTTTAGATCTCATTAACAAATATTAATAACAAATACTGAGCAACTATAATACACTATGTACTTGAATAAGAGAATACAGTAAACAGATCACAGGGAAGAATATTCTCAGTATATTTAGAGCTAGTCAAATTGTATATGAAATACTAAGTATAGATTAAAAAAAGAGAAATTGACCTACAAAAGAGAATTTTTAATTCAAATGTTACATTAAAAGAAGAAAATACAGAAGACAATTTTTTCATTTTACCAAATAAATCTTATGTGTTAGGCAAAATAATGAACACTACAGTATATGATAGAGAGCAAAATAGACACTGCCCTTTCTCTTATTCTGCTTAGCATCTAGTAAATACCCTCATCATAGGAACACCTGCAGCAAGTACATCATCATCATCATCATCATCATCATCATCATCATCATCATGTTAAGTATACTACAGAAGAATCCCATGTGCCTTTACATAATTTTGAAATAAATTACTTCCAAGACTATTTCAAAATTTTAAATCTATACTTAATTATGGCACTATACACAAAAAATTTAACTATTCCTGCAAAATAAATTATATATTTATTGGCTATTTATTTATTTATTGGCAAACCAAGGTTCATATACCCAAACACACACGTGGGTTTGTTGTTGTTTTAATTTCCACCTAAAAACTTAATCAGGTCAATCCATATGTTCATAAGCAACTAATTAGAATCAGCATCAATCATCATAATTTCAAATAACAAGAAAATTTTAATCTCCTTGCTTTATCATCTTAACCTAGATAAAATAATTCCAAAGAAATTAGTATCTATGACTTTTCTAATATTTCTTGTATTAATCAATATACCTTTCCATGGCTTTAGCTGTATAAGGCAAATGCATTTCAATACTGTGTTCATCTTCATCTGTCTGCAGAGACATTCGTTCAAACATTCCTGTCTTCCATAGCTCTCCATAAACTAAAGAGATTTCAAAATATATTAAAACAAGTACATTAATGTATATATATTTATCATATGAGATGTATGAAGTAACACAAAACTATAAGCTATGGCATGGACACAAAAGCACCACACACTAATCTACTTTGATTTTATTATAAAAGAGAGAACAACTAATTTTATTACATGAAATAATGTACATAAAGACTTATTCATCATTTATGTGACACAATTATTAAAAATGTACAATTTTCATTATTCTAAAATAACTTCTATGTCAAGCTGTTCTTTTTATTTTAAGCTGTACATACTAGCAAAAGCAGCTCATTAGAATTCCTATAACAGAAAAATCACTTGTCTGTTTACACATAAGGTTAATAACAGATTTAATAATTTTTATAATAAAATGTATAGTATTATTACTTCATACTTCACGTTTCTGCCATGCCCCAAACATAAAATTCTCTCTTACAAAATGCTATTTTTCCTAAATTCAAACAAGTTCATGGCAGAAATCACAAATTCATCACCGATCATGTCAACTTAAAATGATCTAGTAATTCAGTCACTTCTGATAAGCTATACTTAAAGATTGCAAGGCAAGAAAGACATGAAATTTAGTATGTAAAAACAACACAGTATACAAATATTTTAGAGGCAGGTCTAGTGGCACACAATTATATTACCAGACTGAGGCATGAGAATCACAAGTTCAAGACCAACCTGGGATATAGACAAAGTTCAAAGTCAGGAGGGAGATGGAGGAGCAGGGAGGGGGAGGAGTATGGGGGTAATTTTTAAGTAGATTCTTAGCTAGGTAGTATATAAATGCAAAAAGACAAAGAAGGGGTAGTAAGACCTCATTTGTACAAAATAATACCTTGCCAGGCATGGTCACACACGCCTTTAATCCCAGGACTTGAGAGGCAGAGGCAGGCAAATCTCTGTGAGTTCCAGGCCAGTCTGGTCTACATAGTGAGTTCTAGGCCAGCTGGGGCTACAGGGAGGCCCTGTCTCAAAACGACCCCCCGCCCCAAAAAAAAGCCTTTTTAAAAATTATCCTTTTCTTCACTGGAAGCTATGAAAAACTACAATTTTGTAAATGTACCAAAGTTTTAAGTGAATTGTATCCCATAAAGCCAAATTCTACTTTCACTAAAATTCATTTTAATAACAAATTGCTACTATTCTATGATACAACCTCAAATTATGAAAACTGAGGCCCAGAATAAGGGGAAAGAGCTAAACACTTCTTTTACAAATTAAATCTTTCATTTTACAGAAAAAAATATTGCAAATTTTAATGAAACAATCCTTAACAATACTAAAATATAACTTAATGAAATAAAGGATATATAGGATATATATACTCCTAAGTCCATGTAGGTAGTTATTTTTTTTAACTATTTTTATGTTATGTGTATGTGTTATGCCTGCATGTATGTAAATGGACCCATGTCATGCAGTGCCTGAGGAAGACAGAAAGGACAGAAGAACACATCAGATCCCCTGGAACTGGAGCTACAAACAGTTGTTAGCCACCATGTGAATACTGGGATTTGAACCTGGGTCTTCTGAAAGAGCAGTCAGTGCTGTTAACCACTGAACCATCTTTCCAGTCCTGAAGGTGATTATTATGTAAAAGAATAACTGAGCTTAGGATAAGGGAAAATACTGTAGATGATGAGTATTTTTTATTCTCTTCTCTACACTGTTCCGTTTTTGTTATATTTATTATATAATAAACAACTAAGGGCCAGGAGTGGTGGCACATGCCTTTAATCCCAGCACTTGGTACCTGGGAGGTAGAGGCAGGAAGAGCTCTGTGAGTCCAAGGCCAGCCTGGTCTACGTAGGAAGTTCCAGGCCAGCTGGGGCTACAGAGAGACCCTGTATCAAAAAGGAAAAAAAAAAAAAGGTTTTAACATGGTGGTGCATGCTTTTAAAGCCAGTACTGGAGAGGCACAGACAGGTAGATCCCTAGGGCTGTTTGGCCAGCCAGCTGGCCTAGCACTCTTTACAGGTGTCAGGCCAGTGAAAAGACACTGCAACATAAAGGAAGGAAGGGGAAAGGAAGGAAGGGGAAAGGGAGATGGAGCGCGGGAGGGAAAGGGATGGTACCTAAAGAATACTACCAGAAGTTCTTCTCTGGCCTCTATTCATAGCATACACACATATACGTGCACCTGCTCACAGAAGAACACCACACAACCATGAGAGAAGATGGGGAGGAAAGGGGTCGGGAAGGGAGAGGATGGGAGGGGATAAGACCACCAAAAACAAGGAAGAAAATCAAAATGATAGACATGGGGACCAGGGAGATGTCTCAGCAGGTAAAATGCTTGCCACACAAGCACGAGAACCAGACTGGATCCCCAGAGCCCATGTAAAAAGCTGGGAGGGTGCACCTGAAGAGATGGCTCAGCAGTTAAGAGCACTTGCTGTTCTTGCAGAGGACCTGGGCCTCATTCCCAGCACCCATATGGTGACTAAAAATAGTCCATAACTCCAAGTCCAAGGTATCTGACACCCTCTTCTGGTTTCTTCAGGCATTGCATGCATGAAGTGCACATAAATGCAAGAAAAATATTCATACACATAAAATATTTTTTAAAAAAAAAAAAAAAAGCTGGGTTGGTATGGTGGCCTGGCTGCTATCCCAACACACAGGGTGCAGAGACAAGAAATCCTCAGAGCAAGCTGTCTAGCCAGACTGGCCAAAACAGCAAACTCTAAAGTCAACAAGAGACACCACCTAAACAAATCTGGTAGAGAATGATCAAGAAAGACACCAGACATCAACTTCAGGCCTCCACATGGCACACACACACACACACACACACACACACTTCATATACACATATGCCCACAGACATGTGAACACACACACCACACATACATACATACATACATACGTAAAATATAAAGACATGTTTAAAAGTAAAATATATTTAGGATTTCTATAATAGGGCTGGTCAGATGGCTCAGCAGTTACAAGCACTGACTGCTCTTGCAGAGGACCCAGGTTCAATTCCCAGCACCCACGTGGTGGCTACGAACCATCCTAAACTCCAGTTCCAGGGGAAGCCAAAGCCCTCTTCTGACTTCCACAGCATTACACGACACAGATGCACTCACATACATGCAGGCAATACACTCACACATAAAATAAAAATAATAAATATTTTTTAAAAGATTTCTATACCTTTCAGAGCCTCACAAACCATAGAATAATTTTTCCCATAAAAGTTATTTAAGAGAAAATGAAGGTACAAACAAATGAAGTGAAACAAATAAAGAGTTAACATGTTCAATGTCTTGCATTAAGTTGGTATGAATCCTCATTTTTATTCTCAAGATACAATACATATATGGCACTTCCCTGAGTATGAATGCAAACATTATAGTCTGGACAGACATGTAGCTAACAGTTTTTGTAGTTAGCAGGAAAACACTAGTAGTGTTTAGGAATATATAATACTTTCCTTCTTTTGGTTTGGTTTATGTAGATCACAACAAAAATTTTTAATTGAGATATTTATATTAATAAATTTTTTAAGTTTTTAAATTATAGTCTTTATTAAAAGAGCTTCAGCGATTTATATGCTATATGATTTCTACATACTTACTCTTTTGGTCAATACGGAGGTCATACAGAGGTGTCCTATATATATCCACACTGGAAAGTGCACATCGAGAGAGGGGCACATGATGGGAAGGCCCAAGGATGAAAATTCTCCGGCTAGGAGACACACAACAAAAAACACAGAACAATTGTACTTCTAGACAAATCTTAAGGAAAAGTAATTTTTTAATTGCTTGTTTTTCCTTCCTGACTACTTTTATTAACTTCTGTGAACATAAGAACTAAACTATGTCCTCCCCAAAATTCACATACTAAGCCCCAATCATCCAGTACCTAGCTATAAAAGCAGATTTGAAGACATTTTTTTATAGTGTTAATGGAGTTAAAATGAGGTCCTAATCAATGTGACTGATGTACTTATACAAAAAGACTTCAAAGCCAGAAGCAGTTCCCTACATAATCCCAGTACTTGTGGAAGCTGAAGCAGGAAGATTTCTGGGAGTTTAAAGCTAGCCTGGGCTACCTACATAGAGAGAGAATTCTAGACAGCCAGGACTACAGACCCTGTCTCCATGGGGAAGGGGAGGGAGACCATGACTGTGGGGACATGTCTCATTGAGGGATAGTCATGCAGTAAGAGGGACCAAAAAGAGAAGCTTCAAAGAAGCCAGTCCTACCAGCACCTTAACGCTGGACTGTAGCTTCCCAGAGCTGAAAAAAATAAAATTCCTTCTGCTAAAGTCAGAGTCCTTGGAATTCTGTTACAGCAACACTAGACTGATAATCTGATCCTCAGTTTTCTTTTCATTTATTTTCTTTTTTTTTTTAGAAATTTATTTTTGTGTTGTTTTAATGGCCAGTATCTATACTGGTATGTGTGTCATGCCACAAAGGCTGGAAGTGGATGGCAGAGCCACCATGTTGTGGCTGCTATGAGTCGAACCCAGGTCCTCTGGGAGAACAGCAAGTGCTCTGATGCCGAGTCACTTCTCCATTCCCTCACTTTTAATTTCAATTCACAGTCAATACTAGGAAATACCAGCTACCCATTTTTACAAAAAACATGCTACTTATAAAATCTATATTCATAGTAGCTAGAACAGGTTTTCAAAAGCTGAATGAATTTTAAACATTTTAGCTAGTAAAATCCCAAATTCGAAAATCTTCTAAGATCCACCAAAATTTTAATAAAAGTATCAGTACAAACTTCTAAAGATCCACACAAAATAGCATTACAAAAAGGCATTCTGATTAAGCTATTCCATATTTCTTCTATGGTAACAGAAAAAAAATGAAGTCTTGCTAGAAATTCTACATTATATACTTTCTCTATTTTAAGTACAAATACAAAGAAACTTGATGCCATGCTATTTGCACTACAGTGTATGTAGGCTAAACAGTAGCTGCAATCTTTACAATCCTTTTTTTGGTCTTTTTGAGACAGGGTCTCCCTGTAGCCCCAGCTGGCCTTGAACTCACAGAGATCCGCCTGCCTCTGCCTCCCGGGTGCTGGGACTAAACACACCACGTCTGGCTTTACAATCCCTTTTATCTTAGCATCAAAGTAAAATTAACTTCTTATCATTTCATCTCAAACATCCAAATCTGCCCTACAATCTAAGTTCTAAAACTATCATTTTCTCTGGTCTCTAAGATTCCTATGAACCAATATTCCCACATATATAAACAAAAAGAAAGTAAAAGACCCCCCCCAAAAAAAAATGCAAGACTATGAGAAAGGAGGAAATATGACAGGCTCTGTGCCTAGAAAAGTACATGCTACTCATTGCTTACTTAGTGGACAAAAACAAAGATGATCTAGTTCTTTCATTGTCAGATTTTCAGGACAAGGAATGTGTGCCTGAGCAATGCATTTCAATAAAATTCTACTACTGTATCTGGTGTGATGGTGCTCACCTACAACCCCAGCCCTGAGGAGTCTGAGGAGGAAGGATCCAGGCTGACTGGGAATTCAAGGAAAGCCTAGACTACATAATCAGACCTTATTACTAACAAATCAAAACCTATGACTAAGGTAAGAAAATTAATCTTACCCCCTCCACCCCCCAGCCCTAGACACACATACAGTTCACTTCAAAGTTGGGGAGGGAAGCAGACGTTAAGAAGTTGTGGATAGGGCCAGAAGAGATGGCTCAGCAGCCAAGAGCTCTTCCAGAAGACTCAGGTTCTGTTTCCAGTAACCATATAGTAACTAACAACCATCCCATTACTCCAGTTCCAGGGAATCTTTCTGGAGTCTTGTGCAAAACAGTTCAAAACACTCACACACATATAATAAAAATTAATTTTTTTAAAGTTGTGTATAAGTTATTTTCAGAGTTCCAAGCTTTGAAAAGGTCACACAGGAAGATATTTCATCCTGAGGCCCTCTGATAGGTATCAGAAATAATTTTTTCTACCCTCTCCCCCATGTTATTAGCACCATAATCCACAATTCTTTTTTTTTTTTTTTTTTTTTTTTTTTGAGACAGGGTCTCTCTCCTGTAGCCCCAGCTGACCTGGAACTCCCTATGTAGACCAGGTTGACCTGTCAACACAGAGATCCGCCTGCTTCTGCCTCCCAAGTGCTGGGATTAATGTCACCTGTCATCAACTCAGTTATCATTTCAGGAGGAAGGAAAAAAAGGTCAGAATCAGAGGTTTTTTGCTTTTTCTGTGTGTTCTGTTGTCTTGTTTTGTTTCGAGACAGGGTCTATCTGTAGCCCCAGCTAGCCTGCAATTCACTATGTACTGGCTAGCCTTGATCTCAGAGATTCATCTGACTCTGCTTGGATTAAAGGCATATGCCACCATGCCCCACTAAAGTCATAGATTCTCCTAGCTCAGCAGCATACAAATATTTGTGAATTATTTATTAAAGTCTAATATGGAATATATATAATGGTAACTTAGGACTATCTAGATCACTTGATTAATGCCAGGAGTTACCATGATGCATATATGTATATAAAGCCAGAACAGTGGTATATGTCTACAGTCCCAGATATTCAGAAGGCTGAAGCAGAAGAATCACTATTGCCCAGGAGCTCAAAGCTAGCCCAAACAACAAAGTAAGACTCCTATCTAAAAGGGGAGCAGGGCGAGGAGGATGAGAGAAGGGAAAGAGGAAGGGAAGGGTAAGACTTAAATATGAAGCGGGGAGGATTTTGATTGAGGAATCAATTTCTATGAAAATGGGAGATATAGTATTTAATATCAGGGCACTCTTGGAAAATCTAGGGTATATCAATAAAATATAAGCTGGTGTTTTTTAAATATTACGCTAGAGGCATAAGCAAATCTCAGAAACAACAAAGACCTAAGAGGGGTTAAACAATAAGCACTGCTACAGAAATAAAACACTGGCTGTCTTTTTGTCAAACCTAACTAAACTACACAGGGTAAGGGACCCTACCAATCTGAATTAACCAGATGTTTTCTCATTAACTTCTTTCTGGTTTGGTAGAAACTCACCCACAGTCAATCTAGTGACATTCCAGAACTGATTTAGAGATTCAGAGACAAGAAAAAAGGTTTAAGTCCCATCAAAATAAAATCTTTCAAAGTGATATACCTAAATAAAACAAAAAAAGGTATGTATCATTGAAAGGGTAGTAAAAGAGCATATTAAGCAGTAGTGATCTCAAACAGATCTCTGTTAGCTAAATGCTAACAAAATAAAGTTAACCAAAAAAAAAAAAAAAAAAAAAAGCTAGGCATAATGATGCCCGCTTTTAGTCCCAGAACTTGGGAGGCAGAGACAGGCAGATCTCTGTGAGTTCAAGGCCAGCCTGGTCTACATAGTGAGTTCCAAGCCAGCAGGGACTATTGGGAAACCCTGTCTCATAAAGATCAAAATTAATAAATTAATTAAAATAATGTACATTGATATTCACTTTTTTCTTTTTTTCCTTGACCCATATACATAGTATGGCCATTGGAATAGTTTGGAGAGAAATAAGTAAGCAAGGCTATTTCCTTCCTTTAAATTGCAAGGTGTTTTGTCTTTAAAGAAAAAAAAAAACACAATATTAGTATTCTGGGGGTTACTAGATGAGTAAAAAAAGTGTTAGTATGAAATAAAAGCATTTTCCTAGAAATAAATATAGTTCACATACTATACCTCCAGAGGATTCACCTCTATAAAATTACTATAGTGGATATAATCTGTGAGTATATATTCTCATATTTTTTCCACTTCTTATTCCAACTACTGAAACATAAATCATTTTTAGAAAAGGTATTTCACAGGGAGAAAGGATATTTTAACTAAAGAATAAAAATGTCATGTGGGTTTTTTGTTGTTGTTGTTGTTGTTGTTGTTTTTTGGTCCTGCAAAGCTTTTTGAAAAATATCAGTTTCTACCTAACTGTATCTTGAATTCTGGATCTTTAATTAGTTTTGGTAGTAACCATGAGAGACTTTACAATTGTCAATACGAAAAAGAACTTAATTAAATGAACCCATTTTTTAAATTCTTTAAATAGTCAAAGTGATCTTTCTGAAACATCAATCAGATTGCTTTATTTTCCGTTGTCTTCTGTGAATCTTCATGGTCAGGAGACAAAATCTAGTCTAAAATGAGTGGCTTTGTTTTCCCCAGATTTGATGTGTGTGTTGGTGGACTCATGTGTACAGGAGGGAGGGGGCAGTTTGCACTCACCTGTGTAAGCATATATGAAGGTCAGAGGTTGATATCAAGTGTCTTCCTCAATATGTTTTTTCTTTTGAGATGGTCTCACTATGTAGCCCCCGCTGGCCTGGAACTTGCTATGTAGACCACACTAGCCTCTCACTCACAGAGATCTGCCCACTTCTGTCTCCCAAGTGCTGAGATTAAAGGCACACAGTACCATGCCCAGCTCTCCATCTTACTTTTGAGACGAGGTCTCTGACACTAGAGATCATCATTTCAGCTGGACTGATTGGCCAGCAAGCCACAAGATTCTCCTGTCTCCAAACCTCTCTAGCACTATGGTTTCAGGGACAAGCCACTACACTCATATTTTACATAGGTGCTGAGATCCAAACTCAGGTCCTCAGGCCTGTGCAACAACCACTATACCCACTGAGATGCTTTCCCAAAGTCACACTTGAAATCAAATCACCCTCTTAAGGGCTATCATATCAGTTTGCAAAATGTGAACTGTAAATTCCAATATCATTTAAAGACCCTGAAAAGGAGTATCAAAGTAAAACTAGTTCCACAATAATAGAGAAGTTGAGCCAGGCATGGTGGAGCAGGCCTTTAATCCCAGCACTTGGGAGGCAGAGGCAGATGGATCTTTGTGAGGCCAGTCTGAACTACATAGTGAGTTCCAGGCCACCTGGGGCTACAGGGAGACCCTGTCTTAAAAAGACAAAAAAGGAGAGAAAAATAGTAATAATAGAGAAGTTTCCCACTTTCCTCACTTGTAATTTATAGTTATATTGCAGAAATGACACTAAGTAAAACTGCTGGCACAACTCTCAAGGTTCCCAAATCAACAGGTATCAATGTCCTGTTTGCTCTTGCACTGTTTTGTATTGTTTTTAAGGCAAATTTCACTAAAAATCTGTCTCAAAAGACAAAAACAAAAGGGGGAGGTGGCTTTAATGGTTGCTATGAAAAGAAAATCTTGTTAGGCTTATTCAACAACAACAAAATCGAAAAACTATTCTGTCAGTTTCAGAGTTTGGGGTCCCTTCAAGACATAATTATTCTTGTACAAATACTTTTTCCTTAAGAATTTCCTTTTTAAAAAAAAAAAAAATTTAATATTTTATTATTTTTCCAATTTTTTTATGTGTATGAGTATACTGCTTGCATGCAAGTGTACCTGTGTCATGAAACACCAGGAGTTCAGAAGGGGAGTCAGGTCCCCTGAAACTGGAGTTATAGACAGTTGTTATCTATCATGTGGGTGTTAGGAATTGAATCCAGGTCCTCTGCAAGAGCAGCCAGTACATTTAACCACCGAAACATCTCTCTAGCTCCCCCTGTATTAGTCACTTTTCTGTTGCTGTGCTAGAAACACTGACCGAAGCAATTTATAGAAGGAAGAGTTCATTTGAGCTTACGGTTCCAGGGGAATTACAATCCGTCATGGCAGGGAGGCATGTTGGCTGGAGGTAGCTGGAGCAGGAGCAGCAGGCCAGGGGTGGAATGTGGTGGTTTGAATGAAAATATCCCCCACAGGCTCCAAGTATTTGGACATTTTGTCCCCATATGGCGCTGTTTTGGGAGGTTTTAGAAGGTGTGGCCATCCTGGAGGAAGCACGACACTAGGGGTGGGCTTAGAGAGTTCTTAAACCTTGCCAGATCTCCAGTTTCTCTCTTGCTTCCTGTTCCTGTGTGATGATGAGTGCTTGGCTTCTGCTGCTCGCAAAGAATATCCTCTTTTTGTAAGTTGTTTTGGTCAGTGTTTCTATCACAGCAACAGAAAAGTGACTAATATACACACCCCCTTTTTAAAAAAAAAAAAATTTATTATTTTAGTTTTATGTGTATGAGTATACTGCCTGAATGTAGGTAAGTGCACCCATGTCGTGCAATGCCCATGAAGGAAAGAAGAGGCTGTTGGATCCCCTGGAACTGGAGTTACCAACAGTTGTTAGCTGCCATGTGGGTGCTGGGATTCAAACCCGGCTCTTCTGCAAGAATAACCAGTGTTCTTAACCGCTGAGACATCTCTCCAGCCCCTAGCCCCTTGAATTTTTATTTTATTTGTGTGTACTTTGCATGCATGTATTTAAGTGCATCATGAGCATGGCATCAGCTCCAGGAACTTGAACTGCAGACAGTTCTGAGCCCCCATGATGGTGGTGAGAAACAAACCTAGATCTTCTACCAGAGCAGCCAGTGCTCTTAAACTGCTGGGCCATCTCTCCAGCTCACAAATACTTTTAAATTCGATATTTTCATCATAAAAATTACTTGTTCATTCTTTTCTTAATGTAACTTTTATTACTTGAGAATTCCATACAGTATATTTTGATCATATTCCCCAACCCACTACTACCTCAATATGTCCATTCTACTATAAGAACATATACACAACATCCTCTTCCTGGAGGAGCTGCTAGCAGCACATAGCTGCTTAAGGAGGAGCAGTCATGCTCTTCAGTGATCCTGTCACTGGTAAGCTACTGCTGCTTCAATAAATAACTCCACACCCATGTTCATGCAAGCAACCCAAATTAAACTCAGTAGGTCACCAAAAAGAAGAGGTTCAGCAGAAGTGGGAGGGGGCTAAGAGTGGGTATGGGGGGGTGAATGAGCAAAATATATTATATACAAGCATAAAATTTTCCAGTAATTTTTTTAAGAAAAACCATATGGGCTTGAGAGATAGTGCAGCAGTTAAGAACACTAACTGTTCTTGCAGAAGACCCAGGTTCGAACCCCAGCACCCACATGGCAGCTAACAACTGTCCATAACTCCAGTTCCAGGGGATCCGACAGTCTCTTCTGTCCTCCGTAAGCATTGCACAACACGAGTGCACTTACCTACACGCAGGTAATACACGCATACACATAAAAATGAAAAATAAAAAAGTTTTTTTTTTTTTTTGGTCTTTTTGAGACAGGGTCTCCCTGTAGCCCCAGCTGGCCTGGAACTCACTATGTAGACCAGGCTGGCCTTGAACTCACAGAGATCTGCCTGCCTCTGCCTCCCGAGTAGTGGGATTTAAAGGTGTGTGCCACCATGAAATATTTTAAAAGAAAAAACATATACTATAACTTATCTATACATAACTGTTATTATTTTCTTACGATAAATTTTACTTCATATAAGCACATTCTTTTTAATTTTGGTCAAATTTATACACTTGATTTAGTTTACTGTATTAGAGTTTCTAAAATTATTGCAAAGTCTCATAGTAATTTTTTTTTAAGGGTTTTTTAGTACAGGGCCCCCCGGTAGCCCCAGCTGCCCTGGATCTCATAGAGGTCCACCTGCTTCTGCCTCCCAAGAGCTGGAATTAAAGATGTGTACCACCATGTTTGTTTGTTTATATTTGGACAAGACTTTTTGGATAAGGTCTTTCTGGGTAGCCTTGGCTAGCCTGGTAGTGCTTGCTATGTAGACCAGTCTGGCCTCAAACTCAGAGATCAGCCTACCTCTGCCTCCTAGATGCTGGGATTAAGGGCCCTGGGCCTTTATTGTGTTTAAAGGTGTGTGCCACCATATCCAGCTCAATTTAATTTCTCTTAATCATTACAAAAATTTTGCTTTTCATCATTACAAAAATGATTACAGCGAAAGAATCTTCATTTTTCTTAAAAATATTCATCTCTGTGTTTTCAAAGAAAAATTAAAAACCAAAGGCTTTAACTCTGTAGTAGTTTTAGAATGAAAAATTTACCCAACTAAAGACAAGATAAAAAGTAAATGTATAGACCATAAAAAAGTATTAAGGTATTCTCTAGTCTACATAGGGTATAACAAAATTGATAAAAAGTTGAATTTATAATTAAATTGAGCACATGATAACAAGAGGAATAAAATATTACTTCTGTGACAAAGCAATCATTACATAATTCCCAAACTCCTCCCAATTTAAACTAACTACATTACTTACGTAATAGATGGGTCCACTTGTTTGTAAGCATGGGCAGCACAAGACCCACAGTATGTATATCCTGCATGGCTATTTAAAAAAACAAAAAAACAAAAAACAAAAAAAGTCTTAATTTAATCACCAGGTTCAAAATCAAGTTGTTTTGAAGAAAAGAAAACCTTTAGAAATAAATGTAACAACTATAGCAAAAAAATAACAGAATTGAGTATATAGATTAAAAAGCAATGTAATTAATAATCTAATTTAGAGAAGGTAATAAAGAACACATAATAGGGGCTGGAGAGATGGCTCAGCAGTGGTTAAGAGCACTGGCAGCTCTTGCAGAGGACCTGGGTTTGATTCCCAGGATCCACATGACAGCTAACAAGTGTCCTTAACTCCAGTTCCAGGGAATCTAACACCCTCCTCTGGCCTCTTCAGGCATTACACAACATGTGTGCACTTACATACATACAAGCAATATACTCACATAAAATAAAATAAAATATTTTTTAAAAGAATACATAATTGCTCCATATTGTATTCCAACTGTAAACTTTAAAAGTATTTTGTAGGTGCTGGGGATACAGCTCAACAGTAGAGTACCTGCCTAGCATGTGTGGGTGTGTGGGCAGAGAGAAGAATTAGGAAAGGAAGGATAGGTTTTGTTTTGGAACAGAGATGTTCAAGGCTTACTGAAGTAGCTAACTTAACACTAATAATACATGGATTTTTTTTATACTCTTCTGTTGTAACATGAGCAGACTACTATAGAACAGTAAGACCCAAGACAAAGCTAAATCAAATCAAAGCAAATATCCTACAATGCCCTTACTTCCCTCTGCCTTTACCAGTAAAGAAATCGACTTGGCTTCTGTGTATTATGCCTCTCATTCTTTTTCTTTTCACACTCTGGTTTTAGCATTCAGCCAATTACAAAATAACTTTGTTCACTGATCATTTCTCTTTCCTACCTTATTCCACCTCACTTGAGTCTAGAGTCACTTCCCATGGGGTTTATTATATAGCCAATGGTATACAGTCAATGAACACAACAGAGCCAATGGGGTAAATGTTCTTTTTGTTTCTTTGGGGGTTTGGGGCAGGGATCATTTGTTTGGTTGGAGTTTTTACAATTTTTAAAAATTTATTCATTTATTTGCATTTTATGTGTATGAGTGCTTTGCCTGCATGTATATAAGTACACAACATGCATGCAGTGCCCACAAAGTCCAAAAGAGGGTGTCAGAGCCTCTGGAAATGGAGTTACAGATGGTTGTGAGCTGCCATGTGGGTGTCTGGAACTGAACCCAGGTCCTCTTTAAGAGTAGCCAGTACTCTTGACCAGTAAGTCATCTCTACAGCCCCCATTTACTTGTTTTCTGAGATAGGGTCTCATTAGGTACCCTGGCTGCCCTTAAACTTAGAGATCCACCTGCATCTAGCTCCTGAGTACTGGGATTAAAGGCATGCGCCACAACAACTAGCCAATGGTGGCAAATGTTTTAACAACTGGCAGGAGAAAATTTAAAGTATGCCTAAGCTTTTATAAACTTTTATTGAGATAAAAAGATAAGCATCATGATTTATAAATAATGACATTTACTACTCTATTATAATACAAATACTATATAGCTTATTGATTTTAAGTTCTGTAATAAATTTTGCTGAACTAGTATAAACAATGATACCATAAACAAAAAATGGACAGGGGAGCTGGAGAGATGGCTCAGCAGTTAGGAGCACTGACTACTCCTGCAGAGGACCTAGGTTCAGTTCCCTGCACCTTCATGGTAGCAACAACTGTCCTTAACTCCAGTTCCAGGGGATCTGACACCCTCTTCTGGCTTTTCTGGGCATTGCATGCACATGTTATACATACATGCAGGCAAAACACTCAATACACATTTAAGTAAATAAATAATTTAAAAAAAAAAAAAGAATGGAACAAGCCTAGTAGTCCTACATCTGGTGAGTCGCACAAAAGATTTGAAACCAATATAAAAGATGTCTTTGCCTCCATGTTCACTGCAGTACTAGTCACGAAGCCATAGTTACAGAATCAATCTAAGTGTCCATCAACAGATGAATACACAAAGAAAATACAACAGACAGACAGACACAAGAGAGAGAAATCATTACACCTTTTTTAAAAAAGGAAAGGCTGAGGAAATAGATCAGGCAAACATGAGGACCTGAGTAAAGCTGGATGCAGTACAGACATCTGTAGCCCTAGTACTCCTCAAGAAAAACTGAAGGGAGACAGGAGAATTCCCAAGAGCTCAAGGGCCAGGTAGTCTGGTATATGCAGCAGTGAACAAAAAACCCCATCTCAAACAAAGCACAAGACAAAGATCAACATTCAAGTTTGTCTGCTGACCTCCACGTACATACTATAGCACAGATATGCCTGTTCTCACATACACAAACTTAAACACACATTGTATTTTAAAAAAAAACATAAAAAAGTAAGAAATTCTACCATTTGTGACATGGCTGGAGCTGAAAACCATTATGCTAAATGAAATAAGCCTAAGAAAGACAAAAATACTGCAGTGTCACATATGTGCAATTTTCTTATTAACTGTTTAAGTCAGCATACAAGATAATGGCTTTCATTACAGTATTTTTATACATTTGAGTCATTATACTTTAATTCGTCACCATCCCACAACATATACAAAGTTTTCTAAAATGACTGAAGTCACAGAAGTAGACTGTAGAAGTAGTTAGCAGAAGCTAAGAGTGGAAGAACTGGGGAAATGGCTTGGATGCCATTGGTACCTTTGGATAGGTACCAGTCTCACAAAGGAGTACATGATGAATGCAGCAATAGAAACATTTCAATCTCACTGGAAGGTTAGGTCTCAAATGTTACCTCCACAGATGTTAAGTGGTGGACAGGTTAGCTGCCTTGTCGCTTCATACTGTATTCAAAAATCATACCACCGTGTATCCCTCAAGGTATGTATAACTATAATCTTGTCAACGTCTAACTTAAAAAAAGTAGAACAATGCATGAACTTCACTCACTCACCAATGATTTTACAAATTTTGATGATCAGGTAATAGTTTTCATACACTGCAAAAAAATTTCCTAGGGGCTAGAAAGATGGCTCAGTGGTTAAGAGTAAGTACTGCTCTTCCAGAGGACCTAAATTTGGTTCCCAGCACCCTCATAGCTATCTGAAACTCCAACTCCAAGGAATCAACACATCAGACACCTGTGTGCTCGTGCACATTCATTCATTCATTCTCATTCTCATTCTCTCTCTCTCTCTCTCTCTCTCTCTCTCTCTCTCTCTGCTCCCCCCCAACATTTTTGTGCTGTTCATGCTATATGGCCATACAACATTTTTAGTTTGATCTGTAGTAGTTACATTTCCTTAATAGTTTTTTAAGCCTAAATAATAAGCAAGTAATAAAGTCTTGATTCGTAGCAACTGGTCAGTTAATATGGGGTAAAACATTCCCACACATATCTTGAGAGCAAAACAGAAGTGTAAACTGAAAAGACAAAACACTGGCTGGGAGGAAAACTTCTAAACCATGTATCTGAAAGGATTTAAATCTGAACTTATCAAGAAATCTAAAAGCTCAGTAAGAAAACAATTTCTTTAAAACAGATAATCTATATTACAAGATGAGTTTTAAAGATTGGTTGTATTAGCCAGGCTTCGTGGCAATTTCTTAGAAAGTTATACATATCCTAGACTCTTGAAATTAAAAGCATTATGCTCATACAAAGAATTACACACACTGTTTACAACAGTTTTAATTTCAATAACCAAAAACTAGTAAAAGGGGCTGGAGAGACAGCTCAGTGGTTAAGAGCACTTGCTGTTCTTCCAAAGAACCTGGATTCAATTCCCTACACTAACAATGGCTAACAACGGTCTATAATTCCTGTTCCTGAGGATTTGACACCCTATTCTGGCCTCTGCAGGCACTCCACACATGGTAAAATTACTTACATGCAGGCAAAACACAAACATAAAATAAAAATAAATATTTAGCTGGACGTAGTGGTACACACCTTTAAGTCCCAGCGCTTGAGAGGCACAGACAGGTGGATCTCTGTGAGATTGAGGCCAATCTGTTCTACATAGCAAGTTCCAGGCCAGCAGGGGCTACAGGGAGACTCTGTCTCAAAAAGATTCCTCCCCCCAAAAAACAATTAGTAGAAATAATCAAATGTGAAAATGTGAATGGATAACAAAAGAACAACCCACAAGATTTAGTAACACAGGTGATTCGACACAGAAATTTTAATGTCCATCAAGGTATTGTGGCACCTAGCAACTACCCTATAATAGGAAGTTTTACTCTCAGCAATTCAGAAAAGTGTGGTAATGTTAACAGAAATAGTAAATAAGGAGAAGGAGTTCTGGGTGGTGGTGGGGGGTGGTGAATGGCTGAGTTTTCATTTTAGGCATGTTTTAATGAAGATGTTTTCTGGACACTGAAAAAATAGAATGGACAACTAGAAGCACTGGCTTCACTGGCTTGATATTGGGAAAGAAGTAAGGGTTGGAAAGAGTATCTTTAGGAGGTTTTTTTGTTTTGTTTTGTTTTTTAAGACAGGGTCTCCTGTAGCCTCAGCTGGCCTAGAACTCACTATGTAGACATATGTAGAACAGGCTGGCCTCAGACTCTCAGAAATCTGCCTGCCTCTGCCTGAGCCACCACGCCCAGCCTCAGTTCAGTCATTTTCACTGAATTAATTCTCCTAAACAGGGCGTGGTGGCGCATGCCTTTAATCCCAGCACTCGGGAGGCAGAGGCAGGCAGATCTCTGCGAGTTCAAGGCCACCCTGGTCTAAATAGTGAGTTCCAGGCCAGCTGGGGCTAACAGGAGATCCTGTTAACTGTGAGAGTGGAAGACATGACCTAGGGACAATTTGGAAGGAAAGAGACAAGAACAGAAAATACAGTGGGAGAGGGTGAGAAGAAAGCTGGCAACAAAAGAGCATGAGCAGAAAGCCTTTGGCAGCTAGGAGGACACTCAATATGCAATCAAAAAGGCTAAGGAGCAAGGTGTGATGGCACCGCCTTTAATCTCAGCACTCCAGAGGCAGAGTCAAGTGGATCTCTGCAAGTTCAAGACCAGGCAGATCTGTCGAAAAATAAAACAAAAAATAAAACAAGGCGGCTGAAGAACATTAAAAAGACTTCTGAAGGGTCAGTCACTAAGATTCAAAAGCCAGTAAGAAAAATGGATAGAGAGAATAGATGATAAAAAAAATAAGAAACACAAGGGTCAACCATAGTAGCTTCATGTCTTTAGTTGCAGTAGTGAGGACAATAAGTAAGAGAACTGCCCCAAGTTTGAGGCTAGCATGGGTTACATAATGAGTTCAGGCCAGCCTGAACTACAGTGACCTGGGTTCAGTTCCCAGCAGCCACAAGTTCCTGGGGATCAAGACCCTCTTGTGGCCTCTAAGGGCACTGCACAACACAGGTGCACTTACATATATAGAGGCAAAAAACTCCATACGTGAAATAAAAAGAAATAAAAATTTTAAATTTTAAAATCAGGCAAAAAAAAAAAGGACCACAGGTCCTTAATCCCAACATTCAGAAGGCAGAAGGAGGCACATCTCTGAGAGTTCAAGGCCACCATGGTCTACACAGTGGGTTCCTGGCCAGTCAGAACTACACAGTGAGACCCTGTCTCAAAAAAAACCTGGGGCTGGAGACATGGTTCGGCAGTTAAGAGCACTTGTTACTCTTGTAGAAGACCCAGGTTTGGTTCCCAACACCCACATAGCAGCTAACAGTCATCCATAACTCCAGTTCCAGGGGATCCAATGCCCTCTTCTGGCCTCTGCAGGTATTGTACACACAGATGCACTTATACACATGCAGGTAAAACACTCATACACATAAAACTAAAATAATAATTTAACTAAAATTTAAAAGTTGGGACAGAGGAGAGCATATGGTACACACCTTTAATCACAACACTCAGGAGGCAGAAGTAGGTGGATCTCAACGAGTTCAAGGCCAAACTAGTACATGCAGCAAGTTCAGTTCCAGTATCTACACTGTGGCTAACATCCATCTGTTAACTCCAGTTCCAGGGGATCCAATGCTCATTTCTAGCTTCCATGGGCACCAAGCATGCATATGGTGTACACATACACATACATACACACACACACACACACACACACACACATATATATCTTGATATCTGTGATGGCTAATTTTGGCTGTCAACTTGACTGGATCTGAAAATAACTAAAACACAAGCCATTAGGTTTGTGAATGACTCTTGATTTGAAGTTAAGAAGAACCACCCTAAATGGGGGTGGCACCTTCTGATGGCAGTTAAGATAAAAGGACATGGAAGAAGGAAACTTTTGGTTTTCTGCTTGCTTGCCTCCACTCTTCCTGGCAAGTTCATCTATACTGCTACTGCTCCATTCCTTCACTGATAATTAGAACCAATTTCTTCAGGCTTCCAATGTGCATTGAAGACCTCCAGGAATCTTCCAGGCCTTTAGTACTAGGTTGGGACTGCAGCAACATCAAGCCTTGTTGACTAAGTAACAGCTAGATTCTCAGTCTCTCCAGTGTGAGACAGCTATTTTTGGGCTACCGGATTGTTATCACGTAAACCAATCTAATATATTCCCTTTTAAAATATATTCATTCTATTAGTTCTGTTCTTCTAGAGAAGCCTAATACAACATCTAATGGTCACCTTAACATTAACAAGATCAAAACCTCTCCTAGGTTCTATAATAAACATTTCAAAAACCACTATTACTTCTTATCTGTCTTGCCCTCCCTTATCAATATACAGGAAATTTCATTCTTCCTGTTTCATAGGTCATCCAGACTCTTCTATCTTGGTGATTCAACTCTTAGGACATACCCAGAATACTCAAAAGGGTGCCTCAGTGGTACAGTGCATATTTAAAATGGATGAAGGCCATGGGTTTGATCTACAGAGACCACACTTTTTTTAAATTTTATGTGTACGAGTGTATTGTCTGCATGTATGTGAGTGCACCCAAGTCGTGCAATCCCACAGAGATCAGAAGAGGGCTTCGGATTCCCCTGGAACTCAAGTTAAGGACAGTTCATAGCTGCTATGTGGGTGCTGAGAATCGAACCTGGGACCTCTGCAAAAGCAGTCAGTGCTCTTAACTGCTGAGCCATCTCTCCAGCCCCTCCAGTGACCACATTTTTAAAAATTAAATTAAATTAAAAAGTCAGACATGGTGGCAAAGATCCAGGCCAGCTGGGGTTACAAATAGGCTGTCTCCAAAAAAACAAAAAACCACAAGGAGGTACTATTATTAGTATTCTGTGTCTACTAATGAGGAAGTAAGATCAAGAGCTAAATAAACTTACATGCTATACAGCTAGTAAGTGGTAAAACTTGCTTCCTGCATCTATTAAATGAGATTAAGTTATAAATGTAATATTTTACAAAATATTCAGCACATAAAGTACTTAACATTAATAGAATGCTTATGTGTGAAACTTTAATCTAGCTTCTCTCTCTCTCTCTGTTATATACACACACATCTCGATCACTCACCACCTTACTTTTTTTTCATTTTATATGTATATGTGTGTGCCTTTATGTATATATGTGCACCATGTACATACAGGTGCCAGCAGAGGCTAAAAGACAGCATCAGATTTCTTGGCACTGGAGTTACAGAGGTATGGCAGTAGTAAGTTGCCACACAGTTGCTGGGAACCTGAACCTGGGACCTCTGCAAAAGCAGTAATTGCTCTTAACTGCTAAAACCATCTCTCCAGTCCCTCCACTTTATTTTGAGACAGAATCTCTCACTGAATCTGGATCTCATTAATGCAACTAGGCTGGCTACAGAGAGCTCCAGAGATCCACCTGTCTCTATCTGCCCCTCCAGTGCTGGGATTTGAGAAGCACACTATTGTGTCCAGCATTCTATATGCCTGCTAAGGATCCTAACTCAAGTCCTCATGCTTGTGTGGTAAGTACTTTACTAAGTGAGGCATCTCCCCACCTTCTAATCTAGGTTCTTTACGCATAATTATTCATTTAACTCTCCCATTGTTTAATAAGTATTTGCTATTATCATCAGTTTTATTATTATCAGGACATTAAATTTTAACTCAGTGGAACCATATAAAAGATGCTGTGGAAGAAATTATGTGCTTTTAATCTTCAGAAAAATGAAAACACATGCCTCAAACCATGTTTTTGGGTTTTGCTTTGTTTTGTTTTTTATTTTATTTTATGTGTATGAGCGTATTGCCTGCATGTATGTGAGTGCACCCGTGCTGTGCAATGCCGCGGAGGTCAGAACCCAGGTCCTCAGCAGGAGCAGTCAGTGCTCTTAACCTCTGAGCCATCTCTCTAGCCCCCAAACCATGTTTTTAAAATTAGCACTGAAACCAAATTAAAATCAACTGAATTCATATAGACACACAAATCACTAAGTGTGCAAACTTGTAATTCTAAAAAGCAAGTTATCTAACATTCAAAGACAAAAATAATCACAGACTTTTCTCAAAAAAGAAAATGTGTTGCCCCTCCCAAATAATCTGGATGCTACTCCAGGTTGTACCATACCATGCTTATTACATTTTTCCACTATAAGTTAAAAATTACCTAAGGATGCAGGTAACAGAACTCAGTAGTACAGCACTTGCCTAGCATGAACAAGCAAGGCCCCAGGTTTGATCCTCAGCAGACGAAAAACTGTTTTTAAATCGGGATTACAGTTGAGATTTCTAACCTTTAAACTTATTCATTTATAGCAATTACTACTAAAATCATAAAGTTTATGTAATGTAAACATCCTCTGCTTCAAAAGTCAATCTTGTTGCCAAAAATACATTTTAAAATTACTACACATTTGAGGAACTAAAATTCCAACTCTTAGAATTTAAGTAAAAACCACAGGAATTGTGAATATTAGATATCATTTCTTCAGCTCAATGTTGGGGTTTTTTTAAAAGATTTATTTTTTAATTACAAGTGTGTGTATATGTGCAGGTATCTATAGAAGCCAAAAGAGGGTGTCAGATCCTCTAGAGCTGGAGTTTCAGACAGTTGTAAGCTGCCTGACCTAAGTGCTAGGATCTGAATTCAGATCCTCTGCAACAAGAGTAAATGCTCTTAACCAATGAGCCATCCCTCCAGCCCAGCATTTTGCTTTTAACCTTTAGCTCAATGTATACTCATTTTTATTAATAATAAAGATATGAAAGATTTTAACAACAAACTTCTAAAACTTACGGTGCAATAATGGCTCTAGCAGGTCTTTTTGTAGATTGTACTTGTGAAAGCCAACCTTCTAGTTGGGCATTCAGCTGCGGTCCTATAAAAACACAAAGAACAAACTACAATCAGCAAAGCAATGTATTACAGATAAGTATACACATTACAAAGCCCTCGATGAACATACAAAGATTAAAATTTGGGGGGGAGGGAGTTCTTTTTGAGACAGGGTCTCCCTGTTGCCTCAGCTGACCTGGAACTCTCCATGTAGACTAGGCTGGCCTTGAACTCACAGAGATCCGCCTGCTTCTGCCTTTGCATGTGCCACCACACCTGGCTGATTAAAATATCTTAACGGGCAATAGAATCATCAGTCTACACGTTAAAGTTTCAATTTATCAAGTTGTAGGTCTCCAACAAGGACCAGGCTGAATATTAAGTAAATTTCTTTTGTTCATTTACTTCTTACAAGTATCTTCATTATAGATCAGGAACAATTTGCAATCTGAGGTAACATTCAAACAAAATACAACAGGAAGCAGAATGGTCTGCATAAATGGAATATAAGTGAGTATTTCATAGCAAAAACCTCACCTGTACTTGCTCAATGTAATGATATCTATGTTAGGTAAAAACTCCTACTCGAAGTTCCTCTTCTATCCATTCCATTCCCTTAGCCCTCTGATCAAGCTAATAACCAATAACTGTATCACCTCAAAAGTGAAATTTCAAACAACTACCTCTCTTCACTTCCTATCTTTCCAGTTTACTTCTAGAAATCTATGGGCTCCAATAGATCCTGCAACTTTCTCTATTGTCCTTCAGCCTTATTGTTCACTTCTTGCCTAGCTATGGGTGCAATATTCCATCATCATAATTATTTCCTTTTCTTCCACATCACTGTTCTACTCCGCTTATTCCATTAAACATAGTGCATGGTGGCACACACCTTTAGTCCCTGCACTCAGAAGGCAGTGGCAAGTGGATCTCTGTGGGTTCGAGGCCAGCCTGGTCTACATAGGGAGTTCCAGGCCAGGTAGGGCTACAGAGAGACCCTGTCTCAAAAAGACAAAAAAAAAAAAAAAAAAAAAATCGCCAGGCATCGTGGCACACACCTTTAATCCCAGCACTCAGGAGGCAGAGGCAGGTGGATCTCTGTGAGTTCAAGACCAGCCTGGTCTACATAGTGAGTTCCAGGACAGCTGGAGCTACAGGGAGACCCTGTCTCAAAAAAACCAAAAAAATAAAAATTAAAAAAAACTTTCTATTTAACAGAATATCTCTATCTGAACAGCTGAATGAAACTAAAGAAGACAAGTACTTCAAAGCAAACATGAGGACCTGAGTTCAAATCCCTAGAACCCACATAAAGCTGGGCACAGTAGGGGCTGGAGAGATGGTTCAGTTGTTAAGAACACTGGTTGTTCTTGCAGAAGACCCAAGTTTGAATCCCAGCACCCACATGGCAGCTAACAACTGTCAGTAACTCCAGTTCCAAGGGATCTGATGGCCTCTTCTGTCCTCCAAAGGCATTGCACGACACGGGTACACTTACCTACATGCAGGCAATATACTCATACACATAAAAATAAATAAAATATTTTTTTTAATTTTTTAAAAAGCTGGGCACAGAGTTTTACACACCGGACTTTCTGTTTAAATTTTTTTAATTTATTATTTTATTCATTTTATGTACATGAGTACCTTGCCTGCATGTTCATAAGTGCACCCACGTCATGCAATGCCCTCAGAGGCCAGAAGATGGTGTTGGATTCCCTGAAACTGTAGTCATGGACAATTGTTAGCCACCATGTGGGTGCTGGGAACCAAACCTGAGACCTCTGCAAGAGCAGCCAGTGCTCTAAATTGCCAAGCCAAAAATCTCTGGCCCCTCTACTTAAATTTTTAATTTGTAAGTCCAGCACTGCCACAACAAGATGGAAGGTACAGAGAGAAGAAATCCTGAAAACTTGCAGGTCAGCTAGCCTGTGCATCCAAGGGTGAACAACAGAGAAAATCAGTCTCATACAAGGTAGAAGGTAAGAACTAATGCCCAAGATTGTACTACACACACACACACACACACACACACACACACACACACACCACATATACGTGTATATACATCATATAATTAACAAATAAACAAACGGTAATAGTGTATGGTTAAATTTTTTTTTTCATTTTTTTTTATTTTTTTAAGACAGGGTCTCCCTGTAGCCCCAGCTGTCCTGGAACTCATTATGTAGACGAGGCTGGCCTTGAACTCACAGAGATCTTCCTGCCTCTGCCTCCCAAGTGCTGGGATTAAAGGCAGGCACCACCACACCTGGCTAAATTTTAATTTTTAATTATAATAAGAAACTTTAGTACTTCCAGAAATTTCAGATCCCTACCAATGTTGAGAAATCATACCACATTAGTAAACTTGGTGTCTCAACTTTAACCCAAAGAATTATACCTTCCTCTTTCACAATAAGCCTCAAAAACCTCCTTCACTCCTTTCTCACTTCCTTTAGGAAACAGTCCTTTTCATTCATTCAGACAACTAGATATAGAGCAGTAATCTTTGTTTGTCCAGGATTTGCCCAAGCTCAGCACTAACAGTCCTGTATCCTGGAAGCTGCTCAGTCCGTAGCAAACCTGAATATTAGTTATTCTGTGTTCAGAAGAGAACTACTTAATCTTTCCATCACTTAATGTGCTTTCCTTTCTTTTTCAACAAATGGTATTTACTCCTACCAAGTCATACATATTGCTACTACCTTGGAATCCATTATGTTTTACTTACTCAAAAATTCTGCTCCCACAACTGTTTCTAATCTCCTATATCAGCCATCCCTTTGGACTGTCCTTTACCACTAATATGCAAACATATCACTGAAAATTTTCTCTCAACTATTTCTCTGCCATACTTTGCAGCAAATATCTATGAAGGGATAATCTTATTTCCTTCTCACTATCTACCCATTCTCTCAGCCTCTGGCTGAAACAGAAACTTCCTCCCTACTGGCTAGCTTTCACAGTGCTAGAAAGTGCTATGCAGCTGCTATGAGGGAAAATCAACAGTCTTACTCTGCTGTGTACCTATGTGATAAGAGTGTTAACTGATGTACTACTGGCATGACAGCTATGGGAGTAACCAACCACTTTCTGATTGAATTTAAGGAAGGCCTCATTCAGAGGAGAGAATTCATACCTGAGTACCGTAAACCTAGAGAGAAGTCCATGGCTGAGGAGGTCAAAGAACCTTGTGGGGAAACTACTACTGCTGTTCCCAGCACCCACTTGGTGGCTACCAACTGTCCATATGCACTTACATACATGCAAGCAAAATACGTAAAAAATTTTTTAAAGTAAAATAATTTTTTTCAAAGAAAAAAGAACAACACAAGGCCAGGAAATGTGGCATATGTCTTTAATCCCAGGCTTGGAGGCAGAAAGAGGCAGATCTATATGAGATCAAGGCCAGTCTGGTCTACATATCGAGTTCCAGGCCAGCTGGAACTGCAGGTGTGATAGCCTGAACTACTCCATTTAGTATAAGACCACCATCTTGATGAGCTCTTAGACCCTGCCCTGGCCTGGGCCAGAAGTTCCAGGAAGGGTTTAACTTCAGAGCAGTTCTAGGAAAAATTAACCATAGAAAATATCCCCATAAAAACCAGAAATATCTCAGTTAAAAGTTTTATGGCTTTTATAACTGCTTCCCTAATGCTTATCTGCTTGCATACCCTCAGGAACACATTATTCTTGTAAAATCTTGTCACCTTGTCTATCAAGATACAGTTTTTTCCTTTAAAAGCAGTCAGGGCTGCATTCTCTAAATCCTGACCCAAAGAGTACAGTCAGTGGCCAGCTAAATAAAATTCAGCTAATTTGGAACACCTGGAGTCTGAGTGGTCCTTCCCAGCAGTTTAGACACTGTAACATTTGGAGGTCCCACTGAGATACTGAGAAAGGAGACCCAGACTCAGAGCAAACTTCTCAGGGGAGAAGTCCTTGCAATTCTCAAGGCCTATGGAAGCCCCAGGGTGTTGCTCACCTGGGGTCCAACCCAATTCAGGGGAGAAGTCTTTGCAACTCTTTTTTTTTTTTTTGGTCTTTTTGAGACAGGGTCTCCCTGTAGCCCCAGCTGTCCTGGAACTCACCATGTAGACCAGGCTGGCCTCAAACTCACAGAGATCTGCCTGCCTCTGCCTCCTGAGTGCTGGGATTAAAGGTATGCGCCACCACACCCAGGCAGTCTTTGCAACTCTTAAGGCCCTCAGGAGCCCCACAGTGTTGCCTTTCACAAAATCTCAAGTTTCTAAATTTATAAAATGAAAATAAAATCAGCCAATCGTGAGAAACGTCTGGAATCGCTTTGATAAATTCCTGGTCTGGTCTGGACATGGGGGAAATAAGAGGGAGATCGGCCACAGTAGGAGCCACCACAATCCTCTTGTAAAATAAATCACCAAAATGAGTATTTTCAACATTTCCTCCTACTCTTTAAAGTGTTATTCAGTTCTGGGGCTGGAGAGATGGCTCAGCAGTTAAGAGCACTGACTGCTCTTACGGAGGACCCAGGCTCAATTCCCAGCACCTACATGGCGGATAAGAACCATCCTTAACTCCAATTCCAGGGGAATACAAAGCCCTCTTCTGACCTCTGCAGCATTGCATGACATGGGTGCACTCACAAACATGCAGGCAATACACTCATACACATAAAATTAAATAAAATACTAAAAAAATAAAGTGTTATTCAGTTCTATAAGCCTACTTTTGACACTCAAAATATAGTATGTTTCCCATAATTATAAACTTTTCCAAAGACATTTTTTATGGCTACATAATTCATCATGTAAATGGATCATGATTTTTTGAACATTCGTAAAAACTATCTGGGTTGTTCTAATTTTGGTACTATTGTAAGCAATTCTGCAATGTGTATCTCTTTTATTTTTAAACTGGTTAAGTCAATTTATTAAATAGCTGACTTAGGCATCCACAATGGTGACTTCCACCTCTACTCCTGGCTCAATACTAATGGAAGTAATCTGCTTAACAATCTCAGGACTGTGCAGGTCAACGAGCCACTTGTGGATTCTCATCTGGAAAGGATCCCATGTCTTGAAACCTTCACCAAGAGGTTTTTCTTGTAGTGATTAGCAATGTCTTAGTTGGCATGCAAACCAGACCTTTTTCACTTTCAGCACACACCTTCTCCAGGGACTTCAAGTTGGGGCTAGTCAGAGTGATTTGAATTCCCCTCCATGGACAGCTCCACAAGTGTCTTTTCAGTATCTGGCACAGTCAGGACAATATGACAGCCAGCAGCAGCCACAGCCAAGTCTCAGAAAAGTGTGTATCTCTATTTATAAAGCTTTTCTATATTCAAAAAATTGTTTCTTTGTGATATTCTCAGAGGAACACTTACTATATAAATCATTATAGAATTTGAGGGAGTCTCATTATGTAGCCCTGGCTGGTATGGAACTCACTATATAGACTACACTGGCCTCAAACTCACAGACATCTGCCTGCCTCAGCCTCAAGAGTGCTATGATTAAAGGCATGCACCACCACAACCAGCCCCTTCATAAGATTTTTTCTTAAATATTTTATTATTTTTATTTTATGTGTATGAGTGTATTGCCTGCATGTATGTGAGTGCACCCATGTCGTGCAATGCCGTGGAGGTCAGAAGAGGGCTTTGGATTTCCCTGGAACTGGAGTTAAGGACGGTTCATAGCCACCATGTAGGTGCTGGGAATCGAACCCGGGTCCTCTGCAAGAGCAGTCAGTGCTCTTAACTGCTGAGCCATCTCTCCAGCCCCTAGATTTTAATATATTCAAATTGTTATCCAAAATTGAATTCACTCATCATCATACACTACAAATAACAACACCTGCTTCACCATAACCTTACTCACTTCAAAATATTTTAAAGGATCAAGGCATTTGACCACTGTCCTCATTTGATGAACATTAAAATTTAACATATTTGTATTTCAAGATAAACATTCTGAAGTTTTAAATAAAAGCAGCTTTAATTTCTATGAAAAAAGTATTTTGGTTCCAGAGATATTCACTACAATCACTGAATCATGCAATAGCAACATGGCACTTGAGTCTTCTTGCCAGACACAAGCTATACTTTACCAAAACTCAGAGAACTATCAGTCTTAAAAACAAGTCAGTTTCAACCCCAATCATATCCACTGTATTATGCTGCTGTTTTAAATTATCTAGAGTCTTAAGATTTTGACAAGTTCCTGCCATTAAACCTTTTAAATTAACATGGTATATGATTTGTTCCTTTTACAAAATCATAAATCTTATTTGTGGATTAGTCAAAGGGTGGCCTGCACATTAGAATCACCATTATGTTTACCTCAGAAAAATCCCTAAGTCTTGCCACAGAGTTGTGTCATAATGACCTCAAGGGATGGTGCCAGAAATTTTTAACAAGCTCTCCAGGTGACTCTGATACACATTAAAATATGAAGCACACAAATTTTTTTTTTTTTAAAAAAAAAAGCATACTGCCAAAAGGGAGTTGTTTATTTGCAAATGATATAAATGACTTTAGCTAAGATAGCTGGAAAGTTAATGACTGAAATTTTTTTGTGAAATTTTATTTGTAACTCATAAATTACATATCTATAAATTAACAATAAATAAGCCTATGAATTTTACCTCCAAACTACTTTGAATTCATAAGTAACCTGTACTATTTCTCAAAATTTACACATTCAACTTAATGTTTTGTGGAGGATTTCTTTAGGGGATGTTGTACAGTGAGGGTTTTTTGGTCTTGAGACAAGGTCTCCCTGTACCCTCAGCTGGCCTTGAACTATGTAGATAAGGCTGGCCTTAATCTCACAGAGATCTGCCTGCCTCTACCACCCATATGACACCATACCCAGCAATAATACAGTTTTGTAAGGCTTTCATTTTAGGGGCTGGAAAGATGGTTAAGAGCACTGGCTACTCTTGCAGAAACCCAGGTTCAATTCCCAGCACCCATATTGTTCATAACTCCAGTTCCAGGGGAATTAAATGCCCTCTTCTGACCATGGGTATTGCATAACACAGGTACACTTACATACGTGAAGGCAATAAATACACATAAAATAAAGAATAAATAAAATAGGAGCTAGAGTGATGGCTCAGTGGTTAAGAACACTGACTGTTCTTACAGAAGACCTGGGTTCGAATCCCAGAACCCAAATAGCAGCTAACAACTGTCCATAACTCCAGTTCCGGGGGATTCAACAGCCTCTTCTGTCCTCCTCAGGCACTGCACGACAGACACAGGTATACTTACCTACATGCAGGCAATACACACATATACATAAAATAAATATTTTTTTAAAAGAAGAAAATAATTTTTAAAAAATTTTATGTCAAGCTGGACGTGGTGGTGCACGCCTTTAATCCCAGCACTTGGGAGGCAGAGACAGATGGATCTCTGTGAGTTCAAGGCCAGCATGGTCTACATAGTGAGTTCCAGGCCAGCTGAGGCTACAGGGAGACCTTGTCTCAAAAAGACAAAAAAAAAAAATTTATGTCTCCCAAATAATTGTGATGGGAAAATGAGCTTAATCCTTAGAAAGTACTTGGTACCCAAATTCAAAATTTCTTGAATCTTGTGATTTAGTCCAGAATCTCATGAGAATGTCAGTATCCATTACCAAAACTCCCCAACCATTCTTCATGTTTTGATGTATAAGTCCATGTTTACCCTCAGACACAAGGTCAAATGACTGAATGAATGAGATATGAATCAGAGTCATATAAGGCAACCACCTATACAGTGACACAAATACTTAAAGTTAGGTCCATGATTAGCAGTTCCTTAATGCAGATCTGAACAGAAATCATTAAATTCCAATTTTTGCCAGCATTGCTTTTTTTCTGTGTTGCTTTGGGTTGCAGCTAGCCAGTTGGTACCAGTCAAATGACAAAATAAGTGGCTGAAGAGAAGGCTTGGTGGTTAAGAGCACTTGCTGCTCTCCCAAGGACCTAAGGTCAGTTCCTAGCACCCACTTCAAGTGACTCACAGTTACTTGTAACACCAGCTCCAGGGAATCCAACACCCTCTTCTGACCTCCATGGTCATCCACACACATGAAGTATACACCCACACACATAATTTTAAAAAATAATAAAATAATTTTTAAAATAAGTTTATCTTACTGGAAAGAATCAAGACTAATTTTTCCCACAAGATAGTGTTTCTCATGGAACTGCTAAAAAATAAAAGCTTTGGTTACCTCCACAAGGCCTGCACAAGATCAAACCAACAAAATCAGTCAACATTCTAGCAGGCAGCACTATCTGGACTCAGTGGATTACAAAAAAAAAAGGAAAAGGAGAGGAGGGAGGAAAGAGGAGGGAGGAGAGAAGAGGAGGAAGAGGAGAAGGAAGAAGAGAAGGAAGAGGAGGAGAGGAAGAAGAGGAAGAGGAGGAGAAAGAAGAGCAGGAGGAGGAGGAAGGGGAGTGGGAGGGAGGAAGGGGGAAGGGAAGGAAGAGAAGGGGAAGAGGAGGAGCAGCCAGTGCTCTCGATTGCTGAGCCGTCTCTCCAGGCCGATGAGGCAAAATTTTATGGACCTCTATAGAAGCTCTTTTCTTTGGGGAGAAGATGACGTATAAAAAAGGTATACTGCCAGGCGTGGTGGTGCACACCTTTAGTCCCAGCACTTGGGAGGCAGAGGCAGGCAGATCTCTATGAGTTCAAGCTCAGTCTGGTCTACATAGAGAGTTCCAGCTACAGAGAGACCCTGTCTCAAAAAACAAAAACAAAAACAAAAAAGGTATACGATGGAGGCTGGAGAGATGGCTCAGCAGTTAAGAGCACTGACTGCTCTTGCAGAGGACCCGGGTTCAATTCCCAGCACCCACATGGCAGCTACGAACTGTCCTAACTCCAATTCCAGGGGAATCCGGAAGCCCTCTTCTGACCTCCGAGGCATTGCATGACACAGGTGCACTCACATACATGCAGGTAATGCACTCATACACATAAAAATAATAAATATTTTTTAAAAGGTACACTATGTTACCATTTTTGTGTGTACATATATATCATACATAATTATGCAAGGTTTGTATTTATGTAGAATATCTCTAGACAAGCATGAAAGAAATGCATAACAGTGACATCACCTGAGAAAGAACTAAAAGGGAATTTGTACTATCTTACTGCTTAAGTAAGATAGAAAAACAGAAACAGTAAAATAGTACAAATTCCCTATCTTTTGTATTTTCGCTGTGTACCATTTATTACTTATCTAAAAGGTAAGTTTAAAAAAAAAATAAGACTATGGGGTTGGAGAGATGGGTCAGCAGTTAAGAGCACTGGCTGCTCTTGCAGGGGACCCAGATTCAAATCCAAGCACCCACATGGCACCTAAAAACCAACCATAACTCCAGTTCTAGGAGATCCAATACCCTCTTTTGTCTTCCATGGGCACTACACAACACAGGTATACTTAAATACATGCAGGCATAACACTCATACACATAAAAATAAAAATAAATTATTTAAAAAGACTAGTCGGGGCTGGAGAGATGGCTCAGCAGTTAAAAGCACTGACTGCTCTTGCAGAGGACCCAGGTTCAATTCCCAGCACCCACAAGGCGGCTACAAACCATCCTTAACTCCAGTTTCAGGGGAATCCGAAGCCCTCTTCTGACCTCCTCAGCATTGCATGAC
>NW_008330679.1:1513897-1537210 GCF_000622305.1 Nannospalax galili
TTTAGTCTTTTTGAAACAGTCTCTCTGTAGCCCCAGCCAGCTGACCTGGAACCTCCTATGTAGACTAGGCAGGCCTTGAACTGACAGAGATCCTCTGCCTCCCGAGTGCTAGGATTAAAGGATTGTGCCACCACACCCAGTGAAGATACTATCTTTATTAAAGTGGAAAAAGACCTATCAGTGTTAAACTTAACTAACAATAAATCATTGACTTTAGCAGTAAGTTAACATATATTATCAATAATCTAAATTAAAGTCAAGGTCAATGGTACACACCTTTAATCCCAGCACTTGGGAGACAGAGGCAGGCACATCTCTGTGATTTCCAAGGACAGACTAGTCTACATAGTGAATTCCAGAATAGCTGGGGCTACAGAGAGACCCTGTCTCCAAAAATAAAGAAGTTGTTATGTGGGAGATAGAGCAATAACTCAGTCAAAAAAAAAAAATTGCCTTAGTATCATGAGGACCTGAGTTTGCATCCCAGAGCCCACTTTAAAGAACATGGGATGTGGTGGCACACTTACAATCCCAGCACTGGGGAAGCAGAGGCTGGCAGATCCCTGGGGCTTGTTGGACATCAACTTAGTCTACTAGGCAAGTAGAAGGCCATAAGACAATGTATCAAAAATTTTTAAAAAATAAAATAAAATAAGAAGTTGGACCTGGTAGCCCACACCTTTAATCCAGCACTTGGGAGGCATAGAGGCAGGTGGGTCTCTTTGATTTCAAGGCCAGCTGGTCTACCTAGTGAGTTTCAGGGCAGCTGGGGCTATACAGAAACCCTGTCTCAAAAGCCCTGGCCAACAACTCAAAGGAAGGTTTCTCCTGTCTACCACTGTATCTTGCTATGTAGCTTTGGCTATACTCACAGACTCGTGTAGAGATATTGTATGTGTAAATTTTCAGTAGGTTTCTGAACCTCTGGTTTTTCATACTAGCTAGGCACTATTTATTGCTTTTTCTCTCCCTGTCTTATCCTCCTTCCCCACCCTCCCCATTTACAGTGCCCCCACTTTCCCCATATCTCCTTTGATAGCTTCTGTATGCTATGGTTCCACCTCTATTGAGGTCCTACTTCCCCTTTATTCCCATAGCTCTTTGTGTAGCACCCCCCCATAACTACCCCCTTTTTACATATTTCTCCCTTAGTAATACGTTTCTCCTACTATTCTTCTCTCTTGGGTTCCTTCTTTCTTTCCCTTTACCTCCCTGGATCTCTTCCATATTCCTGAATCCTGCAGTTACATCAGAATATGGACTCACTTATAAGAATATGGTGTCCGGATCCATCTAGCCTTGTTTTTTTAAGACAAGGTCTATGCAGCCCAGGTTAACCTCCAGCTCTCTGTAGAGCTGAAGATAACCTTGAACTCCCGATTCTCCTGCCTCCGCCTCCCAAGCACTGTGATTAAAGGCATCCACTACCACTCTCAGCTTCCTTCCCATATTCCTTTGAATACTGCATAACTGCCTCACATAAAGCTAACATGTTGACTTCTAACTTACTCAGACTGAAGTGTTACCTCTCCAATTCCCAGAAAAATCATTTCAGAAATTTTGAGAATCTCAGTCATACTCAGGTAATTTAAGACAGCTTTTACACAGAATGGCACAAGCACCATCTTTTAAACTATAGCCACCACAAAACTCCTATTAAAGGAGGCTGGAGATAGCTCAGCAGTTAAGAGCACTTGTTGCTCTTGCAGAGGACCTGGGTTTGGTTCCTAGAACTCACATAATGGCTGACAACCATCTGTTAAATCCAGTTCCAAGGGCTCCAACACCCTCTTCTTGTCATCCATAGGCACCAGGCACATACATGGTGCACATACAGGCAAAACACTTAAACTAGGTAAGGCTAATAACTAGGTACATCTATAGCCCCAGGTACAGAGGAAACTGAGGCAAGTTGAGACAGAAAGTACAGCACAGTTAGATTCTTTTCTCAAAATAAGTAAATGTAAAATGGGAGGTTAGACTGATATTCAGTGGAAAAACTAAGGAAGATTATAAAGTTAGTTCTAAAATGAAGACTTTGATTTTAGACATAAAAATTATAGTGGACAGCTGGACGCGGTGGCACGTGCCTTTAATCCCAGCACTTGGGAGACAGAGGCTTGTGGATCTCTTGAACTCAAGTTCAAGGCCAGCCTGATCTACATAGCAAGTTCCAGGCCAGCTAGGACTACAGGGAGACCCTATTTCAAAAAGATCAACAAACAAAAACAACCTCTTAGCTGCTATTAATTGTTGTAATTATAAGTAGTAGTATTTTTAGTTTATGTGTAGACGTAACCAGATGATCACGTGGTAAAGAGTAAGGTCTTTCAGCCTTAAGTTCAAGAAAGGGGATGTGCCGGGCATGGTGGCATGTACCTTTAATCTCAGCACTTGGGAAGCAGAGGCAGGCGGATCTTTGTGAGTTCAAGGCCAGCCTGATCTACATAATGAGTTCCAGGTCAGCTAGGGTTGCAGAGACCCTGTCTCAAAAAGGAAAAAAAAGGGAGGGAGGGAGAACAAGGACAGAAGCCTAGATCTGAGTCATTTAATTATGGTGGCAAAAGTAAGGGAATGGATGAGAGGTTGATGGACTAATGACAGCAGCACAAATGTTAAGAGTGGATTTTAAAGCTGTGCATGCTGGTGCATACCTATATCCCAGCACCTAGGAAGCTAGAGCAGAAGAATCATGGATTTACAAGGCTAGCTTGGGGCACATAGCGAGATTCTATTTCAGAAAGAAAAGACGGGAAGAGGGAGGAAGGAAGAGAGGAGAGGAGGTGAAGTACATACAGCGATCAGACATAGATGTGCCAATGACAGAGGGAAAATGAGGTCCAGAAGGCTTTGTTCAAAGTCTTAGAAAATTACTGTATTTTTTTTTAATTGGCAAACAGAAAAGCTGGAAAGCAACCCCACACATAGAGACCTACTAAACTGGCCACTGGTACAACATACAGAGACACTATAGGGTGTCCAAAGGTGACCTATGGCTCATTATAACACCCACACCTTTGAGTTGAGATTTAAGATGCTGAGACATACAACCCTGAAACTATATGTAACAGCATGCACAAAAAAGCCTACAGCACACAAATAAGCCAAAAAGTCTCCACTAAGTTAACATAAAAACCCCAACACTTTATACACTTGGCGCCCTTTGAGCTGCTGAAATCTATTCTTGCTCTGGCCCACTTCCTCCCCCTTAGAAGTACAATCTCTTAACTGTCTCTTGCTTCTGCAGCAAGTGTCTCTGCTCAATTCCTTATTCAGGAACACAGGAACCTGTAACTCCTCTGGAATGCTATCTCTAAAATCAGCTGATACCAAAAAGAGCAACAACTCGAGAGATAAAGGAGAAACACAGTACAAGGAAGTCAAAAGATCTTCAAATACATTAACAGAATCCAATGCTCTGTAATGAATGAGCACAACAAAAATAGAAAAAAAACACTAATCAATGGACTTTGTGATAATAAAAAATCAGTTAATCTCATAGTGATTACTTTTGGTGGTCAAAAGTTGTGCTTATAAGTACTTACAGGCAAAATGAGTTGCAAGAAAACAGAAAAAAGCATATGAAAACCACTTCAAGAAGAACTTGAAAGCAGTTTCTCTTCCCAACTGCAACCCTTCAAGTTCAATAAATTAACCTTATGAAACATGACCTTAGGCATTAGTAATCATACTTTTATACTTCACAACAAAGAAAGCCATCTTTTAATATCACGGGAAAATCAGCAAGTATTTAATACCAAGTTTCTAGAACTGCATTCAAATAGACAGCAAATAATCTGAATCTAAAAGTGCATCTTATACCGATATTATTAACTAAATATACAAAGAGTTCAGCAATTTTTTAGTTACAAAGTTAAATCTAAGAATAATGCAATTGCTAAAATTTTGTTTATTTATTATTTATTGTGTGTGTGTGATACAGGGGACATGTGTTCCCTAGTGTGTGTGGTTTAAGGACAGCTTGTTGGTTCTCCCTTTCCACCTTCATGTGCCCAGAGATTGATCTCAGGTTTCCAGGCTTATGCAGAAACCACCTGTACTTGCTGACCCATCTCACCAGTTCCAAAATAAGAAATTTTTAAAGATAAATTTTGGATATAACCATCACACTAGGTCTGGAGGAAGATAAAAAAATCACTTAACAAAATCCAATATTCATTCCTCTTCAAAGTTCTTAAGAGAGAGGAGAATGCCCTAAGTAAGGTAAATACATCTAAGAGAAATCCACCGCTACCATCATACTTAATGGTACAAACCTAAGTTCCAGTATCCTAAAATCATCACGGATGTCTACTCTCAGCACTTTCTATTCATCTGTAAGTAAATGTATACATACTTAGAAATGAGAAAAGAGAAAGCCTTCGAAAAATAATTTCTATAATTTGTTCAACATATTCACATTAAATATGTTCTATAGGCTAACAATTCTATAGCTAACTCTATAGAATTCAAGCCAGTATTTCAAGTTAAGAAGGAGAGTGTAATTAAAAATATTAGCATTTGGTTTTGGTAACACAGCTTTCATCTATGGACACCAAAGCAACTTTTAAACATATTAATTATGGTCTTTCTAAACTATCTTCTTTACTGTAACAGAATACAAGCATGAACATGATTCTACTATATCAAGATTACACACAAAGTATAATTTTAAGTATTTATGAGTCAGTAATTATAATACATTGGAACATAATACTAAACATTATTTTAATAAAGTACTAAGGGGGGTCCATCTTTCCCTGGGGCACTGGGCAGGTGTTCAACACTGTTAAAGCACTGTGGAAAACTCTTAAAATCACTTAGTATTAATGGTAACTTTTTAAAATTTATATCATAAATATACTTTCTGGGGTTCCTTAGTTAACAGCTCCTGGACTTTCCTTTGCTACCCTGTGGCTGCCTTAGCAAAATATCACTCTTAACAGTCAACTGGAACACTCTTATAGCCATCTTGAACACTCTGTGGACACCATCAGACAACTATGCAAAGACTGCAGATGACTGCCTTAGCTCCTGAAGGTACAGTTCCAGCCAGTCTGAAACAGTCTACATGCACCAAATTTTACCTACCACAATCCTCAATGAAATGTAGATGACCTTGAAACCATTTTACTTTGGCCAAAGGGGAGGGGAAGCAGCTCTCCTCATGGAGGGACTACTGAGAAGTAAGTACTTATTGAGAAGGCCATGAATTGTTCAAAACACTATAATGGCAAGTGGCTGTGATTGATACAAAGCAAATGGCTGGATTGCTCCAAACAGCCAGCTGAGTTAAAGAAGACAATCTCCTGTGTTGCCACAGGCTCAACAAACAATAAAAGCCTTTCCAAAGTGGTCTTTTCTTACCTACTTATAGTAGCATGGGCTGAGCTAGTAAACAAAAAGGAGAGTTGGGGGGATCTCATAGAGCAGCAGCAAATGGCAGAAGCAGCAGGGAAAAGTGCTTGCCACCAAGCCTGAAAACCTGGCTTTGATTCCCAGGACCCACGTGGTAGAGTGAAACCAACTCCCATAAGTTGTTCTCTGAGCATCACATGCACTCAGTGCCATACATGCACTCACATATATACACACAAATAAAGGTAATTTTTTTTTAATTTTATTTATTTTTTTAATTAGAAGAAGCATTTCATTACAACAGCATTAACCTGTTCAATAACATTTTTCTGAGCTAGGGTACATCTCTTTCAAAATTGGCTGTACATTTTTAGGTTTACAGAGGAATTATTACGCTTGTACAATCTTTTACTGATTATAAACTCTACAAGACATAAAATTAAATGAGGTTTTAATGTTTAGAAAAGATCTCCACTTCGTTGTTAAAATACAGTTTCATACAGAAAAATTCATTTTAAGGCAACTGACATTGAGACGTTTTCACATGCATTTCTAATCTCTATATATATGACTATTACTGGTCACAGTCACTTACTTTCTGAGTTCCGTGGCATCTGAGTATGAATATAAACTCGTCAGATAAACAGCCTTCTTCTCCCTCTAGAGCCTCCATACTCTGTCATCCCTGCCAATGTCCACTGTGTTGTCAGGACCCCCATCTATTGCCCCCATCTGTCCTTCTGATAAATCTAGTCAGCCAGAGGTCCCTGTTCCAGGAGGATCAGCTGTTCCTCATCTACAGCAATCCATTGTCAGTATTCCTTTGGATAGAATTGGGGCTGGCCAACAACTCGACTGAAGGTATCGCCTGTCTGGCTTTGCTGTTTGTCAAGTAACTTTTAGCTATATATATGTATGCTTTTTTAAGAGAGAAGGGAGGTGTGACAGGTGACTACTTCTCCAGTTGGGCCAAGGAACATGCACAAGGCATGTGAACCCCTTACTAGCTAGGCCTACGATGTGCTCAAAAAAAATGACCAGTAAAGATCATCTCAGTCTCCATCTGGTTCCTGCCATAAAATCAATAAAGGGCTACTGGGCAGGGCAGCACATTGGTATTCCTCCCTTAGAACCCCTCCCACTCTCGGGAGTTCTTTCTTAGTTTTCCTTAATAAACCTTAATAAACCTCTTCTTACTCCTTCCTGTTTTCTTATATTTGTGCGTAAGAGAATGAACTTGGAAACCACCAGCTTAGGGTGGACTGGATGACCACTGATCATCTGGCCCCCTAGCTCCCTGACTTAAGTCACTAAAAGCTGAGAAAAGCCTAACAGTATTTAAAAAAAAAAAAAAAATCACCCACATTTGGGGTGTCTTACTTTACCCCCTCTCTTGGGAAAAATACTCACACTTGGTATGTCTTTCTTTCCGAGCACCCCTCCTTTCTCCTTAACTTTCATGCTTGAACCTGTATCTTTTTTTTTTTTTTTTTTTTTTTTTTTTTTTTTTTTTAAAAAAAAAAAAAAACTCCCTGTAGCTCCAGGCTGATGAACAACTCACTATGCAGACCAGGCTGGGCCTTGAACTCACAGAGATCTATCTGCCTCTGCCTCCCAAGTGCTGGGGCTAAAGGCATGCGCTACCACGACTGGCTCATTTTTTTTTTTTTTTTTTTAAGAATCTTCAACTCTGTGGCTCAGAGGGTAGGAGCACTTACTGCTCTTTCAGAAGATCCAAGTTTAGTTCCTAGTACCTTGTCAGGCAGCTCACAACTGCCTGTCACTCTAGCTCCAAGGCACTCAATACACTCTACTGTTCTCTGAGAGTACCCACACATGTGGCATACATACACATATAAAAAAACAAAACAAAACAAAACAAAAAAAACATTTTCAAGATTTTTTTTTTTAATCTCCAACTCTGATTCATTATATTGGCTAGAGTCCTTAATCTTTTTTGTTTTTGTAAGTCAATGTCTCAAAAGATTAGGGAACCTGTCAGGCTACCGAGTGTAGCAATATGGGATTATGTTTCTGCTCCTAGCTCACTAAGCAGATCTGGGCCTCAATTTACTTTGCTATATAATGAAGAGGGTAAACCCAATTATCTGTAATTCTAGGTTATAATATACTAAGAAGTAGAATTGCTACATTGGCATTTAAAGAGTACTTTAGACAGATAGGGGACAGAGACAGACAGACAGACAGACAGACAGACAGACAGACAAAGAGACAAGAGAGAGAAAGAGAGGCAGCAGCAGCAGTGTACCCTTACAGTCAAGAGGATGAAATCTCTGTCTCTGGCCTTGGTGAAGACCTAACATTGCAAGCTACTCAAAATAGAAGACTTAATCTAATCACTAGCCTGGCATGGTGGTACACGCCTTTAGTCCCAGCACTTGGGAGGCAGAAGCAGTGGATCTCTGTGAGTTCAAGGCCAGCCAGTCTACATAGTGAGTTCCAGGACAGCTGGGGCTACAAGGAGACCCTGTCTCAAAAAGACCAAAAAAAAAAAAAAAAGAAAGCGACCATCCCTCAGGAAGGCGGGACCACTACTAGGAAACCATGCTAAAGAAATAGAAGGAATAATTATTCTTTTAATGAAATACTGTACTTTTCCTTCCTTGAATTCACAGAGGTTTTGTTGAGTCTGCCCAACTTTCTGACACAGAATTTTTCCTTTTTCTTTTTTCTCTTTCTTTTGGATGTTGGCCAGGACCTAAGTATGGTTTTCTGGTACTTTGGGCTTCCATACTCTTTCTCTAAATTTCCACCCCCTACCATGTGGCTGCCTGCAAGCGTGCACACACACATCTGCACCTAGAGTTATTGTTACAGTTTGTCAGTTGCAGGTGGGTGCTGGGAATTGAAGTCAGGTCCTCAAGAAGAACAGCAAGTGCTGTTATCCAATGACAAGACTTCTTCTCCAAGACACAGTACTCTTGAATTAAGATTAAAAACCTGTCAAATTTCCCGATTTGTGTGCTTGCTTACTACCTAAGGTAACACGTCCTTTTGCAAAAGTAAAAAGTGCCATGCCAAGTTACTTTCACTTTGTGTGTTCTTTGTTTGAATGGTATTGCTATGGCCCTTGGACTGGAGATTTTATTTCTAACAACTCCAGACAGGACTCTGGCTCCAGATCCCCTCCTCTCATGAGAAGTCTGTTTCTCTACCTGTTACTTTCACTTTGAATACACTTTGGCTTTGACTTTCAAAACTCTCCTTGCCTTTTAATTCAATTGTCAAAGAAAATGAACTCATTCCTGCACCCTATAGTATTAATATGAATATATATTGATATATGCACTATAAATGTTTATGCATATGTGTATATGTGTGGTTATATACATGCATGCATTTTATACTGTGTTGTTACTAGGAGCATTGCCTACATGACCTCCATGACCAGAATACCACATCCTCATCTTGTTTATCTTTGAAGTCAAGATGCCTGTAAGCCATAAACTCTTTTTCAGGTAGGCTAGTCAAAGCTGGTTGGACTAAGGGGCTGGAGAGATGGCTCAGTGGTTAAGAGCACTGACTGCTCTTGCAGAAGACCTGGGTTGGATTCCCAGCACCCACATGGTGGCTATGAACCATCCTTAACTCCAGTTCCAGGGGAATCCAAAGCCCTCTTCTGACCTCCATGCCATTGCATGACATGGGTGCATTTGCATACATGCAGGCAATACACTCATACACAAAAAAAATAATAAAATATTTTTTAAGAAACTGGTTGGACTAAAATGGATGACAGAGGGACGGACTGCCAGGTCACCTCTAACTTCATTTTTATCCCATCTGTACACTAAACAACACAGCCATCAGCATCATGACAGTTGACAATTGCTAAGCAATCATTGCAAAGAACCATAAAAAGAGAGAAAAGAATTGGCACCCGTATTCCTAGGAAATCTCTATCCATTTTCAGAAAATATTTGAATATTCCTGCCATCTATTAACCTATGCCATTTTTTTACTCAGTATCAATATCCTCTAAACCACCAAGGGCAGAAAAGTTGATATTCAAATTTATCTCCCACTTACTGGTCAAGAATAAAAGTCCCCTTGTCTGCTTAACTGGTGTGATTGTGTTACTGATTTTAGGATTCAGAGACAGAAGAAAGGACTCAGTCTGGGGGGGCAGGGGAACTGGTAACACAGGCTTGTCTCAAGTTATATCAGAAACTAAGAAATATCAACACGGCAGGGACAAGGCAGATGTACACAGCAGAAAGAAAATTTATGAGTGAGAGGAAATATAACAATATCAAGTATTACATAATTTAATTACAGTCATTAAAAAAATCCTGGAAAAAAAATCATATAAAGCTCTGAAAATTATTAATCTTGAATTGTTTCATCATGAAAAGAATCACCAGGAAGCATTTACTAATTTTTAAAATTATTTATGGAAGTTTTTTTTAAGATTTTTTCTTTATTTCAGGTATATGAATGTTTTGCCTACAAGTGCACCATATGTATGCAATGCCCAAAGAGGCCAGAAAGTGTCAGATCCCATAAAACTAGAGTTAAGGCCAGCTGTCACCACCATGTGGGCACCCAGGACCAAACCCAGGTGGCTCTAGAAGAACAGTAAATGCTCTTAACTGCTGAGTCAGTCCTCTAGCCCGATTTCTTTTCCTTTTTCTTTTATTTTTAAGCAAAAATCAGGGTTCCTTGGGGAAATGATAGATTATCTGTGACAGGAAATACACAAACTGAGCCCAGAATATACTTTACTGGAGATGATGGCTAATTTTATATATAAACTCTGACCTGGTCACAATGTGTCTAGACATTTGCTCAATCATTATTCACAGTCTATCTATAAAGATATTTCTGGATGAGATTAACATTTGCATTGTTCCCTCTAAAGCGAGTGGCACCTCACCAAATTAGTTGCAAATAGAACAAAAAGGTTGATTCCCCCTGCCCCCCTTCCAAAGTAAGAGAGTTCCTCTTGCACTGGGGCCAAAGAGCTGGATCACCAGATTTTTCCTGCCTTCAGATTCAAACTAAAACAATGGATCTTCCTAAGGTGTGAGTCAACCAGTCTTTGGAACTACAGCATGGGCTCTTCCATTTCTCAGGGATTCAGACCCACCCTGAGTCACCACTGGTCATCCTGGGTATCTAGGTGGTTGACTACAGATTTTGAGACTTCTCAGCTTCTGTAATCAAATGAGCCAATTTTTTATAACAAACCACAACTATATCTAGAGACAGTGTTCTCTCTCTCTCTCTCTCTCTCTCTCTCTCTCTCTCTCTCTCTCTCACACACACACACACACACACAATTGATAGATTCTGTTTCTCTCAAAAATGCAGACTAGTATATTAGGATGCAATAAAGTTGTCAGAAACAATTAAGGTCATGCCACAAAAACTCGTCTCTAATTGGCTAAAAATGGCACAATCACAGTATCCTAAATCTATGAGTTTACAAAAACAGTAGGAAAAAAAGTATTCTCCAGTTACCTTTGAATAATACAAGAGTAGAAATTCATTATTCAGGAAACTGGAAAATATCTTGTTTTGTCCTTGTTTTACATTTATTTATCGTGTGTGCAGGCACATAAAACAAACATGGAGGCCAGAGGACAATGTGCGAGAGACACTTCTCTCCTTCACCAGTGGATCTAGCTATCAAACTACGATTATCAGGCTTTGTGGCAAACTGTCTCTACCTGTTGAGCCATTTGGATAGCTCTGTGTGTGTGTGTGTGTGTGTGTGTGTGTGTGTGTGTGTGTGTGTGTAGATGCACTGCTCTTTAAGGCAACTGAATAGCTGAGGCTGGAAAAAAAATCCTTTGAGCAAAGTGCTACATATAATAAATGAAAGTAGAATGATAACAGCACCATTTTGCAAATTCAAATGAGCTAATGATAATACAATTAATTGCTACCAACATCATGAAAAACATACAGAAATTTTCTCACTTTTTTTACAATAAATATAAGCCTTAATCTGATCAAATTTCCAAATCTGTAATATTCAATTCACGTGTCACTAGCCATATTTGGTTACTTGGCACTTTAAATGTAGAAAAACTTAACTATGGTGTGTTGTAAGTATAAAATACACATAAGATTTCTAAAGTTTAGAAGTAAAAATAGGGACTAGAGAGATAGCTCAGCATTTAAGAGCACTGCAAGTTCTTGCTGAGGACCCGGGTTTGATTCCCAGCACCCACATGGCACTGACGGCCATCTATGACTCCAGTTCTAGGGGATCCAAAGCCCTCTTCTGACTACCGTAGGCACAGGTCGACATGGGTGCATTTACATGCAGGCAACACACTCATACACATAAAATAAAAATAATAAAAAATTAGTAAAAATAAAATGGAACATATCTCACTAATAGTAATTACATGTAGATATGCTGGATCAAATAAAAATAACATTAAAACCACTTTTACTTGGTTTTTGTTTTGGTCTTTTTGAGACAGGGTGTCCTGGAACTCACTATGTAGACCAGGCTGGCCTTGAACTCACAGAGATCCGCCTGCCTCTGCCTCCCGAGTTCTGGGATTAAAGGCACACCCAGCTTTTACCTGTTTCTTTTTGTTTCCTAAAGTTGATATGAAAAACATTCATATTTCATGGGCTAAGGGTGAAGGCTCTGTGGTAGAGCACTTACATGGCATGTGTAAGGTCCTCAGCTTAATTCCCAGCATTGAAAAAGAAAAATAAATGCAAGTTTCCTATGTAGCTTGCATCATATTTATATTATACAATGCTGTTCTAGGTCAAACTGGCAGTTTGTATAAAATACATAGGACAGAAAAACAGGACCACTACCACATGGATAGAATTACCAAAATCTATATCGTGGAAACTTCTAACTCAAGAGAGTCATTGACTTTTTTTTATTTACTATTATCTTATGTGTATGAGTGTATTGCCTGCATGTATCTAAGTGCAGCCATGTCCTGCAATGCCTACGTAAATCAGAAGAAGGCTCAGGTGCCCTGGACCTGGAGTTAGGCACCATGTGGTTGCTGGGAGCCAAACCTGGGCCTTCGAGAGCCACTAGTGCTCTTAACCATTGAGCCATCTCTCCAGTCCCCTCCCTCCCATTGACATTTTTAAAAAAAAAGAAAGCAGGACTTGTTGGCACATGTCTTTAATCCCATCACTCGGGAGACAGAGGCAGGAGGATCTCTGTGAGTTTGAGGCCAGTCTGGTCTGCATAAGAGTTCCAGCCCAGCTAGGGCTACAGGTCAAAAAGACCAACCCCCCCCCCAAAAAAAAAACAGTGAGATGAAGTTTGCATGTTGTATTACTCAGGGTTCTCCAAAGAAACAGAACTGGTAGAATGAATATATATGCATAGAGATTTATCAGCTTAGCTCACAGGATAGAGTCCGAGTATTCCAACAATGGCTGCACCACACTAGAGAGGCTGAGAATCTGTAGTCACTCAGTCCACGAGGCTGGATGTCTCAGTAGTCCCAATCTGGCGCTGAAGGTCTGACGAATTCCAAAAGATCAGCTAGTCTTCAGTCTACAGCAGCAAGATGAACTCACCAGCGAGAGAGAAGGCAAGCGGCAAGAAGCTAGGCCTTCTCCTCTGCCGTGGCCTTTTATACAGGCTGCCATCAGAAGGTAACACCCACATTTAGGGTGTGTCTTCCAGCTTCAGATGATCCAATCAAGATCTCTCTCATTTCAGTTAATCCCAGATCCAGTCAAGTTTGACACCCAGGATTAGCCATCACAAGTCCACTCCTTGTCAACTTGACACCCAATAGCATCTCTCTACATCATGCTTAATTTTCAAATGAAAACAATGTTGAGGTCATAATTTCACCTAAGATGATATAACTAACTATCCCATCATACAATGACCAATGCAGTATATATCTTAGAGTAGGTGATAAGGTCTTCGAGGAATGCTTAGTCCTTTAGTGTCTCATAACCCAATATAATCATATAGGTTCACAGCACTTAACCACTTAACACTTATCTCAATTACACATTCAAAAAAAGAATAACTCAAGTATCTGCTTAACATATGTGTATACATGCACAAGCCTATTCTTAACCAAATGGGACAAGAATACTCATGTAAATTACAATCCACGTTTCTGCAACTGGTCACGTGGCCTAATCTAGGACCCATTCTGTATTTCCTCCACCATCAGCAAGCACCTCTGCAGGTCTTGGCTCTTTTCCTGGAGGAGTGACCCATACTTTCATCCCTGAAGGGTCTGGGCCATTAGTTGTCCTGTCTGGATTAGGTTGTTGCAGCTTCCCATTGACCTTAATCATGGGACATGGTAATACCAAAAGTCGCCCTAAGGAATCTCCTGCCTTCCAGATATAATTTTCATTACCTCCATTGTGGAGAACCAGTCCAATTTCTCCCTGGTAGTCTGGCTCAATCACCCCTCCTAATACTGTTATTCCTTTCTTAGCCTGCTGACTTAAGGGCATCAGAAGCCCAAAGTGTCCAGGGGGAAGTCTTAGCTTCCAGTTCAACGGAAGCTAAGACTTCCGTTGTTGTCTCTCCTGACAGAAGCACTCCCTCCTCTGGAACCAAAACATTCAACCCAGTAGAGTGCAAAGTCGAGGGTACAGGAAGCAAAAATTTTCCTAGTGGGTCACCAGGGGTGATAGTGAGTGGAATCATTCCCACTTCCACCCCTTGATTCCTGGACCCATGAATCCTGGCTATAGGAGAAACTGTACCATATATTGGATGCTGATTCAAAGCATACACTGCCTTCTGGAGGACCTGCCCCAGCCTACCAGGCTATTGCCACCTAATTGGTGCTGTAACTGTGTCTTTAAGAGACCAGTCCATCGTTCTATCAAGGCAGCTGCTTCAGGATGGTGGGGAACATGGTAAGACCAGTGGATTCCATGACCATGGGCCCACTGTCACACTTTGGCTGCGAAGTGAGTTCCCTGGTCAGAAGCAGGTTGTGCGGAATATCATGACAGAATACCCTGACAGTGGATAAGGCATTCTGTAAGTCCCTGGATGGTAGTTTTGGCAGAAGCATTATGTGCAGGAAAGGCAAATCCATAACCAGAATAAATGTCTATTCCTGTAAGGACAAAACGCTGTCCCCTCCAAGATGGAAGTGGTCCAATGTAGTCAACCTGCCACCAGGTTGCAGGCTGGTCACCACAGGGAACAGTGCCATATTGGGGGCTCGGTGTTGGTCTCTGCTGTTGGCAGATCTGGCACTCAGCAGCAGCTGTAGCCAGGTCAGCTTTCGTGAGTGGGAGTCCATGCTGTCGAGCCCATGCATAACCTCCATCTCTGCCACCATGGCCACTTTGTTCATGGGCCCATTGAGCAATGACAGGGATAGCTGAAGAAAGAGGCTGACAATCCACAGAGCAGGTCATCCAATCTACTTGATTACTGAATTCATCTTCTGCTAAAGCCACTTTTTTTTTGGGGGGGGGTCTTTTTGAGACAGGGTCTCCCTATAGCTCCAGCTGGCCTGGGACTCACTGTGTAGACCAGGCTGGCCTTGAACTTGCAGAGATCTGCCTGCTTCTGCCTCCTGGGTGCTGGGATTAAAGGCATACACCATCACGCCTGGTGATTTCAGTCATGTGTGAGGTTCAAGACTGTCCTTGGTTCAGTTGGTTAGTGACATCATAAGAATATCTGTAGATAGAGTAACTGATAATGTTTAGTCTAATAAATACAATTTGCAGTAGTGGTAAATGACAATTGGACCTGTCTGCCTGGCTACAGCCCATGAATCAGTATATAATTGCACTTCTGGCCATTTCTCCTTCCAAGCAAAATGCACGACCATGTGCACTGCCCAAAGTTCTGCCCACTGTGAAGATTTTCCTTCCCCAGTGTCCTTCAGGGTTGTTCCAGAAATTGGCTGTAACGCTACAGCTGTCCACTTCTGAGTGGTGCCTGCATACCATGCAGAACCATCTGTAAACCAAGCCCTAGTCTTCTCTTCCTCAGTCAACCAATCATAGGGCACACCCCATGAAGCCACAGGTGCATGCTTGAGAACAGGAGGCATCATAACGGGAGTAGGAACCATAGGCATTTGGTCAACTTCTTCATGTAACTTGCTTGTGCCCTCCAGGACTGTTTGGGCCTGATCACGTATAAACCACTTCCATTTGATAATGGATTGTTGCTGTGCACCGCCTACTGATAGGTAGAGAATGGGCGGGAGCGAGCGGTGCGGATGGAGAGCATGAGCGGATGGATGAAGGCACCGAGGCACAGATGGAATTCTCAGTGGGACACAGATTTATTTCGCACGGGGCACCTTTCCCTCGAGAAGGGAAAGATGTCCACGAAGGGAAAGATGGAAGGGAAGGGAAGGGAAGGGAAGGGAGAAGGGGGAAGGGGGAAGGGAAGGGAGTCAGGGAAAGATGTCCAGGAAAGGTGTCCACGGGTTGTGAGCTGGGACTTTACATATGAGGGCTTTAGGGTGTGGAATCAGGGAGGGGGAAGCAGGTAGGATTAGGGTGTGGAAGCATCTTCTTTTTCCTCTTAAGACAAGAGGAACTCTGCTTATCTTATCTTTGGAGGTCAGAGGAAAGGCAGGCTGCTTCTCAGCAGAGTTTGTAGGTCCCTGTTGGGGAGCAGGGGGGGGGGGAGCTGCTATTTGGAACCCTAACAGCCTACTATATGGCTTGGGGGTTGGATAACACTCAGCTCATGATGGGCAGCTCCGGTCACATGGTGACTTGGTGGCCTATTTTCAAACATTCAGTTTTCACTAAGGTCCAATAGCAGACTAAGAGCTGTCTCTCAAAGGGAGAATAGTGGTCTACAGATGAAGGCAAAGCCTTACTCCCAAATCCCAGTGGCCTCCGCTGTGATTCCCCTATGGGGGCCTGCCAGAGACTCCAAACAGCATCTTTATCTGCCACTGATACCTCAAGCACCATGGGGTCTGCTGGATCATATGGCCCAAGGGGCAGAGCAGCTTGGACAGCAGCCTGGACCTGTTGAAGGGCCCTTTCCTGTTCCAGGCCCCACTCAAAGGTAGCTGCCTTCTGAGTCACTTGATATATAGGTCGTAGTAACACACCCAGATGAGGAATGTGCTGCCTCCAGAATCCAAACAGGCCCACCAAGACAGTTTGTTGTGCTTCTTTCTTGGTGGAGGGAGGGGCCAAGTGCAACAACTCATTCTTCACCTTAGTAGGAATGTCTCTGAATGCTCCACACCACTGAACTCCTAGAAATTTCACTGACGTAGAAGGCCATTGAATTTTGGTTGGATTTATTTCCCATCCTCTCAAGTGCATATGCTTTACCAACAAGTCCAGACCGTCTACTACCTCCTACTCACTGGATCCAGTCAGCATAACATCATCAAGATAGTGGACCAGTGTGATATTTTGTGGAAGAGTCAGGCAATCAAGATCTCTTCGAACCAAGTTATGGCACAATGCTGGAGAGTTAATAAACCCTTGAGGCAGGATAGTAAAGGTATACTGTTGGCCTTGCCAGCTGAAAGCAAATTGCTTCGGGTGATCCTTATGAACCAGTATCGGGAGGAAAGCATTTGCCAATTCAATAGCTACATACCAGGTACCAGGAGACTTATTAATCTGCTCGAGTAAGGAAACCACATCTGGTACAGCAGCTGCAATTGGAGTCACTACTTAAGTTTTCGATAGTCAACTGTCATTCTCCATGCCCATCTGTCTTCTACATAGGCCAAATAGGAGAGTTAGAGGGAGATGTGGTGGGAATCACCACTCCTGCATCTTTCAAATCCTTGATGGTAGCACTGATTTCTGCAATCCCTCCAAGGATGCAATACTGTTTTGGGTTCACTATTTTCCCTGGCAGAAGCAATTCCAGTGGTTTCCATTTGGCCTTTCCAATCATAATAGCCCACACTCCACAGGTCAGGGAACCAATGTGGGGATTCTGCCAATTCCTAAGTATATCTATCCCAATTATACATTCTGGTACTGGGGAAATAACCACAGGATGAGTTTGGGGACCCACTGGACCCACTGTCAGTCGGAATTCAGCCAAAACTCCATTTATTACCTGACCTCCATAAGCTCCTACTTTAAGTGGAGGGCCACAATGCTTTTTAGGGTCTCCCAGAATCAGTGTCAACTCAGAACCAGTATCCAATAGGCTGCGGAAAGTCTGATTATTTCCTTTCCCCCAATGTACAGTAACTCTAGTAAAAGGCCTCAGGTCCCTCTGGGGAAGGATGGGTGTGAGGTGAACAGCATAACTCTTTGGTACTATAACAAGGTCCTTCCTCAAGGGCACCCAGCCTTCCCTTCATTCAAGGGGTTCTCGGTCTGCAAACTGTCTCAAGTCTGGAAACGTTGACTGAATGAGATTCTCTGTTGCTACGATCCAATACTGATTTCCTGTCATTCGTCCCAGAGCTTTTCTGCTTATACAGATCAAATAAAAACTTAGTAGGCTACTTATATATATGGTCCCTGGAAACACCACGATTGATTAGCCAGCACCACAGGTCCATTCGAGTCATGCCATTATAGGTATTGATTTGCCTTTGCCACCCATTACAATAAGTACGTTCACCTTGTCTTTGGTAATTCAATACTGCCACCTGACCCCTACTCCAAGGTCCTGTTACACCTATTATATTTACATTTAAGTTATGCAGTTGAGCAGCAGCATCTCCAACTGTAAGATTCGGCATAAGGAAAAAAGCAAAAACAAAGCTCTTCAAATGTTCTGGTGTCTCTCTCAGTACTTTCCATCTTATAAAATCAGTAAAAGGCACGTCCTCTGGGCCCTCCCATTGTGGAGGATTTGGTGTTGCACTGCGAATCCACTGGAGCATACCCATTTGCCTGAGCCTTACAGTCCCTTCATCAACACTAAGCCAAGGGATATCAGCTATCTCCAGCTCTCTGTCAGTAGGCCACCTTTTGATAAATCCCTTAGCCAACCAATCAATTAAACTTTTAACACCTTTTTTAACTGCATGAGCTTCTATATTAAACCTAGAATCTCCAGTCAGGGGGCCCATGTCAATAAACTCAGCCTGATCCAATTTTATGTTCCTTCCACGATTATCCCATGCCCTTAAAATCTATTCCCAGACATATTCATTAGACTTCTGCTTGAATGAATTAGCAAATTTGCTAAGTTTCTTAGTGGTGTAGCGCACCTCCTCCTCATGGACCACACTTTCTAGCTCTCCTCTAGGGGCCTGCTTAGCTTTGAGTCTAGTTATAGGTCTAGAGGCAACAACAACTGGGCCCTGAGGGACATCAGCTTTGTCTTGCTGAATAGGATTAGCATCCTCAATGGGATTAGTTTCCTCAGGCAAGGGTGGGGATGGTGGGTCTGCTGAGGGTGGGGAGATTAATTCACCAGGTGAATCAAATTCCTCAGAGTCTAAGGATTCAAAATATCTCCAACCCACAGGTCAGGATTCCAATCTTTCCCTACCAATGCCCTCACCTTTACTGCTGACACCCTTCAAGGCTGGGAATTAAATTTGTGTTGTAGGTCAGCCAAACGTACAATAAGGACTCAAGCTTGATTTTCTGCAGCTTTAGCTCTCTGGCTGCTGGAAAGAAGATTCTCTTCCAGGGCACATTTGGAAATTTTTCAACTGTTGATTCGAATCTGGAACTTGTCAATTTCATCATTAAGCTCATTGTTTATCTTCATCACTTTATCCAGAGATGCTAGAAGTAATGAGCCAGCATCATTATTTTTCTTATTTTTCCACAAATTGTCAAATGTTTTATGTATAGAGTCACTAATTTTCTTCCTCTTCACAAGAGGTGAGTTAGGAGAATCAAATGCACATGCATATACACACACACAGACACACACAGACATAGCATTTAAAAAATTAAAGTAACTTATTCACAGGTCTCTCAGTGACACTGAGCATCACCGTGGCAGTGGACACTGTTTTATTTGACCTGTTCTTCAGTTCTTTTCTTTGTTCACAGTGACAGGTGGTTAAATGTATTAGTCAGGGTTCCCCAAAGAAACAGAACCAGCAGAATGAATATATATGTATAGAGATTCATCAGCTTAGCTCACAAGATAGAATCGAAGTAGTCCAACAATGGCTGCACCATACTAGAGAGGCTGAGAATCCATAGTCGCTCAGTCCAAGAGGCTGGATCTCTCATAGTCCCAATCTGGTGCTGAAGGTCTGATGAATTCCAAAAGATCACCTAGTCTTCAGTCTATAGCAGCAAGACGAACTCACCAGCGAGAGAGAAAGGCAAGCAACAAGAAGCCAGGCCTTCTCAGCCCATGGCCATGGGCTGCCATCAGAAGGTAACACCCACATTTAGGGTGTGTCTTCCAGCTTCAGATGATCCAATCAAGAAGAGCTCTCTCATTTCAGTTAATCCCAGATCCAATCAAGTTGATACCCAGGATTAGCTACCACACACATGTAGATTTAGAAAGACTTAGGAACTTAAAAGACCTATAAACAGGGCTTTATGTGAATCCCAACTGAAACAATTTTTTAAAAAGTTTTGAACACCAGGAAAATATGATCACTGAGTACATATAAAAAAATTCATGTTTTCACACTGATAATAGTAGTTATGGGGTAAGTGGGTAGGTGGGTTTGTTCGTTAGTTGTTTTCTGAGACAGAGACTTATTGCATGGCTCAAGTTGGCCTTGGAACTGCCAATCCTGATTCAGCCTCCCACATGATAAGATATAACAGGTATGGATGAATAAACCTGGCAGGGTGTCTGTACTTCAATGGTGTACATCAAAGTGCTGACAGAAGAAATGATATGCTGCTATACATCTTTTGTTAGGGTAATGTCTGGGGCAAGTATAAAAGGATAAACACACAAAACAAGTTGACCACATGATAATTATGCAGTTCAGTGCTACAACAGAAGAGTTCACTATACCTGTTACCCACTTTAATACAATTCACAGAATAGTAACACTGCAAAGAAATTGAAAAATGAGACTATGAAGAGTCATAAGAACAAAACAGAAAGGTAGCAACACAAAAATCAATAGTTTAGAATGGAGGACCTAGAGAGATACTCACATAGGTACTAGCCACATGGTTTTTTGACAAATATGACAAATGCAAGCATTGGAGAAAAGACAGCCTCTTTAACAAATGGTTCTGGGAAAACTGTAAATCCGCATGTAGAATGAAACTAGAGTCCTATCTCTCAAACAATACAAAAGTAAGACCTGCGGAACCAAGGGTTAGGGTGGAGGATGAGGGAGGCACAAGCCTTTGACTCCAGCATGTGGAAGGCAGAAGCAGAGTGATCTGTGAGTTTAAGACCAGTCTGGTCTATATAGTGAGTTCCAGATCAGACAGGGTTACATGGTGAGACCTTGTCTTCAAAAAAAAAAAGAAGAACCCAGGTTCAATTCCCAGCACCCATATGGCAGCTAACAACCATCCATAACTCCAGTTCCTGGGGATCCTATGCCCTCTTCTGGCCTCTAAGGGCACTGCACAACATGGTGCACTTACAACATGCAGACATAAAAATAATGAAATACTTAAAAAAATAAATAAATAAAAGAGGCTGGAGAGATGGCTCAGCGGTTAAGAGCACTGGTTGCTTCTGCAGCGGACCCAGGTTTGATTCCCAGCACCCACATAGCATCTAACAATAATCTGTAACTCCAGTTCCAGGGGATCCAACACCCTCTTCTGACCTCTCCTGGCACTACATAACATGGGTGCACTCACATACAAGCAAGCAATACACTCATACACATAAAATTAAAAAATAAAAATAAAATTTTAAAAATTTTAAAAATTTAAAAATAATAAAATATTTCAAAAAAATTAAATAAAATACATCAATACATCAAGTCAAGTGTGGGGGAACATGCCTTCAATCCCAGTACTCAGGAGGCAGAGTCAGGCAGATCTTTGTGAGATCGAAGCCAGCCTGATCTGTATATTAAGTTCCAGACCATCGGGGGCTACAGGGAGACCCTGTCACAAAAAAACTAAATAAATGAATAAGTAAAATATACTAATACAGTGAATTTATAATAAAATATTGCTAAACCAACATTAAAGTATATATGTACTCTCAACTTTTAAGAGGTTCTGGTTTCAGAAAAACAAAAAACACAAATCTTACCCCTTCATCAGCTCTAAGGCAAAACAGTATTGCTGGCAACTAAATACTTCTGCCAGAGGAATAGGAGCTGGTCAACCTAAGGGGGGACAGGGGTATTTTGTTTTGTTTTTGAAACATGGTCTTATGGTATTCCAGGCTGGCCTCAAATGTGATGATTAAAGTGAACGTCTGATCCTCTTGTTTCTACCTCCCAAATGCTGGGCTTAGAGGCATGTTGATCTAATGTGGTGCTGGGGACAAAACCCAGGACCTCATACATGCTAGCAAGCAATCTACCCACTGAACTACAACCCCACTCCCAAAAGGAAATATTTTTAAGTCTATTATAAATCAATCATCAGAAAAGACCAAAAAAGGTATAAGTGATTACTGAGAAAGTAAGAAAACCAGCAATTATTTTATTAACTTTTTTATGTTTCAAAGTTGTACTTATGACTCAATGACAGAGCATGTCCCCTGCAAGAGCAAGGCCTTATGTTCCACCCCAAGCACTGAGGGGAGGGGAACTTACACTATGTTTTGGGCCTTCAGTCACAAGTAACTTAGTCTCTGAATACTTGGATCTCAGATAAAACATGCACTACATAGCCTTTTTAAAATTTTTCTCAAAGTAGCAATTCAATAAAAATTCTTCAATTACTTCTGCTACCTTTTCGAATAATCCAATTTAAAGGGGCGTTATTTTTGATTAGCAGCACGCCACACGCAACACATCTGGTTTACCACCATTTCTGTAAATAAAGTTCTTCTGAAAAACAGCCACCTATTCATTTACATAACTATAGCTGCTTTCACAATACAAGGGCAGAAATGACTAGGTGCAATGGCAAAAATCTGCCCTATGTTATTAATTTCACCTATGGATTAGGATGAAAACACCACTATCGATCTTATCGCTGCTTAGGGTAGGAATTTACCTTGTTTATACCTTATTTATATCTCATACAGAACCTTCCCACTCACTATTCATTCTAGCTCATCAAGAAAATGAAAAGAGGGACAGAGGGTGGAAAGGAAACTAATAGGAGAAAAAGGGGGCAAAGCTGGGCATGGTAGTGCATGTTTTTAATCCTAGCACTCCGGGAGGCAGAGGCAGGAAGATCTCTGTGAGTTTGAGGCCAGCATGGTCTACATAGTCAGTTCTAAGAAGCAAGGGCTAACAGTGAGACCCTGTCTCAGGAAAGAGAGAGAAAGAACAAGTTGTTTCCTTAAAAAAATTCCAGGGTCCACTCATAATACATCATCTCTAAAAAATAAGAAAATAAAATGCGTGTGTAGATTTGTGTGGTCCCTAAAGCAAAAAGGTATATAAAGAAAGGTTATACAGGGCCACCAGCAAGATGGCTGGGCAGGTAACTACTAAGCCTGACTACCTGAGTTCAGTCCCTAAAACCCACATGTAAGAAGGCAACAATCAACTCCTGAAGGTGTCCTCTGACCTTCACACATGCTCTATGGCATGCATGTGTCCACTCAACAATAAATAAGTTCAGTAAGAAATAAATAAGAGCCAGGCATGGTGCCAACACACCTTTAATCCCAGTACCTGGGAGGCAGAAGCAGGTGGATCTCTGTGAGTTCAAGGCTAGCCTGGTCTACATAGTAAGTTCCAGGCCAGCTGGGGCTACAGGGAGACCCTGTCTCAAAAAGACAAAAAAAATAAAAAGAAAAAAAAAAGCCAAGATGGCTCAGCAGGTAAAGGCAATTGCTACCACACCTAATAACCAGAGTTCAATCCCCAAGACCCACATGGTAGAAGGGAACCCACTCCCAAAACTTAACACACACACACTCTCTCTCTCTCTCTCTCTCTCTCTCTCTCTCTCTCTCTCTCTCTCTCTGACACACACACACACACACACACACACAAA
>NW_008330679.1:1537239-1537967 GCF_000622305.1 Nannospalax galili
TTTTTAATTCTTTAAAGAGACAGAGTCTAGAGGATCATTCCAACATGGAAGTCAGACGAGTCTACATAGCAAGTTCCAGGCCAGAAAAAGCTAGTAAGACCTTAAGGGAGAAAATAAATGCAGCTGTGGATACCACATGTACAAGGATGTGCTTATAACCTGCATGTGCAAGGCTCTGGGTTCAATTCCCACCACCCCTTCCCAAAAACATTTATCAAGAAAGAACTCCCGAGGGCTGGAGAGATGGTGCCACCCTTAAGAGCAATTACTGTAAGGAACAAACTATATATCTAGTCAAGGTTTATCTGAGAATATTTGTTTTTTTACCCAAGCCTTATTATCTACATAGCACATGATAATTAGAAGTACCAGACTGGTGGAACTAACCTTATTGGATGTTTAGCAGCTATAGTTTGAGGCCTATACTAATGTGGTCAGAGGGACTTAAAGGACACTGTCTGCCCCTTGCCCTCCAAGGTCAACTAAGTTCCAGAGGACTATGGAACATCTCTCAAAATGTCCTGTAACTGTGGTGAGTCACCTGTCCTCTTGTTGAGGGAGGACATGGAGACCCCACAGGATGGACTTGAACCAGTGTCCAGTCTACAAAGAGGAGGGTCAACTCAGAGGAAACATGTCATTCATGCTTCCAAGTAAAGCCAGACATGGTCGAGCAGGACCTTTGACTTATCTTCACGTAGATGGAACTGCTAAAAGAAAGGAGCCAC
>NW_008330679.1:1538310-1571939 GCF_000622305.1 Nannospalax galili
AAAATGATGGATAAATTTGTTTTCTCCCCCTATCTAGAAGCATTTGAGAGGGAACTGAACACTGATTCTAACCACTCCAACAGCTATCAAAATACCTGAAAGCAAATCCTGAATTCATCATTCTAGAGCCCAGCCTTGGAAGAAAAAAGAAAAATGAGGAGGAACCTAATAGAGGGATGCCTTTGGAAGCCCTTGTCAAAAAATTCCAATGGACTTATGTGAACATTTAAAAATTGCCATGTTCTGACTTTTTTCTAGCTCCCTGTCTAGAACTTTTAATGCTAATTACTCTTGCCTTTACTTCTCCCTCACATCTCCTAGTCAGGATTCAAGGACTTTCTTTTCCCCTTAGAGTTAAGTGTTATGCAATTTGGGAGTCTTTTAGATAGATCCACTGAAGGGGTACTCCAATTGCCTCACCCTGTGTCCGTGTTCAGCATGGAAGAAGCCAGAGCAGTCTGCATCCCGATTCCCTAACTGCAAGATGGGTAACCTCTTCAGAGGGTGATGTGATAAGAATAGGAGGTAGGAATTGGCTAGGCAGTTAGAGTAAAAAGACCCCAAAGAAAAGTAGCCAGTTTCTTAGCTAAAAGTCAAAATGTCCTTGGGCCTCTTAGCTGTTCCAAAGGCCAAAAATGTCAAAAGTATTAAGAGCTAATATCTAATCCTTAAAAAGATTTTAGGGATACCTCCTCAGAGGGGGGAATGTTAGAGTAGCCTAAAGCCCCCAAAAATAAATAAATCAAAGAAGAAAGAGTACATGAAGTTATCAGAAAAAAGTGATGGGGAGATACGGGAGGAGTTGGGGGAAGGAGTGGACATGGATTTGATCAAAACACCTTAAATGCATTCATGAAATTCTCAATAAATTATTTAAATTAAAAAAATAAATAAAATTAAAATAAAATTTTAAAAAAAGAAAGAGGAGACAGTTCAGTGGTTAAGAACACTGGCTACTCTTGAAGAGGACCTGTGTTCAGATCCCAGAACCTACATAGTGGTTAACAACCCTTCTATAACTCCAGTTTCGGGGGATCCGATGCCTTTTGCCTTCTTCTGGTCTTCACAAGCATTGTGTGGCATGAGTGCACTTAAATACACACAGGAAAAATTCATACACATAAAATAAAAATAAGATTAAAAGAAAAAGAGGAAGGGAGGGAAGAAAAAAAAGAAAAATAAATATGAAACAAAGCTAGGCACAGTGGCTCACGTTTCTAATCCCAACACTCGGGAAGCTAAAGCAGGAGGACTGCCCAACGTTCAAGGTCAGTCTTGGCTACACAATGAGTTCAAGGGTAACATGGGTTACATACTGAGTCCCAGCACCGCACCAAAAATGAAAACATAAACAACGAAATGAAACAATATGTGAATGAAACCAAAATTAAAAAAAAAGAAGTCAAATCCTCCATTATACTTGGAAATCACAACATGCTTTTAAGAAATGAAATAGTAAAAAGGAAAACCAACACAAATGGAGATTTAAATATAATAATCAAACAATCTAATTACAGTTAGCATTCAATTACACAATTAAAGAACACATAGACTATTTTCAAACGAACATGGAAGACTCACCAAAACAGACTACGTAGTAACCCATAAAACAAGTCTATTGCAAGATGTCAGGATCCAACATTTCCTAAACTTAATTGACCATACATCCTTCAAACAAAGAGCATTTCCAAGTCCTATTATTTCTCAGAACACTGTGAGAATGTGTTCTTTTTTTTTTTTTTTTTTTTGTCTTTTTGAGACAGGGTCCCAGCTGACCTGAACTTACCATGTAGACCAGGCTGGCCTTGAACTCAGAGAGATCTGTCTGCCTCTGCTTGCCTCTGCCTCCCCCTGCACGACCACGCCCAGATAACATTAAACCATTCTTAACATTCCTTCCTACTTCTCCTTCAAACTACAAATAACTAACAAAATACAGCAAGGATTTTTACCACCAGCAAGGATTAGTCAGTTTTATGAAGTATAAGCAAAAGCCTTAAAGCATATGCTTAGCATATTTGGGCAACAGCTGGGAGGTCAGAATGGTTCAAACTTTAGTGGAGACCAGAAGGAAAGGCAGACCATGAAATCACAAAGGAAAGTGGAGATCACAACACAGAAGACCTTGCATTTTGGTAAAAAGTTTTAAAATGATTTTTAAGTATGATGGGGACATTTAAGAAAAGAGCATTAGGGGGCTGGAGAGATGGCTCAGCAGTTAAGATTACTGTCTATTCTTGCAGAAGACCCGGGTTTGAATCCCAGTACCCATATCACAGCTAACAACTTTCCATAACTCCAGTCCCAGGAGATCCGACAGCCTCTGTCCTCTGGGGGCATTGCACAACATGGGTGCACTTACCTACATGCAGGTAATACACACATACGCATAAAATAAAAATAGTAAAATAAAATTTAAAAAAAGACAGAAAAGAGCATTAGCATGCCTTTAGTCCCAGCACTCAGGAGGCAGAGCAGGCAGATCTCTGGATCTCTGTGAGTTCAAGGACAGCCTGGTCTACATACTGAGTTCCAGGCCAACTGGGACTACAGGGAGACCCTGTCTCAAAAAAGCCCCCCCCCAAAAAAAGAAAGAAAAAGAAAGAAAAGAGCATTATCTGATGTACATTTTTTAAGCATCTCTCTGGTCTGTGTGAGGAACAGAATGGAAACTGAGCAACCAGTAGGAAGTTCTGCCAGTGACATAAGAAATGACTAAGAACAGAGTGGCCTAGACCAGAGTTGCCTGTATTTGGAAAAGAAAAATATCCAGCTGCATCTATGTGAATTGTATTTTTTGATTTTGATTTTTATGGTACTTAGGATTGAATCCAGGGCTTCACATATGCTACACAAACACTCTACAACTGAATTATATCCTCTGCCCTGCGTTGAGAAGTCTTAAAGCATTTTCTCTGCATGGCTCCAGGATGGCTTATTCTCATGAGACAATCTGTCTCCTTACAGAATTTCCCTTATCTCAACCTCTTCATGCTGGAAATGTTCTGAAGTCCAATCACTGAACCTCTTTTTTCTAATTATCTTCATTCAAATGGCGAGTTTATTCATTCAGCTTTTTAAAAATATTTTCTTTATTATTTTTATTCTTTTATGTGTATGCATGTAAGTGTTGTGCAATGCCAGCAGAGGACAGAAGAGAGAGATGGATCCCCTGGAGCTGGAGTTACAGTTGTTAGCTGCCATGTGGGTGCTGGGATTTAAACCCAGGTCTTTTGCAAAAACAGCCAATGCTCTTAACCGCTGAGCCATCTCTCCAGCCCTATCCATTCACCTTTATCATCAATAATAATTCCCAATTGTTCACCTCTTCCCTAAATACCAGATTCATATCACTGAACTGTATAGCAAACATCTCAAACTTAACCAAAATTGAGCTCCTAACCTCCCCTCTCCAAACTTGTGCCTCTTAAATTAGCCTTCCCTATTTGAGCTAACAGCAACTCCACTACTACAGTGCTCAGTGATAACCTTTAAGAGAGATACCCATGACCTCTCTTTTTATGAAGAGCATACATCTCAACATGTAAACAAATCCCTATTCTTCCTTCAAATTATATCCACAAGCCTAGGATTTAGTGGCAGAAAACTTGCCTAGCTTGCATCTTTGATCTCTAGTTCCCCTCTCCCCGCAAAAAACATATAAAATATAACCAGAGAGGCTGAGGATACAGCAGCTGATACAGTGGCTGCAAAAATCCCAGGGTTAGATCTCAAGCAATATACAAACTGGATGTGGTGCAGCAAGCCTGGAATCCTAGCATTTGGGAGGTTCAAGGTCATCTTCTGCTTCATAATGAGTCTGAGACCAGCCTGGGCTTCATGAGACCCTGCCTCCAAAGGGGGGGGGGGCTGTAAAATTTTATGAGTGTCATGCTAAAATCTAGAACTCACCTAACTAAACCTAATTAAAATAAACCAATTACAGGCTAAGGATGTAATTCAGTTGATAGATTGTAATCTCATCCCTAGCACTGCCATGAACAATAGTGGTGCATGCCTGCAGTGCTACCAGTCAGGAGGTGAAAGCAAGATCAGAAGTTTAAGGTCTTCCTCAGCTGAGAAGGTTGAAGACTAAATTGACATCCAAGAAAACCTGTTTAAAACAAAGGGGGGAGGGGGGAAGCAGGGAATATGGCTCAGTTGATAAAGGAGCTTGCTGCCAAGCCTGACAACATGAGTTCAATGACCTAAATTCAATCCCTAGGATCCACATAATGGAAAGAGAACCAATTCCCACATGCTGTCATCTGACCTCTACAAGTGGTCCAAGGTGCTCAAAAGTTTTTATTCATTTTTATTTTATGTGTACGAATGTTTTGCCTGAATGTATGTAAGTGTACCTGTGTCGCACAGAGCCTGCAGAGGCCAGAAGAGGGTGCTGGATTCCCTGGAACTGGAGTTATGGACAGTTGTTCATTGCCATGTGGGTACTGGGAATCAAACCTGGTCCTCTGGAAAAGCAACCAGTGCTTTTAACCAGAGTCATCTCTCCAGCCACTTAAGAAAGTTTTAATTGCTAGTGCTTAACTGAAAAACATTCAGCAAACGTGGTATTTGTATATCCCCCATCATTTTTGATATTTTATAATTCAAGATAATTACTTTATAATTAAAAGATACTTACAAAATATTCACTTTACTCTTATAAAGATGCTTATTGATTCCAAACAGTTCAAACTTCTTACTCTATCTTGGGCCAGAAGTCCTAAGCTCATATCCTTTTTCTAGAAGTGTGACTCATGCAATGAAGTCTCCTCCAAGTCTTAGCTTCTCATTTATAAAATGACAGGATGGGAGTGGATCAAAGGTCTGTATGCCTTACCTGTCCTATACCTAATCTTAAGATTATTATAGACATGGGGCTGGAGAGATGGCTCAGCAGTTAAAAGCACTGACTGCTCTTGCAGAGGACCTGGGTTCAATTCTCAGCACCCACATGGAGGCTACAAACCGTCCTTAATTCCAGTTCCAGGGGAATCCAAAGCCCTCTTCTGACCTCCACAGCATTGCACGACATGGGTGCACTCACATACATGCAGGCAATACACTCATACACATAAAATAAAAATAATGAAATATTTTTTAAAAAAGAAATTGCATGTGAAAGGACAAGAAGGAAAGAGAGAATAACGAGTAATAACCAGACAGTTTGCCTATTAATTTTGTTATCACTGCTGGACCAGGTAGAGCACCCCTTTGATCCCAGTGCTCCACTTAGGAGGTACTGACAGGTGCACTCACATACATGCAGGCAATACACTCATACACATAAAATAAAAAATAATAAATAAAATATATTTTTTTAAAAGTTAAAACTGCATTTAAGCCAGGTATGGTGGCACACACCTTCAGTCCCAGCACTCAGGAGCAAAGGCAGGTGGGTCCCTGTGTGATGGAGGCCAGCCTGGTCTATATTTCCAGATGCAGGCCAACTAGGGCTACCAGGAGACCCTGTCTCAAGAAGACCCAAAAAATTTAATATTCATACACCTGAGCCATGGGAAAAGATGCCTTTCAGTTACCTGCATTTAAGCCAAACATGGTGGCACATGCCTTTAAATCTGAGCACTTATTAGACAGAGGTAGGCAAATCACTGTGAGATTGAATCCAGCCTGGTCTATATAGCAAGTTACAGACCCATTGGGAGTAGAATAGTGAGGTATCCCACTGGTATAGTTTTAAAATACAAAAAGCTAAACTGCATTCAAAGCATAGTGCAGGCCGGGCATGGTATGTCATACCTGTACACCTGTAATCTCAATACTCAGGAAGCTGAGGCAGTAGGACTGCCATAAGTTTGAAGCTAGCTGATTTACACAGTGAGTTCCAGGCCAGCTTAGGCTAGATGAGACACTACTCAAAAAAAAAGAAAAAAAAAGGGGGGGGGACTGGAGGGCTGGATAGCTCGCTCTGTGGTTAAACGCATTTGGCTGCCCTTGCAGAGGACCCTGGTTCAGTTCCCAACAGCCCCATGGCACCTAACAGTCAGAGGTTCTGACACCCTCTTCTGGCCTCTATGAGCATGGCACACATGCAGTGCATTTGCATAGAGACATAACACACAAGACACATAAAATAAAAACAAATATCACAAAAAAGGATGACCAATCCTCACCTCTCAAATGCAAAGATTACAGGTGTGCACCACCACTGCCAGTTTTGGTGAAACCCAATGCTTCATACATGCTAGGCAAGCACTCTACCAACTAAGTTACATACCCAGCCCTACCAAAAAAATTTAATGTAATGTACTGTTACTTCACATACTCCTATTTAAATACAATCATACAGATACATACCAATCAGGAAAATCAGAGATCTGAATATAAAAAGTAAAAGTAAGACTCTTGGGAAAAAGTAACACCATGACATTGAGGTAGATAGTGTCAAATGAAGTCAAAAAGCACTAACAAAATAAGTAGAACTTCTGTAACATTAAAAACTTTTTTTGTGGGGCTGGAGAGATGGCTCAGCAGTTAAGAACACTGTTCTTGCAGAAGACCCAGGTTTCAAATCCCAGCACCCACATGGCAGCTAACAACTATCTGTAACTCTAGTTCCAGGGGATCCGACAGCCTCTTCTGTCATCCGTGGGCATTGCACGACACGGGTGCACTTACATGCAGGCCCAACACTCACACACATTTAAAAAAAAATTTTTTTTAACTTTTTTTTTAAGCCGGTGTGGTGGCCCACGCCTTTATTCCCAACACTTGGGAGGCAGAAGCAGGTGGATCTCTGTGAGTTCAAGGCCAAGTTTTCCTCTGATCTTAGTATTGGAGGAACCCCTTGAGGACAGCGTGCAAGTGTGTCACTGCTTTAAAGCAGTGTTTGCAGACTTTTCTGCTTTTCCAATGTTCCTGGTTCTTGAAACAGGATTTGATAAGGCAACTCTATTAATAGGTGTTTTATTTGTTGCTTGGTAGTGTATAGTGTAGAAAGCTCACTTTGAACAATGAGAGATGCAGGCTGTTCAGTTCCTTAAAAAGCAAAGCAAAGCAAAACAAAACCATGGGACAGCTGGGGCTGCAGGGAAACCCTGTCTCAAAAAGACCAAAAAAAAAAACCACTTTTTTGTATCTTTTGAGATAGGTTCTTCCTGTGGTCCCAGCTGGCCCAGAACTCCCTATGTAGACCAGGCTGGCCTAGATCTCACAGAGAACTGCCTGCCTCTGCCTCCCGAGTGCTGGGATTAAAAGCATGCACCACCACACCCGGCTACAACATTAAGATTTTTGATTCATGGGACTAGAGAGCTGGCTCAGACGTTAAGGACACTGGCTGCTCTTGCAGACAATCCAGGTTCAGCCCCTAGCACCCAAATGGTGGTTAACAACTGTCTGGAACTCCAGTTGCAGAGGATCCAATGCCTTCTCAGTTATTGCATGCACGTAGTGCACTTACGAACATTGCCAAAACACCTATACATATAAAATAAAAACATTCTTAGAAAAAGAAAAGAATTTTGATTCAGGGGCTAGAAAGATGACTTAGCGGTTAAGTTCACTTAGTGCTCTTGCAGAAGACCTGGGTTTAGCTCCCAGCACCGACATAGCAGCTAACACCCATCCTTAACTCCAACAGTTCAAAAGATCCAACACTCTCTTCTGGCCCCCGGGGTACCAGGCATATTACATGGAAAATTAAAACACTCAAACACGTAAAATAAAAATATATTAAAATATATATTTTTTGGGGGGGGTCTTTTGAGACAGGGTCTCCCTGTAGCCCCAGCAATCCTGGAACTCACTATGTAGACCAGGCTGGCCTTTAACTCACGGAGATCCACCTGCCTCTGTCTCCCGAGTGCTGGGATTAAAGGCATGCGCCACCATGCCCACTCATAAAAATATTTTTAAAAAATAATTTGAGGGGCTAGAGAGATGGCTCAGTGGTTAAGAACATTGGTTGTTCTTGCAGAAGATCTGGGGTCAAATCCCAGCACCCACATGGCAGCTAACAACTGTTCGTAACTCCAGGAGATCCAATAGCCTCTTCTGTCCTCCATGGGCATTGCACGACACGGGTGTGCTTACCTACATGCAGGCAAATACACGCATACACATAAAATAAAAATAAAATTTTTTTTAAATAATAATAATAATTTGAAGCCAGGCATGGTGGCACATGCCTTTAATCCCAGCACTCGGGAGGCAGAGGCAAGCGAATCTCTGTGAGTTCAAGACCAGCCTGGTCTACATAGCTAGTTCCAGGTCAGCTGGGGCTACAGAGAGACCATCTCAAAAAGACAAAAAAAAGAAACAAACACCTGAAGGAGTGGTCAGCAACACGAACGAGATGGGGTTTCTTATGGAGACATGGGGACCAAGACCACTGCGAATACCTGAAATATACATACTGCATCTAACAAAGGATTGTATTTAGAATAAAGAGTTACAAAAATCAACATGGAAAAAAGAGAATACCCCCATAGAAAAAAAGGAGCAAAAGATTTAACAGACACTTCAAAAAAGCAGAAATCCAGGACAATAAAGATGGTATGCCTAACATGAAAGGGTATTCAATTTGGTTAGTTATTAGAGAAATACAATTAGAACTAAACTGCAATGTCACTGCACATGCTTCTGTAATAACTGAAAATAAAAAAAATTGGCAATACCAAGTGCTGACAAGGAGCCACAGTAACAAGTTCTCATGTAATACTGAAAGGAGTGTAAATGTGTAAAACTATACAAAACTTCAGCAGAGTCTACTAAAACTGATATATATAAACCATAACCTAGTAATTCTTCTCTAAATTATATACCCAGGAAAAGTCATAAATACATTCACGCAAAACAAATATAAAAGAGCTGGGCATGGTAGTGCACACACTTAACCCCAGTACTTAGGAGGCAGAAGCAAGCGATCTCTGTGAGATCGAGGCCAGCCTTATCTACATAGTTGAGTTCCAAGGCCAGTTGGGACTACAGGGAGACCCTGTCTCAAAAAATAACATTGGGGGGGGGGGAGAAGCATCCACAGCAGTAAACTATTAAAAAACTGAAGTGTTCATTAGTAATAGAATGAAAAAACCAAGGCGCATTTACATAATATAGCAACAAGAATGAACAAACTACAACCAACAAAAATTTAACTCATAAATGAAATGTTAAGCAAAAAAACTCAATGAACTTGCTACAAGGAAGAATACAAGGAACATAGGGCAAATTGATGTTTCTTGGGCTGGGTGCAGGTTACAGGAGAATTTATTATGTGAAAGCTCACCTAGCTGTATACTATTCATCATCTGTATCATACATCTTTTACATTTTACATTAAATGAGTCCACAACTGGCATGTCAGTCTAATTCTTTCCTATTACATATATTATGCTCAAAGACCTAACTACGGTCCTATACCATCTTCACTGTTCTTCAGAATTTAAACATCAATATTTCTATGCATATGCTGCCAATATTCATCACTTGCTAATAACCTACCATATTAGTTACTTTTCTCTTTACTGTGACAAAATACCCGAAAAGACGCAACTTAAGGAGGAAAGGGTCTATTTGGGCTTACAGTTCCAAGGACTGAGAAGTTCCAAGGGGCAGAGAAGGAAATGGTGGCAGGAGCATAAGGCGGCTGGTCATACTGCATCCACACTCAGGAAGCCGGGAACAATGAATGCTGGCACTCAGCTCCTCCTTTAGATGCTGTCTTCAACAATTCTAGATCCTGTCATCTACTATATTCCAAACACTTTTAACATTCATTTACCTAGGGATTGGAGAGATGCACTGGCTGCTCTTGCAGAGGACCCTGGTTTGGTTCCCAGCACCCACATACAGGCTAACAAGCATCCATAACTCCAGTTCCAGAGGATCTGACATCTTCTTCTGGCTTCCATGGGCACTGCACAACATGGGTACACTTACATACAAGAAGGCACCACACTCATGTATATAAAATAAATTGCCAGACATGGTGGCATACATCTTTAGTCCCAGTACTGGGGAGGCAAAGGCAGGCAGATCTCTGTGAACTTAAGGATAGCCTGGTCTACATAATGAGTTCCTTGCCAGTTGGGGCTGCAGGGAGACCCTGTCTCAAAAAGACATTCATTTATTTGAATGTTTAACAGATGCACACACCCACATTAAATACAAAAATGTAATTAAAAGTACAACAATGAATAAGCCATCCCTAGCTTCAAAGAGTCTCATAATCTTATCTACTGACAAGGGAAAAGTGCAGAAATTATGTCCAAGGTGTTATAGGTGCACAAAACACCATCAGAAACTACACTGCTAAGGCAAGACATCAAAGTAAGCTTCTTGGAAGTGCTAACATCTCCTAAATGAGGTGGAACTATCCTAAAAGATGAGTGGGAATTACCCTGGCAAATGGCATTTCAACAGAGGGAAGAGTCTAATGAAAAGCACAGTGCTAAGAAACAGCATGATGTATTTAAGGCAACAATAAACAGCTGCTGAATGTTGTTTGAGGCTAGTAACACCAAGATGGGGTGGAGTGGGGGGCAAGCTGTCAAGACTGGAAGAAGTCAAGTCATCAGAGGACTTCACCCTTATCCAAACGACAAGTAGGATCAGTGAGGAAATGATCAATGGAAATGATCTGGTCAACAGATTATTCAAGTAGCAGCATATAAAATGGAATTAAAGAGATAGGGCTAGCAGAAGCAAATCTGCTTAGGAGGCCATTTTAATTGTCAGAGAGAAGAACCTAAAACAATAAAACGAAAGCTATACCTAATCTGGAGAAAAACTATAGATACAAAATGCTAACAGTCACATTCTGAGAACCACTTACACTAGAGGTAAACAGATTTTCTTTTTTATGAAGAGCCAAATTGTAATTATATCAAGCTTTATGTTCCACATTTCTTTTTACCCTTTAAGCAATTCCTTAAAAGTGAAAAACATTTGCCGGGCATGGTGGCGCACACCTTTAATCCCAGCACTCACGATGCAGAGGCAGGTGGATCTCTGTGAGTTCAAGGCCAGCCTGGTCTACATAGTGAGTTCCAGGACAGCTGAGGCTACAGGGAGACCCTGTCTCAAAAAGTCCAAAAAAAAAAAAACAAAAAACAAAAAAGAAAAACATTTAATTAATGAACTACTTTTTTATAAGGTTGGTTCTGGGATGTGAACCATAGTTAGGGAGTTTGCTGATCCCTGATGCACATTGGTAAAGAAATAAGAATTAACCTTACTATGAGATTAATTTTCCTAAAATGTTACTTGCATCATTAATACCCTACTGGTGTTCACTGCTTTTACTAAATCCAACCCCTACCATAGGTGATAGGTGTCTAGCATTTACAGGCCTCTTCAGCTCCAAGCTACATCCTAAGCTTGAGAATTTTTCTTTCTTACTCAATTGAACTACTTACAATTACCTGCCTCTGTATATTTGTGCTGTTTATCAATCCAACGTTCTCTCCTCCTGCTCCAAACTTGATAAAAACCCTTCCTTCAAAGCACAATTCAAATCCTACCTCCAAAGTGACTCCACCCTCCTCTGAACTTCTAAAAGCTCTATCACAACTTACCAGAATTTAATTGCTGCTCTGGTTTACTTCAAATAAACAGTAAATTCCTTGAGAGCAGGTAGCAATTTATACCATTCTCAGTCAGTGGATTTAACAACATATAACAAGGGGTAAATAAGATAAAGACATGTCTGTTTGAGTGCATGTAACATAAATGTACTTTTTTTTTCTGAAACAGCTAGTTAATTGAAGCCAATGTGCTTTCATCCTTATAACTAAATACTTTCATTCTATGATCACAACTTTAATGATAGAGGCAGAGGCAGCCAGATCTCTGTGAGTTCAAGGCCAGCCTGGTCTACATAGTGAGTTCCAGGCCAGAGACCCTGTCTCAAAAAGACCAAAAAAAAAAGACAAATACATCTTTCCTATTCTGCAGAATTTTACTGGAGAAACAATAGCAAAATACAAATATAGAAACCTCCCAGTAGTAGACGATTTATTTCAACATAGGAAAAATAACACAATTTTACAAACACAAGTTATTAAAACAATTCTAAATTTGCTTACCTATAATTCTGCTTTGTTTTTAAAATACAAATAAGCTTCTGAAACTAAATGGCTTTAAATTCATCCTTAATTTCCTCAATTATTACTCAAGTTCAAAAAGTCTCACACATCCCAAAAAGCCATAGATCTGAGTTTAGTAAGGTTCTCCGTGACAGTTCACATTACCAAAATGGCATTATTTAGTTCACTGAGAATTTAGGGAAATAAAAATATGATTCCCTATATTAATGCTTTAAGGAAATAACCCATGTTAATTTACTACTAATAAATAACTACAATGAGAATTTTGAGCTAGATTAAAGTATGCATCTTATGTTTGAACTCTAAAAAAAAATCATAAAACCAAAGTGTGAGTTGTGCCCAATTTTAAAATTGATAAAAATTTAGGAGATGGAGAGAGTTCAGCAGTTAATAATACTGGATATTCTTGTAAAACACCTGAATTAGGTTCCCAGTACTCGCTCGTAACGGTTAGTAACTGTCCATAACTGCAGTTCCTCTGCAGACATTGTATGCATGAATGCATTTACATACATGCAGGTAAAATACACATAAAATAAAAATAAAATTTTTTAATATTTTGTTATTTTTTTATTTTAGATGTAGGAGTGCATTGCCTGCTTGTATGTGAGTGCACCAGTGTCATGCAATGCCACAGAGGTAAGAAGAGGGCTTCGGATTCCCCTAGAACTGGAGTTCAGGAAGATTCATAGCTGTGTGGGTGCTGGGAATCAAACCCGGGTCCTCTGCAAGAGCAGTCAGCGCTCTTAACCGCTGAGCCATCTCTCCAGCCCCCGCCCCCCCCAAAAAATAAAATTTTTTAAAGAAAGTATCTAGGGAGCCTGGAGTGGTGGCACACACCTTTAATCTTTCCCAGCAGTTGGGAGGCAGAGGCAGGTGAATCTCTGTGAAATCAAGGGCAGCCTAGTGCATCTTGAGCTCCAGGCTAGCTGGGGCTACAGGGAGGGAGACCATTCAAAACACACACACACAGACACACACACACACAGACACACACACACACACTCACACATACACACTCACACACACACTAAGGGCTCTGGGGCCTGGAGAGACGGCTCAGTGGTTATGAGCACTGGCTGCTCTTGCAGAAGACCAAGGCTCAGTTCCCAGTACCCACATGGTAGCTAATACCAGTCCTTAACTCCAGTTCCAGGAGATCCAACATTTTCTTCTGGCCTCCATGGCCATCACACTCACATGGAGCACTTGCATGCATACAGGGAAAACAGTCATAGCACATAAAATAAAATTTTTAAAAACATTCTATTTAAGCCAGGTGTGGTGGTACACACCTTTAGTCCCAATACTTGGGAGGCAGAGGCAGGTGAATCTCTGTAAATTCAAGGCCAGCCTGGTCTACATAGTGAGTTCCAGCTGGGGGTACAGGGAGACCCTGTCTCAAAAAGACCAAAAAAAAAAATTCTATTTATTACTATTTATTATTTTTCTTTTATGTGTAGATGGGTGTTTTGCCTGCATGTATGTAAGTGCACCTGTGTTACACAATGCCCATGGAGATTAGATAGTTCAGATCCCCTGGAACTAGTTTCAGGCTGGTGCTAGCTACCATGTGGGTGCTGGGAACCAAACCTAGTTAGGCCCTCTGCGAGAACAGTCTGTGATCTTAACCCATGAGCCATCTCTCTAGCCCTAAAAAAATTTTTTAATCCACAAAAATTCCTCCAGAATAACTGCTCACATTCCCACAAAAACTACAACAAAAGTTTAAAACATCTACAAGAAATGTACAGAAAAACCACAATAAGGAGCTGGAGAGATGGCTCAGCAGTTAAAGAGCACTGGCTGCTCTTGTGGAGGACCAGGGTTCAGTTCCCATCACCCACATGGCAACTCACAACCATCCTTAACTCCAGGTTCCAGGGAATCCAACACCCTCTTCTGGCCTCCATAGACACTACACACAAATACTGCATTTACACACATACAGGGAAAGCATACACATACTCATACTCAAACACATAAATTTTTTAAATTTTATATAAAAAAGAAGCCATTGTGTTAGCACACACCTTTAATCCCAGGACACAGGAGGCAGAGACAGGTGGATCTCCCTGAGATCGAGGCCAGCCTGGTTTACATCAAGAGTTCCAGGCCAGTGGCCAGCTAGGGTTACAGGAAGGCCATCTTAAAAAAAAAAAAAAAAAAAAGGAAAGCAAAGAAAAAGAAAAGAATGTCACAATGAATAAAACCCAAAAACTGTAACGTTCAAACTCCCAAAACACACAGAAGAGAAAGCTTATTTACAAGCCTATTGTCCGTTAAGGAGTAATACTAATCATAATGCACTAATTATATAGGGGAAAACTAGGAGGCAGAGACTCAGCTTGCTCAATTTTACCACTGGCTTAGTCTTGGGTACAGCCCTCAATTTCTTGACATGTTTCCCAATATACTGACACATGAACAACTTAACTGACATGGTCGGGTTGCAAGATCTGATTAAAAGACTGTAAAGGGGGGCTGAAGAGATGTCTCAGCGGTTAAGAACACTGTTCTTACAGAAGACCCAGGTTCAAATCCCAGCACCCACATGGCAGCTAACAACTGTCCTTAACTCCAGTTCCAGGGGATCCGACAGCCTCTTCTGTCCTCTGAGGGCATTCACTGCACTACACAGCTGCACTTACCTACATGCAGGCAATACACGCATACAAATAAAATAAAAATCTGTGAGTGCAAGGCCAGCCTGGTCTACATAGTTCCAGGACAGCTGGGGCTACAGGGAGACCCTGTCTCAAAAAGACCAAAAAAAAAAAAAAAAGACTGTGAAGTACTTCAGGGCCCTGAAAGGAAGCCACTGCAGCCATAAAATGTCACATTTTTCTAATGTAACACTAAGGCTAACTGTTATCGGTGGCTCCAAATCCAATCATAATCCTTTTGTGTCTTAACAGAGCAAATCCTCTGTGAAATCAGTAAAGGGCATGTATTTCAGAAGCTAGTTTAACGATCTCAGAGAAAAGAATTTCCAAAATGTATTTTCTCAAAAATCGTGTCCCTATCCAACCCAATTATATGCTAAGGGAAACTTGATGCAACCCCTATTAAGAAGTTAGATCCAGGTGTCCATAAACCAGTCACAAATGACTTAAGACTATTAGGAATCACGGAGGAACTTTTCTTTGTTACCCTAGCAGAAATGTGACCCCTGAAAATAATCCCAGAAAAGACGCCTTGTAAGAGTTCTACTAAAGAGAAAGTCCCTACCCTTTCCTACCTCAAGAACTCCAAACCGTTTGTAGACAGTGCACACAACACACAATTCTCTCAAAACCTAAACTAAAAGGGCAGGTAGTTTCAGCACCTGCTTGGTGCTGAGCGCTGGCTCCAGAAGAGGCTGCTCAGGAAAGTGCTGATGCCACCTCCAGCTGCCCCCGAGTGACAGTAACAATGCAAACACTGACAAAAGCGCTGGGAGGCCACTGAAGCCCCTGCTCGGCAGCACTTCTGCCCGATCCTCAACACACAAAGCGACAAACCCCGGAGAGGCCCTCGTCTGACAGGTCTTCCCTGCCAGAACTGGTGTGGCAACGTGAAAAAAGCAAAAGTGCTGCCTGTCCCTCCTTCCAGGGCTCCTTAAGGTGCGGGGCAAGGCTGGCCGCGTGGCTCGGCCTCTGGAAACCCGAAGGGACTTGGCTCCGGCGGAGGCCGCGGGAGAAGTCCGTCGGGTAGGACCGCGCCGGGCGGGCACGACACCGTGGCCGTCCCGGGAGCTCAGCCGCCCGCGCTCCGTCCTACCCGGCCCGGGCAGGCGGCAACTCCTCGCGCCCAACTCCGCCAGGCCCCAGCGGCCGCGGGTGGGGGAGGCGGCACGGCCCGGCTCGCTCCCTCCGCACGCGGTCCAGCCCCGCGCCCTCCGCCCGTCCCCGCCCGCCCCGGGGCGCGGTGCTCCACGCGCGCTGCCGGCGGCCCGGGGCCCCCCCGGGGGGGGCGCGCCCTCCGCCCGTCCCCGCCCGCCGCGGGCCGCGTTGCTCACCGCGAGCTGCCGGCGGCCTGGGCCCTACCTGAGGCGGTGTACCAGCTCCCGGCGTGACTGGCTTCCCGGCAGACCACTCGGTTGGACATCTTGGTGCCTGTGCCGCCTATGGTGCACGAGGATGAATGAGGAGGCGGCGGCGGCGGCAGGAGCGGCTCCGCGAGGGGACGAGACACCGCGGGCCCAGCCCAGGAGGAGGCGGCCGCGGGGAGGGGAACGGCCCGGCCCAGGAGGAGGAGGAGGAGGAGGAGGAAGGAGAGGAGTGGAGGAGGAAGAGGAGGAGATGGCAGCCGGGGCGGCGGCCGCAACAATCACCACAAACTCCGGCGGCCGCCGGAAGATGGGGCCCGCGGCGGCTTCGCTAGAGCCGCGCGGCCGCGAACTCGCCGCCGCTTCCCTGTCCTGTCCGGCCCCTCCCCCCGAGCCGCCCCCGCCCCGCCGCGCGCGGCCTCCCAAACCTACCGATGACCCCACCCCCGTGACCGCGCTTCCCACACCCTCCCCGCCCCCACCGCCAGGCCTCCCGCCGGCCGCGCGCCTGCCGGCCCCGCCCCGCGCCTCCGCCCGCCATCGGCTCAACGGCGGAAGCTGGACAGGCCCCGAGCCATCTGAGGTCGCGCTGCTCCGCGACTAGGCGATGATTCCGCACCTCACAAAAAAACCCAGGGCCGGGGCCTGAACCCGGGGCTGGCGAGAGCCCAGGAGCCCCCGCTTCCTTACTCGTTGCTCCAGCGGGTCCGACCCACTGAGCATGCCCAGCGCCGCGGCCCGGCCCGCCGGAGGAGGCTCAGCGTGCACGCTCCGCTCTCCCGGGTGTAGCGCCGGCAGCGGCTGGGGGCAGGGCGCGGGGCACAGGACGCAGCCGCAAGGCGAGCCCCTTCCCCCTCCAGCGTCCCAAACCCTGCAGCCACCCTGCGCCCGCATAGTCCGCCCGGTTGCCTGGCCCGGCAACCCTGGATCCGCACCCTCAGGGTTTCACCCAGGAATGCCTGTCCAGGGCCGAGCCGCGAAGTTTGATTTGTAGAAACAGGCGCGCAGTGAAGCGTGCCAGGGTCCTGTAGGTGCAGCTTTCGCCTCACGGGGTCACCTGATCCCCTAATCGTGCTTTGCAACTGTTGTATTGATTTATGGTGTCTTTACAGTGTGACAGCTCACCTCAGATATTTCCAACTGTAAAATAGGGAATGAGACAAGAGGGGTTACCTAGGATTGTACGAGTTAATGAATGGGAGGAGCCTAGCATACAACAAATGTCATTCTTGACTTACCTTATAAATCCCAGTATTTCCCGTGTCAGTAAACAAAGAATTTCTTTGCAAGTTTGGTAGACTCATGGCAAAAATATTTTGGACCTCCAGGAAAGTGGTTTTAGTTTTGAAGTGCACGATTCCAAAACTGAAGAGTAACAGAAAAGGTGCCCATCTCCCAGAAAAGGTTTGGTCTAAAAATCATAAACTGTATCTTAATCCCACACTAAACTAGTCCCTGGAGAAGTCCAAAGTGCCTAATACTGTTTCCTGGAGCTGGAAAGATGGCTCAGCAGTTAAGTGCACTGGCTGCACTTGCAAAGGGCCCAGGTTCAGTTTCCAGCGTGCACATGGCCCCTACAACGATCTATAACTCCAAACACATGGTGCACTTAACATACGCAGGCAAAACACATAAAATTTTTTTGAAAAATTAGTGTTCCCTAATGCCATAAGAATACACTTTTTTTTTTTTCCTTTTTTTTTAGACAAGGTCTCTACGTAGCCCTTACTGGTCTGGAAGTCCCTATGTAGACCAGACTGGCCTCAAACTCACATTGATCTGCCTTCCTCTGCTGGAATTAAAGGCATATGGCACCATGCCAGCCTAAGAATATACTTTCTTAAAGGCTCCATCCTGTTTCTTTTCCCTTACCCTTTCCACCTTTGGAACTAAGAATTTTGTTGCAAGATCCCTATCCTAAAGCATGACCTATTACTGGACCATTTCTGCCTTTCACATTCTCTTCTATAGTTATTAAATCAAAATCTCCACAGAATATATATATATATATATATATATATATATGTGTGTGTGTGTGTGTGTGTGTGTGTGTGTATAGTCTCTTTGTCTCAGCATGGCTCAGTTAGGTGTCTTCCTTACTCTCGTTCCTCTTTAGTTTTTGAGATGGAGTTTCTCACTAAACCTGGAGCTCACTGATAACCAGGAGTTCCAAGGAGCCACCTGTCTCCACCCCTCCAGCCCTGGGATTACAGGTGTGCTAACATGTCTGGATTTTCACTTGTGTGCTAGGTGTTAAACTCAGGTCCTCCTGCTTGTATTGCAGCAGCTTTGCCCATCAGCCATCTCCCTAGCTACATTACAATATTTTTAAATCACATCTTATATGTGAATTAGTGTTTACTAAAATGTCTTTGTATGGTGTATACAGGTTGGGGTAAAAGGAGGCCCTGTTTCAAAAAGACCAAAAAAAAAAAAGAGTGAATTTTTTTTTAAATTCCATGTTACTTTCTAGAGTACCAAAAACATAGTGATAAATAAGTGCACCATTGCCCAAAGAGGCCAGAAGAGGGTGTCAGATCCCTTGGAACTGGGGCTAAGGACTATTGTTACCAGCCATTGGGTGCTGGGAACCTAACCCCCGTCCTCTGGCGGAGCAGCCAATGCTCTTAAACTGAGCCATCTTTTCCAGACCCACCTCCAAGGTGCTTAAGTGCTAATATGAAGAAAGCTCTTATGTTTAGTTTTAATGACAAAAAAGGAAGGAGCTGGAGAGATGGTCAGCGGTTAAGAGCACCGACTGCTCTTGCAGAGGACCAGAGTTTGATTACCAGCACCCACATGGTGGCTATGAACCCTCCTTAACTCCAGTCCCAGGGGAATCCGAAGCCCTCTTCTGACCTCCGAGGCATTGCACCACATGGTTGCACTCACAAGCAGGCAATACAGGCATACACATAAAATAAAAATAATAACGTTTTTTTTTAAAAGAGAGACTCTCTGAGACCTAACTACTCCCTCCTTTCCACCACATGAGGTGAGGACACAACCTAAACGTGTCATCTGTAAGCCAGAGAGAAAATCTTCACTACATCACTTCGATCTCAAACCCTAGTCTGCAAATGTGAGAAAATATTTCTTTTAAGCCACTCCAACTATATTTCGTTATAATTGCACAAAAGGAGTATGACAAAGTGATTTTACATAAAGTAGACTGAGTCAGGCATGGTGGTGCATGCCTTTAATCCCAGCACTTGGGAGGCAGACAGGCAGATCTCTGTGAGCTCGAGGCCAACCTAGTGTGAAGAGTGAGTTCCAGCTACCTGGGATTACAGGGAGACCCTGTCTCAAAAAGACCAAAAAAAAAAAAATTTAAATTAAAATATATATATATTTTTTTTATCATTTTGGTCCTGGGATTAAAGGCATGCACCACACTCAGCATAAATAAATAAATTAAAAATAAATAAATAAACCTGCCAGGCATCGTTAGTCCCCGTATGCCTTTAGTCCCAGCACTTGGGAAGCAGAGGCAGGTGGATCTCTGCGAGTTCAAGGTCTACGAGTTCAAAGCCAGCCTGGTCTACAAAGTGAGTTTCAGGACAGCTGGAACTACAAGGAGACCCTGTCTCAAAAAGACAAAAATAAATAAATAAATAAATAATAAATAAATAAATGGATAAATAAATAAATAAATAAAAATAAATAAACCCAGGGGCTGGAGAGGTGGCTTAGTGGTTAAGAGCACTGGCTGTTCTTCCAAAGGACCAGAGTTCAAGTCTCAGCACCCACATGGTTGCTAACAACCATCTATAACTCCAGTTTCAGGTGATCTGAAGCCCTCCTCTGGCCTCCACGGGCATTGTACAACACAGGTGCATTTACAAACATGCAAGCAAAACACTCATACACATAAATATAAAATACTAATTAAAAAATTTGCCGAGGCTGGGCATAGTGGCTCATGCCTTTAATTCTAGCACTTGGGAGGCAAAAACAGGCAGATCTTTTTTTTTTTTTTTTTTTTTTTTTTTTTTTTTTTCTTTTTGAGACAGGGTCTCTCTGTAGTCCCAGCTGACCTGAACTCATGATGTAGATCAGGCTGGCCTTGAACTCAGAGAGATCCACCTGCCTCTGCCTCCTGAGTGCTGGGATTAAAGGTGTGCATCACCACGCCCGGCAGATCTTTGTGAGTTCAAGGCCAGCCTGATCTACATCATGAGTTCAGGTCAGCTGGGACTACAGGGAGACCCTGTCTCAAAAAGACAAAAAAAATTTCGCCAGGCATGGTGGCACATGCCTTTAATCCCAGCACTCTGGAAGCAGAGGTAGGTAGATCTCTGTGAGTTCAACGCCAGCCTGGTCTACATAGTGAGTTCCAGAACAGCTGGGGCTACAGAGAGACCCTGTCTCAAAAAGACCAAAAAACAAAACAAAAAAAAATTAAACCTACTGTGCCAGAAAGATGACTCAATGTGTAAAGGTGCTTGCTGCCAAGTCTCGTGACCTAAGTTTGATCCCTGAAACTTCTGGATTTAAGTTTGCCTGTATGGTTTACCTCTAGGGTGCACCTCAGTGGTAGAGTGTATGCTTAGCAAATATGCGGTCCTGAGCTCAATCCTAAGCACCATAAAAGTAAAATTAAACCTACCTCAGACTTTAGGAGGTCATGAATATATTTATAGCCTTAATGGAAGTTATGTTTTTACTGGTATAATACTCATCTTGACTATACATTAATTATATATAGTGTTTTACATGTTAATCATAAATATATAACATATATGTAATAAATATATATATATATATTTGGATTTTTGAGACAGGGTCTCCCTGCAGCCCCAGCTGGGCTGGAACTCACAATGTAGACCAGGCTGGCCTTGAACTCACAGAGATCCACCTATCTCTGCCTCATGAGTGCTGGGATCAAAGGCGTGCACCACCATGCCCCACTCTAAATAAATATTTTAATAAATGAGTATAAAATTATTTTCTAATACATTAAATCTCCATCACAAGGTTGAAGATTAAATGACAATTCATCTAAAAGTATTCTGCATGGTCCCTTGCAATTTCTAAATACTTTACAAGCTGCAGTACTTGTCACCAGGTATGGCGGTGCATGCCTTCAATCCCAGCACTCAGGAGGCAGAGGTAAAGGATGGGGGGCAACAGACTGATGGACAACTCTGAATTTGAGACCAGCTGGGTCTATATATGGAGTTCTAAACTTGCCAGGGCTACATAGTGACATGCTGTCTCAAAAAATTAAAAATTAAAAAAAAAAAAGACAGACTTGTTCTCAACAGTTACTTTTAAAAAGTAGCAAAAGTGGGGCTTGAGAAATGACTCAATGGTTAAGAGGTTAAAAGCATTTGCTCTTGCAAAGGACTCCATTTGGTTTCCCATATGGTCAGATTTGATGCCACCCTCTTCTGGCCTCCACATACACACTTCCATACAGACTGGCAAAACACTCATACACAGGAAATAAAAATAACTAACTCAAAAAATTCTTAAGGAGCAAATTCATGATAATTCAATAGCCCACTACAAGTAATACAAAACTAGATAGAGTGCTTCATACTTATACTTCCCAAACTAAAATAATTACATCAAAGTTGTGTTTAACCATAGCTATCAATCTGCCTTACAGTTCTCATTGTGGCTGGCAAGATGACTCAGCAGGTAAGGGCACTTGCCACCAAGTCTGACAACCTGAGTTCAATCTCCAAGACACACAAGGTGGAAGGAAAGAACAAACTCCTGCATTTCTCTTCACTTCTGCATGTGCTCCACAGCATGCTCATGCCCCATACACAAATGTAGAAAAGAAGGTCTCCCTGTAGCCTCAGCTGACCTGGAACTGGCTATGTAGACCAGGCTGGCCTAGAATTCACAAAGATCCACCTCCCTCTGCCTCGTGAATGCTAGGATTAAAGGCACGTGCCACCACAACTGGCTAAAAAATACATATTTTTTTAAGTTTTCATCAGGGATTGGAGAGATGGCTCAGCGGTTAAGAATACTGTTCTTGCAGAAGACCTGGGTTTGAATCCCAGCACCCACATGGCAGTTAACAACTGTCCATAACTCCAGTCCCAGGGATCTGACAGCCTCTTCTGACCTCTGCGGGCATTGCACGACACAGGTGTACTTACCTACATACAGGCAATACATGCATACACATAAAATAAAAATAATAATTTTTTTTAAAGTTTTCATCAAATTCAAATTCATAAGCCCAGGTTCTATGTCACCTGAAGTATGATCTCCAAATACACAGGAATACACATATGTAAGATACATTTGTTTTTTAGATTTATTATTTTTGTATGAGTGTGTTGCCTGCACACATCATATGTGCATCATATGTGTACAACACCTGAACAGGGCATCAGATCCCCTGGAACTGGGGTTGCAGATGATTATGAGTCACAATGTGGATGGTGGGAATTGAACCCTGGCCTTCTGCAAGAGCAATACTCACTCTTAACTGCTGAGCCATCTCTCCAACCTCAAGATACATATTTCCATTTTGGATATTTACCCAATATTGCTCAGTAAGATGGCTCAGTGGGTAAGACATTTGCCACCACAACCCACATAAAGGCAGGAGAGAACCAACTCCACAAGGTTGTTCTCAGACCTTCACAAGCACACCATAGCATGTGTACACACACACACACACACACACACAAACACACCTTAAAAATGTATTTGTGCCAGTTGTGGTGGCGCCTTTAATCCCAGCATTCAGGAGGCAGAGGCAGGTGGATCTCTGTGAGTTCAAGGCCAGCCTGGTCTACATAGTGAGTTCCAGGATAGCTGGGGCTACAGGGAGAGCATGTCTCAAAAAAAAAAAAAAATAGCTTATATTTACATTTGAAAAGTTACCAAGTAGCTGTAATGTGAACAATTGATGGAAAAAAAAAAAAAAAAAAAAAAAAAAGCCAGGCGTGGTAGTAGCACATGCCTTTAATCCCAGAATTTGGGAGGCAGAGACAAGAGGCAGGCAGATCTTCGAGGCCTGGTCTACCTAGTGAGTTCCAGGCCAGCTTGAGCTACAGTGAGATCCTGTCTCAAAAAGACCAAAAAAAAAGATGCCGGGCATGGTGGCTCAAGCCTTTAATCCCAGCACTTGGGAGGCAGAGGCAGGCGGATCTCTGTGAGTTCAAGGCCAGCCTGGTCTCCATAGTGAATCCAAGCCCGCTGGGGCTTCTGGGAAACCCTGTCTCAAAAAGACCCCCCCCCAAAAAAAAAGACCAAAAAAAGAAAAACTGCTAAAAAGACAGCATTATTGATGCTTTCATAACAAAATTACCCAGTACCTCAAATGTTAACATATCACCGAAAATACTTCAGTGTGCTGGGCCTGGGTAGAACACACGAATTGTAATCCTTGTAATCCTAGCTCTCAGGAAGCAGAAGCAAAAGTACCACAGTATTTGAGGACAGCCTGAGCTATATAGCTAGACCCTGTGTCAAACAAACAAAACAACACAAAATTTGATCACTAAGCTACATCAAGTTATCAAAATACATTTGGTAGGTTTAATACATGTGACAGCTTCTATAGATGCAGTTTTCAATGTTTCTAGGGTTTTTTTCAATTCAAATATATGGATCTCCAGATTTTAAAATGTTTATTTTTTATGTGTATATATTGCCTGCATGTATGGAGCACACCTGTGTTGTATGTACAGTGACCTAGGAGGTCAGAAGAAAGTTGTCAGATCCCCTGAAACTGGAGTTACAGTTGGTTGCTAGCCACCATGTGGGTACTAGGATCCAAACCCAGATCCTCTGGAAGAACAGCCAGTGGTTTTAACCACTGAGCCATCTCTCCAGCCCTGGATCTGCAGGTTTAAGTGAAAACCAGTGTCACCTCCCCACCAAGTGCCAATCCTAAGTAACTATTTCCTACACTAAGGAGCATTGTAAATCATGTCTAACATTAATTTTGCAAAGGCTTTTAGCATGGAGACATGACTATATGCTGTGTAAAATTTCTCAATTTGGTGCTATTGATAGTTGGAACTGGGTAACTGAGGGAGGAGTGGGCACATGGACTATCCTGTACCTTCCAAGATACTTAATATTCTGAGTTCTAGCCAGATCCCAGCAGAATCCAACCTCACTCAAATGTGGTAACTAAAATGTGTGTTTACATCACCAAAGGGGAAAACATTTATTCCCACTTGAGAATAATTTCCCTAGTCAATGCTTTCCCTAGGTCTCTATTTTCCGAGCTACTGAGCTATCTCAATTTCTTCAGAGGGATCTCAATTTCTTGAGATAAGAATAGATACAAAACAAAAATACTATTTTTTTATGGCAAAGAGAAGCAACAATACTAAGCAGCCCAAGTACTTGTTACTTAGCTATCAGCAACACCTTTGAATTCCCATCCAAGCACTTAACCAGTAGTGCTGTTCTGACAAGGCATTTAATCTCTTCAAGTTTGTTTTCTCATCTACAAAATCCTGGGAATAACTACTCTGAAGGTTGCTATGTAAGATATTTATTACTTTTATGTTATGAGTATATTGCCTGCATGTGTGTAAGTGCATCTGTATCATACAATGCCTGAGAAGATCAGAAGAGGGCATCAGATCCCTTGGAACTGGAATTAGGATGGTTATTAGCTGCCATGTGGGTGCTGGGAATCAAACCCAGGTCCTTTGCAAGAGCAGTCAGTGCTCTTAACCACTGAGCCATCTCTCTAGTCCTCTAAGAGATAATTTAACCTTGCTGGTTGGTGCATGCCTTTAACCCCAGCACTCAGCAGAGGCAGGTAGATCTCTGAGATCAAGGCCAGCCTGGTCTACATAGTGAGTTCCAGGCCAGCTAGGGTTACCAAATGACCATCTCAAAAAAAAAAAAGGAAAAACATAAACAAAAAACCCAACAGAACAAAGAACTAAACTACTATGCCTGAAACAGTGGGACTACAAAAATGATCACTATTATCCGGTCATCACTCTAAACATTGGATACTAGATACTCTGCAATAGCTATTATCTATCCCGTCATCACTCTAAAACACTGGATACCAGATACTCTGCAATGACCTGACCAGTACTCCAACATCATTGTCCATTAGCATTACCTGTATCATCTGTTGGATGTTGTCCTACATCCCACCCTCAGAAGGGTCTAGTGAAAAAGCTGAAAACATTGAGGGTTTTTTTTTTTTAATTTATTTTATGTGTATGAGTGCTTTGCCTGCAAGTAAGTGTACCACATGCATGCGATGCTTGCAGAGGAAATCACATCCCCCTGGAACTGGAGTTAGGACAGCTGTTAGCCACCACACAGGTGCTCAGAACTGAGCCCAGCCCTCAGCAAGAGTAGTCAGTGCTCTTAACCATTGAGTCATTTGGTTTGGTTTGGTTTTTGGTCTTTTTGAGACAGGCTCTCCCTGTAGCCCCAGCAGGCCTGGAAATTACTATGTAGAACAGGCTGGCCTTGAACTCACAAGATCTGCCCACCTTTGCCTCCCAAGTTGAGGTTTTTTTACATTATGTTTGATTATATTGTATTTTCACTCTACAGCATTCAAAGACACAAGAAGCAATTCATGAAAACAAACAAAATATTTGGCACACAAAACAAAGACTATTATAAAACGATAGTGTTTTGACAGTTTATTTTGAAGGTTGTTTTTAAAAACAAAAAGACAATCTGAGAAAAAATTGCACAGATGATGCTCATTAAATAAATGTGGTAATTAAATCAGAGGAAATATATTCTCTTCTGCAACTCCAGAAATAAGTTCTGTTGTCCTGAAGGTTCTTATACTTCCAAGAGGGGTAGGGGGGAATCATGGCAATTAAAACTGCCTCATAATCATGTAAATCTACAGTAGCAACCAAATTTCTCTTTCTTCCCAAGAAATCAGTTTCGATCTTCAAACTGTGACTTGTTTTTTAAAAGGTAAGATGCTAGAAATTCAATGGGATTTGGTGGTCTGTAAGGGAAAAGAAATACAAAGTTTAAAGATATATTTTGCAGGTATGTTAATTTAGATGTATCATACCATTTACAAAAAAACCACTTGTTTAATTTTCATTTCACAAAGACTATTTGTAGTAAATATGATAAATGAGATAGGCAAGCAAATTAGCCAAGAATAAAGTTTCAAAGAACTTAAGTTCTTTAATAACTTAAAATAAGTTATGGATTCAATTCTAAAACATAAGGGGTTTTGCCTGATTTTTATTTATTATTATTATTGTGTGTGCATGGGGCATGCCTCAGCAGCCATGTGGAGGTCAGAGGACAACTCTGTAAAATCAATTCTCTCCTTTCCCTTTACATGGGTTCGGAGGACTGAATTCAAGTTGCCAATTAGGCATGGCAAGCACCTCTCCTTGCTGAGCCATTTTGCTAGCCCCAAAACACAAGCTTAGAAAATGTAACAATGGAATGCCTCTTGCCTAAGGGTGAATGAGGACTCAAGGGCCAGAGGGCACCTTCTAGGATACTAGCAGTGTTCACCTACTTGATCTGAGTGCATATCTTATAGGTGTATTTAGCTTCTGAATATTCACAAAGCTCTAAAACTACAATATGTGGAGCTTTCTAAGTATTTTCCTTCAGCAAGAGAACAAATAAATAAAAGACATTAGCATTATTAACACAGAGATGAATTCCACAGATAATTGACTAATGAAAGGAATTAACATTTATTGAGACAAGAAGCTTTTTTTTTTAATTTTTAAAAATTTATTTATTAGCCAGGCGTGGCAGCACACACCTGTAGTCCCAGCACTTGGGAGGCAGAGGCAGGCAGATCTCTATGAGTTCAAGGCCAGCCTGGTCTACATAGTGAGTTCCAGGACAGCCGGGGCTACAGGGAGACCCTGTCTCAAAAAAAAACCAAAAAAAAAAATTTATTATTTTATGTGTATGAGTGTTTTCCTTACATGTTAAGTGCAACCTGTGTCATGCAATTCCTAGGATGCCAAGTCCCGCAGTGCCCAAGGAGTCAGAAGAAGACCTCAGATTTCCCTGGAATTGGATTTACAGGCAGTTGCTAGCCACCATGTCGGTGCTGGAAACCAAACCCAGGTCCTCTGCAAAAGTAGCCAGTGCTCTTAACCTCTGACCCATCTCTTCAGCGCCCCCACCCCACTTATTTTTGGAAAAAGGGTCTCACTATGTAGCCCCAGCTGGCCTGGAACTCCCTATGTAAATCAGGCTGGCCTTACACTTAAGAGATCCACCTGCCTCTGCCTCCCAAGTGCTGGGATTAAAGGTGTGTGCCACCACTTCTGGCTAGTTATTTCTTTTTTAAAAGATGTTTCAGAAGCTGGAGAGATGGCTCAGTGGTTAGGAACACTGACTGTTCTTGCAGAAGACCCGGGTTCTAATCCCAGCACCCACATGGCAGCTAACAACTATCTGTAACTCCAGTTCCAGGGGGTCTGATAGCCTCTTCTGTCCTCCTCAGGCATTGCATGACACGGGTGCACTTACCTACACGCAGGCAATACACGCATACGCATAAAATAAAAATAATAAAATATATATTAAAAAAAAGATATTTCAATTAATTAAATTTGTGGCGATCAGGAAGGAGTGCTACCATGCTCAGTCCTACCAGTATGTCTTTCCTATCAGTGTGTCTTTCCAAAGCAGAGTATATGATAATTCACCAACTTTGTTTTTTTTCAGTAACCCCAGCTGTCCTGGAACTCACTATGTAGACCAGGCTGGCCTTGAATTCACAGAGATCCGCTTGCCTCTGCCTCCCCAGTGCTGGGATTAAAGGCATGCGCCACCACGCCCAGCGCAATTCTCCCAACTTTTAATCTTTGGATTTTTCAGCAAGAATAACTTACACAAAAGTGATAGATATGAAGTCCAACCTGGGTATTCTTAACTATGTAGTTGTTGCATTATTATTATTTGGCCTCAAGAGATAGCTCAGGAGGTAAAGGTGCTTTCTGCCAAACCTGACAACCTGAGTTTGATCCCATAACACACATGGTGAAGAGAGAGAACTGAGCCAGCAAATTGTCCTTTCACATTCACATCATGGCACACACATATATACACACACACAAGGAAATAACTAGACATAATAAAATATTTTAAATATTTTAAATAAATATTTTAAATATTTTAAATAAATATCTATTGTTCCAAGGACTACTCACTTATAAAATATATGCCTGAAGAAGAGCCTAAACAATATACATCTAATAAAAACTAATTTACAAAACAAATTTGCTTCTTTTGTTTTTACAAAAATGACTTAGGAGCTGGGCATGGTAGCACAGTACTATAATCCCAGTGTTGGGAGGTAGAGGTAGGAGGATGAGTTCACAGCCTTCTTCAGCTGCACAGCAAGTTCAAGGCCAGCAAGAGTACATGAGACCCTGCTTAATAAAAAAAAAAAAAAAAAGCAGGGACAGAGAGATGGCTCAGCAGTTAAGAGCACTGACTGCTCTTACAGAGGACCTAGGCTGGGTTCCTAGCACCCACATAGCAGCTAACAACCATCTGTAACTCCAGTTCCAGGGTATCCAATGCCCTCTGCTGACCTCCATGGGCACTGCATGACACGGGTACACTTAAACACATGCCGGCAAAACACTCATACACATAAATAATTTTTTTAAAAAAGAAAGAAAAGGGGGCTCAGCGGTTAAGAACACTGGCTATTCTTGCAGAGACCCAGGTTCGAATCCCAGAACCCACATGGCAGCTAACAACTGTCCGTTAACTCCAGTTCCAGGGGATCTGATGGCCTCTGCTCTCCTCTGCAGGCATTGCACAACACAGATACACTTACCTACATGCAGGCAATACACACATAAAATAAAATAATAATAAATAAAATTTAAAAAAGAAAGAAAATGGATCAGCTATGGTAGAACACACCTGGAATCCTAGCAGTTAGGAGCTAGAGGGAGAAGGATCAGGAGTCCAAGGTCAGGCTGGGCTACATGAGACCCTGTCTTTGAAAAAAACAAGAAACTACTAGGGATATAGCAGTTGGCAGAATGCTTGCTTAGCATGCATAAGGCCCTGGGCCCAATCTCCAGCACTGAAAACACCACAGGCAGTATCACATCCTAAAATTCAAGCACTTGGGAAATAGAGGTAGGAGGCTCAGAGGTTCAGGGTCATCCTTGGCCACATAGTGAGGACAAAGTCAGTCTAAGCTACATGAAACCCTGTCTCAAATAAAAAAAAGGCAATGGGAAAATGGCTAAGTGAATTGTGGTAGTACTGTAATTTTAACAATGAAGACTATATAGAAAAATTTTGTCCTTAAGTAAAAAAGATACAAAATTCCATGCAGATCATAATTCTAAATCTTTATAAATATGTATGTGCTCTAAGACTAGCAGAAAGAAAATTAATGCCTTTGAGTTTTGAGAGTAAGGCTGATTTCTTTTTTTTCTTTTTTTTTTTGGTCTTTTTGAGACACGGTCTCCCTGTAGCACCAGCTGGCCTGGTACACACTATGTAGAACAGGCTGACCTTGAACTCACAGAGACACTCCTGTCTCTGCCTCCTGAGTGCTGGGACTAAAGGCATGCACCACCACGCCCAGGTTAGGCTTTTTTTTTTTTTTTAATATATATGCATGTATTGCCTGAATGTAGGTAAGTGAACCCATGTCATGCAAAGCCCTCGGAGATCAGAAGAGGCTGTTGGATCCCTTGGAACTGGAGTTATGGACAGTTGTTAGCTGCCATGTGGGTGCTGGGATATGAACCCAGGTCTTCTGCAAGAACAACCAGTGTTCTTAACCGTTGAACCATCTCTCCAGTCCCTAGGCCATTTTTAAAAAAGAGTTTAACATCATGGGGCTGGAGAAATGACTTGATGGTTAAGAGCACATACTGCTCCTGCAGAGGACCTAAGCTCAATTCCTATCACCCACCCATGTTGGGTAGTTGATAACTGCCTATAACTCCACCTCCAGGGGATCCAGCATCTGAGAGCACCTATAAGTGTGTGCACACACATAAAAATAAAATCTTCAAAAACAAAATTAACATCAATAGGACCAGCAAGATGGCTCAGTGGGTAAAGGTGCATGCCACCAAGCCTGAGGACCTGAGTTCCATCTCCAGAATCCACATGGTACAAAGAGAACTGACTCCCAAAAGCTGACCTCCACATGTGCACCATGGCATTTGTGTGCCTTCCCACAACGTAAATAAATATAATAGAAAAATTTTCAATAAAAAATTTAACATTAGCCAGGCATGGTGGTACATGTCTTTAGTCCCGGTAGCCAGGAGGCAGAAGCAGGCGGATCTCTGTGAGTTCAAGGCCAGCCTGTTCTATAAAGTGAGTTCCAAGCCAGCACCAATACAGGGAAACCCTGCCTCAAAAAACCAAAAAAAGAAAAAAATTAACATCAGTAAATACAAACATCATATCCCAAACCCACTATATACAACTAATGATGTTTCAAGTGCCAATGTCTTTACTTTCTCTGCTACTTCCAGTCCCAATGCTCTTACCTTTCTTTTGCAAGCACAGCAAGTCCCTGTAACAAGATGGGCACAACTGTCTGATCCAGGTAGGCACGAGTTGGCAAAGATTGTAGATCCACCTTCTGTTTTGATGACTTTTCTGCATTAATCTTCTCATTTTCTACTATCCTCTGTTGAATTAAAATAAGGTATGAATACTCCAAAGAAGCAGATTATCGTGAGTGCTAAACAAAAACTAGTGGAAAAAAACTCACTAAATGAAAAGGCAAATCAATGGCTACCACTGACCCTAGGCTGCAAACCTCTGCCAAAGGAATCAATGCTAATCTCTAAATTCCCCTCAAGCACTTCCCTCTGAAGTCATAATACCACACAAACAGACATACATGCATAAACTTTTTTTAGACAGGGTCTCATGTAGTCCAGGCTAGACTCAAATTAAGTTTGGAGCCAAGGATTACTTTGAACTTTTTAAAACATTTTAATTTTATGTGCATGCGTGTATTGCCTGCACGTATACAACTGCACCCATGTCATGCAATGATGCCCTTGGAGGTCAGAAGAGGGTGTCGGATCCCCTGGCGCTGGAGTTATAGACAGTTGTTAGCTGCCATGTGGGTGCTGAGAACTGAACATGGGTCCTCTGTAAGAGCAGCCAGTGCTCTTAACTGCTGAGCCATCTCTCCAGCCCTCAATTACTTTGAACTTTTAATATATATTTTTTAATATGTGTGTGTTTACATGCACACATGTACATTTCCTTGCCCCAGGACAAATGTGGAAGCTGGAGGATTCCACGATGTGGGTCCCAGTGTTACCCACTGAGCCATTTCATCAGTCCCATATCTTGAACTTCTGATCCTCCTGTCTCCACTTAAGTCAAGTATAGCACATACAAGAACACTTGGCATGTTTCTTTCCTAAAGAAAGATCCATGATTTTCACAAGTGTATACACTACAGAAAATAACAATTACTAAAAAAATGGGGAAAATGATCAACATGGAAAAAAAATGTGGTATTTAAGTGAATGAAATTTAAGATACAAGGACAGAGACATAACTCAGTTAGTAGAGTGCTTGCTTAACCAGGCACAAAGGCCTGGGTTTAATCCCTAGCACCAGCACTGTATAAATCAGGAATAGTGGCGAATGTCTGTAATTCCAGTACTTGGAAAGGCTTTTTATTTTTTGAGACAGGTCTCCCTGTAGCCCCAGATGCCCTAGAATTCACTACACAGACCAGGTTGGCCTTAAACTCAAGAGACATGCCTGCCTCTGCCTCCTGAGTGCTAGGATAAAAGCCCTGTGCCATGAAGCCCAACAAAAAGCAGTATTCGTTCTTTTTTTGGTCTTTTTGAGACAGGGTCTCCCTGTAGCCCCAGCTGTCCTGGAAGTCACTATGTAGACCAGGCTGGCCTTGAACTCACAGAGATCTGCCTGCCTCTGCCTCCCAAGTGCTGGGACTAAAGGCATGTGCCACTACGCCTTTTTCTTTTTTTTAATATATTTTATTTATTTATTTTTATGTGTATGAGTGTATTGCCTGCATGTATGATCTGATCGCCTGGAGTTAGAGTTACAAGTGGTTGTGAGCTGACCAGTGTTAGTGCTGGGGATCAAACTCTGAAAGAATAATAAGTACTCTTAACCACTGAGCCATCGCTCCAGCTCTCCCCTTTTGAGACAGGCTCTCCTTGTAGGCCCAGCTGTCCTGGAACGCACTATGTAGACCAGGCTGGCCTTGAATTCACAGCGATCTGTTTGCTTCTGCCTCCGGAGCACTGGGATTAAAGGCGAGCACCACCACGCCCAGCTTAGATTATGTTTTAGACATACACAAAAAATATTTTTCAGCCAGGTGTGCTAGCACACACCTTTGATCCCATCGCTTGGGAGGCAGAGGCAGGCAGATCCTAGTGAGTTCAAGGCCAGCCTAGTCTACATAGTGAGTTTCAGGTCAGCTGGGGCTACAGAGAGACCCTGTCTCAAAAAGATAAAACAAAAAACAATAATTTTTTTTTCCCTAGGGTTAAAGAGATGACTGAGCAGTTAGGAGCACTGGCGGTTCTTGCAGAGGACCAAGGTTCAGTTCCCAGCATCCACATGGCAGCTAACAATTGCCATGTTCCCAGTTCCAGGAAATCTTTTGGCTTCTGCAGGCACTGCATGCACAGATGGATTTACACACTAAGTAGGCAAAACACTCACACACATAAAAATAGTTTTTCAAGACCTAATTTTATTTTTTATTTATTTAGGTCTTTTTTTGAGACAGGTTTTCCCGGTAGCCCCAGCTGGCCTGGAAGCCACTATGTAGACCAGGCTGGCCATGAACTCAGAGTTCCACCTGCCTCTGCCTCTGCCTCCCAAATGCTAGGAGTAAAGGCGTCTGCCACCACACCCAGCATTAGATCTAATTTTAATTTTTAAAAAATAAGAAATTAATCTAAAGTTTATCTTATCTTTATAATTTACTTTATCTCAAGTAAACATAGGTGGTTTCCAAAGGCACTATATCTGGTAATTTCTGTTGAAGACTTTTATTATTTTTTAAAATCTTTTATTTATTTATGAGTGTATTGCCTGCATGTTGGTAGGTGCACCCATGTCGTGCAGTGCCTGCCAAAGTCAGAAGAGAGAGTTAGATTCTCTAGAACTAGATTTAGGGATATTTGTTGGCTGCCATGTGGGTGCTGGGAATCAAACCTAGGTCCTTTGTAAGAACAGCCATTGTTCTTAACCGCTAAGCCACCTCTCTAGCCCCTGAAGACTTTTTAATCTAACTATGGAACTTAGAAAAGTCAGATAACCTATAAAACAGCTATTTAGCTATTCATTTCACAATGGATTGGGAAATTTCTTTTAAAAAGACATTTTTATGTGGGCTGGAGAGATTGCTCAGTTGTTAAGAACACTGGCTGTTCTTGCATAAGACCTGGGTTCGTAACCCAGCACCCACATGGCAGCTAACAACTGTCCAGTTCCAGGGGATCCAATAGCCTCTTCTGTCCTCCGTGGGCATTGTATAACATAGGTGCACTTACCTACATGCAGACAATACACACATACAAATAGAATTTTTAAAAAATCAATAAAAAATA
>NW_008330679.1:1572100-1574374 GCF_000622305.1 Nannospalax galili
AATTTTATGTATATGAGTGTTAGCCTGCATGTATGTGCACCACATGTATGCTTATTACCCAGTCTGGCCAGAAGAGGGCATCAGAATCCTTAGAATCAGAGTTATAGATGGTTGTTGGCCACCATGTGGATGCTGTGAACCTAACCTACAGGAGCAACCAGTGCTCTTAACTGTTGAGTCATCTCTCCAGCCCTGAGAAATTTCTTATTCATCAATAAATTTCAACAGATGGTATCAATAATATTCTCTCCCCCCCTCAATAATATACCCTGTCTCTCTCCTCCTTCCCTCCCTCAATAATATTCTCTCTCTCTCTCTCTCTCTCTCTCTCGCTCTCGCTCTCTGGAGACAGGGCCTGATGTCACACAAGCTGAACTTTATACGCAGCTTTGAGGTCTCTGTCTCCTCTATCTCCTGAGTACTAGGATTACAGGCAAATGTGACATCACACCCACCTTCATTTGAGATTCTAATTGAGCCTCTGTAAAATTCAGCTTTGTATTGCAGAAAAGATTATACAACTTGTAGAGCCTGGTGGTGCACACCTTTAATCCCACCACTTGGGAGGCAGAGGCCAGAGGATCTCTGTGAGTTCAAGGCCAGCCTGGTCTACATAGTGAGTTCTAGGCTAGCTGGAGCTACATGGTCTCAAAAAGACCAAAAAAAAAAAAAAAAAAAAAAAAAGATTATACAACTTGCTGTTTCTTAAAACTGACATTGTTGGGGCTGTAGGGGTGGTTCAGCAGTTAAGAATACTGGCTGCTTTGGCAGAGGACCCAGGTTCAGGATTGGTTCCTAGCACCCACATGGTAGCTAACAACCATCTACAGTTCCAAAGGATTTGATGCCCTCTTCTTGCCTCCACAGGCATTGCACACAGGTGGTACACTTATATACATGCAGACAAACACTCATATACATAAAATAAATAAAATTTAAAAAAACAAAAAACAGGGCTGGAGAGATGGCTCAATGGTTAAGAACACTGACTGTTCTTGCAGAAGACCCTGTTCAAATCCCAGCACCCACATGGCAGCTAACAGCTGTCCGTAACTCCAGTTCCACGGGATCCGACAGCCTCGTCTGTCCTCCATGGGCATTGCGTGACACGTGCACTTACCTACATGCAAGCAATACACACAAATTTTTTTTTTAAAAAGGGGGCCAGAGATGGCTCAGCGGTTAAGAGTATTGACTGCTCTTGCAGAGGACTCAGCCTTAACTCCAGTTTTAGGGGAATCCAAAGCTCTCTTCTGACCTCCGAGACATTGCACGACACAGGTGCACTCACATACATGCAGGCAACACACTCATACACATAAAATAAAAATAATATTAAAATAATAATAATAAAATTAAAACACACACACACACACACACACACACACACACAAACACACACACACAAAAAAAAAAAACGAACTGATGTCATCTGAAATTGGTTTTCTGCACCAGATTAAAATCTACTGTGTTTAAAACTTTATCTTAGGCTCAAACATGCCTTTAATCCCAGTACTTGGGAATCAGAGGCAGGGGGATCTTTGTGAGCTCCAGGCCAGTTGAGGCTACAGGGAGACCCTGTCTCAAAAAGAAAAAAACTGGCTCAGTGATTAGAGGCAACTGCTGCCAAACCTAAGCCTAATGACCCAAGTTCAATTGCTGGAAACCACACAGGCAAAGGAGAGAACCGACACCAATAAAGTTGTCCTCTGGCCTCCACGTGCACACCCACCCACGCATATACACACAGGGCACAGTGGTGCACACCTTTAATCCCTGCACTTATGAGGCAGAGGTCAGATGATATCTTGAGTTCAGGGCCAACCTGGTCTATATAGTGAGTTCCAAGCCAGCTGGAGCTACAGGGTGACCCTGTCTCAAAAAAACAAAAAAAGGAAAGACAGTCCTAATTTGTCAGAGTATTTGTGTACAATAAAAACTAGCCATTTACATGATATCACAATGCCTCCAGTAAGAAAGAGCAATTCCAGGGCTGGGAATGCAGCCCAGTGGGGATTTTTCTAGCACGCAGGAAACCCAGGGTTGAATCCCACCATCAACTGATATGGTGGTACCTCCCAGAGCTTGGGAGGAGGAAGCAGGAGGATCAGGAGTCCAAGGCCATTCTCAGCTATATAGTGAATTTTAGGCCAGTCTGAGCTATATGAGAATCTGTATTTTTTTTTTTTTTTTTTTTTTTTTTTTTGAAAAAAGGGCCCTTTTTTTTTTTTTCTTTTTTTTTTTTTTTTTTTTGTGTGGGTTGTTGGGTGGTGT
>NW_008330679.1:1574465-1596106 GCF_000622305.1 Nannospalax galili
GGCCTGGAACTCACTATGTAGACCAGGCTGGCCTTGAACTCACAGAGATCCACCTACCTCTGCCTCCAGAGTGCTGGGATTAAAGGCATGTGCCACCATGCCCAGCAAGAATTTGTTTTAAAGAAAAAGAAGATAACCTGTAATAACCTCCTTAACTAATTTCTCTCATTTCATTCAAAAATTTACTGGGTTATCTACCATGTGCCAATTGTTATTCTTAATTTAGTTAAGTCAATGTAATAGTTATTATCTACCTGACAGGATCTTGAATCACCTAAGAAATAAGCCTGTGAGGGATTATGTAGATTAGGTTAACCTCTGGGCAAGCCCACGAGCGATTTCCTAGATTGTTAGCCTCTGGGCAAGCCCATAAGGGATTATCTAGATTAGGTTAGCCTCTGGGCATGCCCATGAGGGAATATCTACATTAGGTTAGCTTCTGAGCATGCCTGTGAGGAATTATCTAGATTAGGTTAGCCTCTGGGCAAATCTATGAGGGGTTATCTAGATTACATTAGTCTCTGGGCATGCCTGTGAGGAATTATCTAGATTAGGCTATTGAGGTAGAAAGTGAATGGGTGGCATCACTCCTTGGACTTGAGTCCTGGACTGCTTAAAAGGGAGGAAGCTAGCTGAGTAGGAGCATTCACTGTTCCCTGCTTCAAACTCCTGCCATTTTGACTCCCCTGTCCTGCACCTCCAAATTGAGCCCAAATAAGCCTCTCATTCCTTCCTTATGCTCCTTTGTCAGGGTATTTTACCACAACTGCAGAAAAAATAACCATAGTGGGTCAATATCTTGAGTTAACGTAAATACATACAAGCATACCCCCTAGTACATCAAACACAAAGAACAAGCCAACTAAAGACAGTACTACGACAGGGGCTGCTCCAGTTTGCTGCTTGCTGCCCAGACTACTCAAGAAGATGCTGCAGAAGAGGGTACTAACAGAGTCTAGTAGTCTCCCTAAGCACAGAAGACAAGTGTTGAAAAATTGTAAGAAACCACATTAACTGTAGTTTTCAATGCAGAGTACACAAAGGAGAAAGCTGTGTGGAGAGGAGAGATACAGAAAGAGACCAGAGAGACTGGCTTCTGATAGTCAGATGACTGTAACGGGAGAAAACTACCCGGATGACTCAGGATGATCTATTACTGGAGTTTACACAGACTGAGAATAATTTGTATTCTCATAATCAAGAGGGGGAAAGAGTTTCAAAATACTTGGAACATTAGGTAGAATGCTAAAAAGAATGAAATTAGGCCTAATTAAAGACTGGTCTGTTCCCATCTGATAAAGGTTAAAGGAAGCCTTGAAAAGATCAAACCATTTCCAAATAACTGTTCTAAAACAACATTCAAGCCCAACTACAGAGGCAGGCGGTTCTCTGTTGAGTTTAAAGCTACCCTGGTCTACATACTGAGTTCTAGACCAGCTGGGGCTACAGGGTTACCCTGTCTCAAAAAGACTGAAAAAAAACAAACCAAGAAGGTCTGAAGAAATACCAAACTACCTACTCTACAAGATACAATTCATAATACCTAGCATCCCATAAAAAATTATGAGGCACTGGAGCCACAGAGAGCCTGGGTTCAGTTCCCAGAACCTACATGGTGGCTAACAACTATCTGTAACTCCAGTTCCAAGGGATGACACCCTCTTCTGGCCTCTGCAGGCATTGCACAGATGTGGCACACCTACATACATGGAAGCAAAACATTCATACACATTAAGATATATTTTTTAACATTGTATTTATTATTTTTACTGTACGTGAATGAGTATACTGCCTGCACGTATGGAAGTACACCCACATTGTGCAATGCCTGAGGAGGTCAGTCAGATCCCCTGGAACTGGAGTTACAGTTGTTAGCAGCCATATGGGTGCTGGGAACCGAACCTGGGTCCTCTGCAGGAGCAGACAATGCTCTTAACTGCTGAGCTATCTCTCTAGCCCCAAGATAAATATATTTTTTAAAGTTTCAACCCCACCTCCCCCAAAAGGAAGGAAGGGAGGGAAGGAAAAAAAGGGAGCGCGTTTAATTCCAGCACTTGGGAGGCAGAGGCAAGCAGATCTCTGTGAGTTCAAGGCCAGCCTGGTCTACATAGTGAGTTCCAGGACAGCTGGGGGCTACAGGGAGACCCCATCTCAAAAAAAAAGAAAAAGAAAGAAAAAAAGGAAAAAGAAAAAGAAAAAAGAGGGAGAGAAAGAAAAGGAAAGAAAAAAATTACTAGGCAGGGCCAGCTAGATGGCTCAGTATATAGGGGCACTTGTTACACAAACCTGGCAACCTGAGTTTTCTGGAACACAGGTAAAAGGTACAAAGAAAACCAGGCATGGTGGCACACGCTTTTAATCCCAGCATTCAAAAGACAGAGACAGGTGGATCTCTGTGAGGCCATCCTGGTCTACATAGTGAGTTCTAGGCTTGCCAAGGCTACAGGGGGACCCTACCTCTTAAAAAAAAAAAAAGGTACAAAGAGAGAACTGACTACACATACACACCCACTAAATACTACTAACAATAATAATAATTATTATATTATTATTATAATAGGGACTTGAAGAGATGGCTCAGATGTTAAGAGCATTTTCTGCTCTTGCAGAAAGGACTAAGTTTGGTTCATAGCATCCATATCTGGTGGCTCACAACCAGCTACATCTCCAGCAATAGGAAATCCAACACCCTCTTATGACTTCTAGGGGGCAACTGCACATATATGTCATAATCACACAAATAAAAAAATCTTTTTTAAAAATGATTTTAAATGCCAGGCATGGTGGCACATGCCTTTAATTCCAGCACTTGGGAGGCAGAGGCAGGCTAATCTTTGTGAGATCTAGGCCAGACTTGACTCCATATTGAGTTCCAGGTCAGCTGGGGCTTCAAGGAGGCCCTGTCTCAAAAAAAAAAAAAAAAAATCTTTATAGAGATGGCTCAGCAGTTAAGAGCACTGGCTGCTCTTGCAGAGGACCCAGGTTCATTTTCCAGCACCCACATGGCAGCTAACAACTGTCTGTAACTCCAGTTCCAGATATGACACCCTCTTCTGACCTCTGCAGGCATTGCACGACTTAGGTGAACTTACATACATGCAAGCAATACACTCATAAACATAAAAATAATAAAGAAATTTTTAAAAAATATAGAACTGGAGTTATGGACAGTTCTTAGCTGCCATGTGCTTGCTGGGAATCAAACCTGGGTCCTCTGCAATAGCAGTCAGTGCTCTTAACCACTGAGTCATCTCTTTAGCCCCAGAAATTTTTTTTTTTTTTTTTTGGTCTTTTTGAGACAGGGTTTTCCTGTAGCCCCAGTTGACCTGGAACTCACTATGTAGACCAGGCTGGCCTCAAACTCCCCGGAGATATGCCTGCCTCTGCCTCCAGAGTGCTAGGATTAAAGGCATGCACCAGAACACCCTACAAGAAAATATTTTTAAAGATTTTTTAAAATAATTTTTTTGGATTTTGTTTGTTTGTTTGTTTGACTGTTTGGTTGTTCATTTGTTTGAGACAGTCTCCCTGTAGCCACAGCTGGCCTGGAACTCACTATGTTGAGTAGGTTGGCCTCGACATAAAATTTTTTTTTTTTTGGTCTTTTTGAGACAGGGTCTCCAGCTGTCCTGGAACTCACTATGTAGACCAGGCTGGCCTTGAACTCACAAAGATCCACCTGCCTCTGCCTTCCGAGTGCTGGGATTAAAGGCGTGTGCCACCATGCCCGATGATCATAAAATGATTTTTTAAGCAAAGAAATTACTATGCAGGAAAAGACAAGAAAATGTTTATAACAAATGAAAATCAACCCACAAAAACAGATCAAGATACAATGTAGATCACAGAATAGGCAAGGTCATTAAAAATAAATCAGCATTACTCAGCATTGAACTCTGAATACTACAATACCAATCTGCCAGGCAAGATGTGCCCACTGATGAATGCCATAAAGGTTATAGAGTAACCTACTGCTTTCTGACTGGATTTGAGGCCTGCTCCACAGGAGGAAATTCATGCCTCATACTATAAACCTGATCAAAAGTCCATAGCTCAGGAGGTCACAGGCCCTGGCAGAGGGGAACTATCACTGTTGTTTCACTAAATGGACATGCTGTCAGACTGCCTTCTAAATGTTTATGTTTACACCCATAGAGATGCTCTCAGCCTTAGCCAGAGAAGACTCTCTACAGTATGCAACAATTAATGCAGAGACTCAGAACTGGTCAAACTGCTGAGAATAAGTGATTGTTTTGAAGTACAACCCTAAATGGGACATCCACATCAACTCCCCACCAAGGGTCAGAGAACACTGTGGAAGAGGAAGCTAAAAGAATGTAAGAGCCAAACAATGGGGAAATGTCTATAACATGATGAAATGTCTGTGAGTGGGAAGGGGGAAGGAGTGGATATGATCAAGATATGCTGCAAGATATGCTGTATACATGGAAAGAAACTCTCAAAGAATAGAAGATATTCTAAAAGAATCAAGACAGTGGAAAGTATGAGCAAATTAATCTGACAAGACATCTGAATAAAAAGGCTACAATTTTTGCAAATTTGATAAAGACTCTAAACCCACAGATTTAAGTTCAACTGATTTAAGCTCAATCCTATACATAAGAAACATTAAGGGGCTGGAGAGATGGCTGAGCAGTTAAGAGCACTGGTTGCTCTTGTAGAGGGCCTAGGTTCAATTCCCAGCACCCTCATGGTGGCTAACAACCATCCTAACAACCATCTGTAACTCCAGTTCTAGAGAATCTGACGCCTTCTTCTGACATCCATGGGCACTGCACGACACAGGTGCACTTAGACACACACAGGCAATACACTCATACACACAAAATAAATATTAAAAAATAAACATTAGAAATAGTAATAAAATTAAAACTGGACTGGGAGGGGAGACTGGGTACAGTTCAGTAGCAGAGGATGTGTATAGGCCTGAGTTCAATCCCCAGCACCAAAAAAGGAAAAGGAAAAAAAGCCACCAACACAGCATAACATGATCAATAATTACTTAAAAATTTTGTTAAGGGAGCCGGTTGTAGTAGTGCACGCCTTTAATCCCAGCACTTGGGAGGCAGAGGCAGGTGGATCCCTGTGAGTTTGAGGCCAGCCTGGTCTACATAATGAGTTTCAGGCCAGCTGGGGCTAGAGGGAGACCCCAACTCTAAAGGACAGAAAAAAAAATTCTAAGGGAGCCAGCAAGAAGACTCAGTGGATAAAGGCACTTGCTGTTAACCCTGATGACCTGAGTTCAATCCCTGGTACCCATGATAGAAGGTAAGAAGATATCACCTAAGTTGTCCTCTGATCTCTGCATGTTCATTGTGGCACTCTAGCACCCACACACAAACATATGCAAAATAAATGTTAAAAAAAAAAAAAACCTTTTGGGGCTGGAGAGATGGCTCAGCGGTTAAGAGCACTGACTGCTCTTCCAGAGGACCCGGGTTCGATTCCCAGCACCCACATGGCAGCTACGAACCGTCCTTAACTCCAGTTCCAGGGGAATTCGAAGCCCTCTTCTGACCTCCGTGGCACTGCATGACATGGGTGCACTCACATACATGCAGGCAATACACTCATACAAAAACCTTTTAACTGTGTTAAGAAGCTAGAGACATGGTTCAGTGAGTTCTGCAAGCATAAGGTTGAGAGTATGAATTCCCAACACCACAGAAACAAACTAGACATGGCTAGTCATGCCTGTAACCCCAGCATGGGAGAGCTTGCTGGCTAGTCAGCCTAGCCACAAGACAATAATTCAGAGAGCCTACAGGAAGATATTTGAGGTTGTCCTCTGGCCTCCACATATCTGTGCATAGGCACACACGCCTATACACTCACATGGTTGCACAACACACACATACACATACACACACACACACACACACACACACACACACAAACAACAAAAACACTGGTGGCACCAGCCTACATTCTCAGCTATTTGGGAGGCTAAAGCAGGAGGATGGCAAGTTTAAAGCTGCCTAGGTAATTTAGAGAGGTATCTAAAATCAGAAAAATAAACCAACCCCCAAAGGCTGGGGCTATACCTAAGTGACAGAGTCCTTGACTAGCACGTGTGAGTCCCTGTACAACAAAATCAAGAGAAAGGATGTTACATATTTGATTACATATTGAGAAGCACAGAGAAGAACTACAGTAGATTTCTCCAAGAAACAATGTTCCCCAAACTTATACCCAGCAAGCCATCTATTCCAAAAAACAAAAGCAATGACAGTTTCAGATATTCAGAAATTCTTCCTTACCAGCAAACCTGCACTCCGAGATATGTTAAAACCCTTCAAGTAGAAAGAAGGATATACCAGAAGGAAACCCAGATCTATACAAGAGTATATGTCTTTGACTCTAGCACTGAGGAGGTAAAGGCAGGCAGATCTCTGTGAGACTGAGGCGAGCCTAGTCTACACAGGAAGTTCTAAGTCAACCAGAGCTACACAGTGAGAACCTGTCTCCCCAAAAAATTTTTTTCCTTTTTTAGGGAAAAAATAAAAACCAAGAGTTGCAGAGTGAATGTTGAACAAAACATATTACAAAGCACAAAGTCAGTAAAGAAAAAACTGCAAGGATATTGTTATATAAACTTGTCTGGAAAGGGCAGAACACTTGTCCAGCATGCACAAGGCCCTGGATTACAGCCCCAGTACAGCAAAAATACTGAGAGTGTAGATATTTGTTCTATTTATGCAAAGCCTACGGGGTTCAGGATGGTGTTGGATCCCACAAAACCGGAGTTACAGATGGTGCAAGCTGCTGTGTGCATGCTGTAAACCAAACCAGGGTCCTCTCCAAGAACAAGCAGTGCTCTTAACTGCTGAGCCACCTCTTCAGTCTGATAGTACAGGTATTTGTGGGTTTATTTATTTATTTAATTTTATGTGTAGTAATGCATTGCCTACATGCATGTAAGTGCACCCATATTATGCAATGCCCATGGAGGTCAGAGAGGGTGTCAGATCCCCTGGAACTGGAGTTACCGCTGGCTGTTAGCCACCATGTGGGTGCTAGGAACCGAACGTGGGTCCTAGCAGCCAGTGCTCTTAACTACTAAGCCATATCTCAATCCCACATATTTGTAACCAATATACTAGTACTCAGAGTTAAACTGTGAGAAGTTAAACTTGCATACTATAAACCCAAAAGGAACTTTTATTTTAAAATTTAACTAAATTTATAGTAGTATAAAAAAAATCTATCATATACCAATACAAGAAAGAAATTGCAATGCAACTACAAGAGGAGTGGCACTATAGTTATTGTAGAACAGTGGTTTTTAGACTTTCAGATTTCACAAACAAATTAGAAATCAAGCACAGCCTGAGCTATATAGCAAGTTCAAGGCCAGTCTGGATTAAACAGAGAAAGTGACTTTTAAAAAAAAAAGGTGGGGGTGGTGAGCCAGGTATGACAGCAAAGGTGGAGCTCTTTGAGATCAAGGCCAGCTTGGTCTACATGAGGCCTGAGTTCAACCTCCAGCACCACATAAATCAAGCATGGTTGTATACACCCGTAACCTACCACTTGGGAGGTGGAGGCAGGAGTATGAGAAGTTCAAGGTCAACCTTGTATATAGCAAATTCAAGGCCAACCTGAAGTATGTGAGATCCTGTCCAAAAAAAAAAAAAAAAAAAAAAAAAAGCAAATACTGGGGCTGAGGATGTAGTTAAGTAGTCTGCGTAGTATGGAAAAGTCTTGTGTATGAACCCCAGGACTTTAAATAAATAAAAGCTGATTTTTTAAGCTGGGCCTAAGAATGCCTTTAAGTCCTGCTGCAACTAAAGCAAAGGGATCAAAGTCAAAGACACTATCTTAAAATTCAAAGTACTAAAATACACACACACACACACACGTAGCACTATAACAATTATTCTGCAAAAAAGTCAATCTGCTGACACTGAAATACAGAAATGGCTCAATGAGTAAAGGCTGTTGCCACACAAGTTAGAGAATCCAAGTCCCAAGTTCCATCAAGAAGACCGACTCAGCAAGGCTGTTCAGATGTCCACATGTATGCGTACCAGTAAATAAATCATACATATAATAATTTAAAAAGAAAACATAGCTCGAAGTTTACTTCCTGGTGACCCTGAAAAAATTACTCAACTTCTTTGAGCCTTAAGGGGCTGAAGATATATTCAAATAGCTCAGAAGTGTATCACACAAATAGTAAATGGGTTGACTAAGTATTAAGACCTGTTACTGTTATAAGAGCTTTGATAATGCTTCTCTTTTTTATCCAAACTTAATCCCTTTTTTTTCTTACACACACAAGGAGGTCTCTATTTTCCTAAGCAAACCTACCCTGCTCTGGTTAATTCATTTATTCCAGGATTTACTCATTTACAATTTTTTTTTTTTTTGTGTTTTTTTTTTTTTTTGGTCTTTTTGCGGGACAGGGTCTCCCTGTAGCCCCGGCTGTCCTGGAGCTCACTATGGAGACTGGGCTGACCTTGAATTTACAAAGTAATTTTTAAAAATTTTTTATTATTTTTATTTTATGTGTATGGGTGTATTGCCTGCGTGTAAGTGCACGGCGTCGTGCAATGCCCACGCAGGTCAGAAGAGGCTGTCGGATCCCCTGGGACTGGACTTATGGACAGTTGTTAGCTGCCATGTGGGGCTGGAATTTGAACCCGGATCTTCTTCAAGAACAACCAGTGTTCTTAACCGGTGACCCACCTCTCCAGTCCCAGTACCTTTATTTTTAGGCAAGTATTAGTACTAGTAAAACAAGCTACTTAAAATATGATACTACTGAGTTCCTGGCAGCAAAGTGTTCCCTCGTGCAGAGAAAAGTCTAGTAAAAACGGACCCCAAGTTTTCTCCAGTTCTCAAGAGACCCACAGATGCGGTATAGCAACTGGGCGAATTACCTCTACGTTGTCTGTGAGACCGTACTCAGAGTGAGGGTTTTCTGAAACCTAGAAAACAAAATACCACAGAGCTATCAGTCGGTTTCCCGCAGCCTCCCCGCATACCGCCACTCTGAATCCAGGGACTCCTGGTACCTGCGTCTGTCCCTCCAGCATCTGCTCGGACTCCATGGCGGGCCCTGCACACCACAATCAACCGGATACCGGTCTTGGAAAACAAGAAGAGCCACGAGTTAGTTACCCGGGAGATTTCAAGCTGGAAACGCCGGGATGCGGTTCAACCCAGCCAGGACCCCGCCCCTCACCCCGGGGAGCAGCCCAGGAGCGGCACGGGACGGTCGGCCACCGGCAAGCCGCCTCGCATCCCGACGCTCCGCGGTCCTCCCGAGGACCTAGAAGAAGAGGGAGAAGGAAGACGAGAAGTTGATTACCCGCGCCAACGCTGTAGGTTCCTAAGAGCCCAGCACCGCGCCACCAACTCCCAGGGCGAAACGCTCCGGCCGTAAGTGACGGACGTCGCGCTGCTGTCGCGCCTGCGCAGAGCTGCACCGCGGACCCAGGCGAGCCTCCCAGGGCCGACCTAGGGCTTGTATGCGTCTAGGCCAACATCCCGCCGAGGCATCCCACCCCGCTGCAGATCTTTACCAGCCAGGCCTCGGTGCTGCCTGGTAATGTCTGTCCCAGGGGAGCCGAAACCACTTCCTGCTGTGTGACTTACTGAAGCATTACAGGCCCAGGCTTTACTTTAAAGCCAAAGAGAGGGAAGAGGCAGTGTTTGGGAAGATTTTGGGACAGCTTTTATTTAAACTGCAGTCTGTGAAGATACCAAGTTCAGGCTATTTGTATCAAGATTAGCAATATGGGCTTTTCCCAGTAGGAGGTGCATCACTTGCTAGAATGACGGAGGCCCATGGTTCAATCCCCTCAAAAGAAATTAACTGATACACCACACCATGGTACTGTTGATACCATTCTGTTTAAAAAACAGTTTAAGGGCTGGAGAGATGGCTCAGCAGTTAAGAACACTAGCTGTTCTTGCAGACGACCCGGGTTCAAATGCCAGCACCCACATGGCAGCTAACAACTGTCCCAAAACTCCAGTTCCAGGGGATCTGACAGCCTCTTCTGTCCTCAGTGGGCATTGCACGACACAGGTGCACTTACCTACATGCAGGCATAACATTCATACACATAAAATAAGAATAATAAAATACTTGCTAAAAATAAAAATTTAAACTGTTTTTTAAATATTTTTTTTATTTTTATGTTCTGCAAGAACAGCCAATGTTCTTAACTGCTGAGCCATCTCTCCAGCCCCATAAATAAAATTTTTAAATAACATTTTTATTGTCTTTTTATTTTGTGTGTTTTGCTTGTATGTATGTGCACAAATGTGATGCAATGTCAGAGGAGGCCAGAAGAGGGCTTTCTATCCCCTGGAACTGGAGTTACAAACGGTTGTTATCTACCTTGTGGGGGCTGGGAACCTGAACCCAGGTCTTCTGCGAGAGCAGCCACTTCTCTTAACCACTGAGCCATCTCTCCAACCCTAAAATATTTTTAAAAAGTTGGGCATGGTGGCTCATGACAGCACTTGGACAGCTGAAATAAGAAGGATCTCTCAAGCTAGTCGTGGTGACACATGCCTTTAATCGCAGCATTTGGGAGGCAGAGGCCAGCCTTGTCTACATAGTGAGTTCCAGGATAGCTGGGGCTACAGGAAGACCCTGTCTCAAAAAAGATCACAGAAGGGGGCTGAAGAGATGGCTCAGTGGCCTGGTCATAAAAGTGCAGGTTCTCTGCTCTGTGGGAAAACGTCTTGGTCTACAACCCTTAGTTCATCTCCTTGTCCTGAACAAATAACTCAGCTAACCCTAGCTAAGAGATTAGGCCAGGTTAAAGGTTTACTCCTGAGCTAAAAACTAAAAGTTCACCACGTTTTTTAGCTCTAAGAAAGAAAACAATGTGACCAATAAATTACCAGATGGGCATTGATAACCTTGAGTAAATGTTTAAGAATCCTTCTGGCACCAACTAACAAACTAAATGTCCTGTTTCTTTGTACCCTATATCTTTGTATGTGATTGCCATATCCCACATGACTGCTAGTTCCTTGGTATGTATAAAAACCATGTGAATTTTAAAATAAATTGGCTTGTTGAAAAGACACAGGTCCCAGGGTCTAAGACTCTGTCTCCACCAATCAGGGCCTCTGCCCTGAAGCCAGTAGGTCCCCTGCTAAGCAAAACAAACCTGAGTCCCGACAGGATCACACAAAAAAGATTTACTTTCATTTTATGTGTATGAGTGTTTGCCTGCATGTATGTATGTGCATGACATGTGTGATTAGTGCACCAATGAGCCATCTCTTGAGCTCCTTAAAGTCCTTATTTTTAAAATTAAAGGCAACAGGGGTTGGAGAGATGGCTCAGCAGTTAAGAGCACTGGCTGCTCTTGCAGAAAACCTGGGTTTGTTTCCCAGCACCAACATGGTGGTAAACAACAAACCATAACTCCAGTTCCAGAGGATCATACTCCCTGATCTGCACATTGTGGACATTTCATGCATGTGGTACAGTTAAAAACATGCAGGTAAAATGCTTATACACATTAAATAAACATTAATGAAAATAAAGGCAATAGCTGGGTGTGGTGGCACACACCTTTAATCCCAGAACTCGGGAGCCAGAGGCAGGTGGATCTCTTGAGTTCAAGGCCAGCCTGGTCTACATAGGGAGTTCCAGGCCAGCTGGGGCTACAGAGAGACCCTGTCTCAAAAATACAAATAAATAAATAAATAAATAAATAAATAATAAACTAAAATTCATTGAATTGGACACTTTAAAACAGTGGGCTGTAGGCATAACTCAGTAGTGATAACGGACAGAACAGTAAAAGCTGATGTGTTTTTAAAACATTTTTTTATGCACATGAGTGTACTGCCTGCATGTAAGTGCACCTGTGTTGTGCAATGCTCACAGAGATCAGAAGAGGGAATTGGATCCCCTGAGGCTGGAGTTACAGACAGTTGTTAGCCGCCATGTGGGTGCTGGGAATTGAACCTGGGTCCTCTGCAAGAGCAACCAATGCTCTTAACCTCTGAGACATCTCTCCAGCCCAAAACCTGATTTTTTTTTCAAACTATGAGTCCATAAATGTTAGCAAGTGGTAGTCACTATTGTCAGTGTTCTCATTTCCTCCAATTTAAGTATGCTAATTTATTCTGTGGCCAAAGTAAGACTTTTTTTTTTTTATATATATACAGCCACTCTCTCTAGCTCAGGTTGGCCTGGAATGTACTACACAATCCAAGTTGGCTTTGAACCAGTCATGATGCTTATGCTTCAGCTTCCCTAGTATTGAGATTACAAATGTGCATCAGCATCCCCAGTTATATGTGGTGCTGTTGATCAAACCTAGAACCTCTGTATGCTAGGCAATTACTCTACCAACTGAAAAACATCTTCATCCCCCAAACTAAGGTTTTTATGAGTCGTAACAATGCTTGGGAAATGTTTTCTTAGATAACAAAGTAGATTTTTTTTTTCCTTTTGGCTTTTTGTCTTGAGACAGGGTCTCCCAACAAAGTACTTTTGAGCTCTTATTTGAATTGAAGGAAAAAGCAAATTCTATGCAAGCTCTTTGTGCTAAATTACTTGCAAAAATGGCCAAAAATATTCACAGTGATCCATTCTGTCCCTACATAAGATTTCTTTTGTAATGTGACTTTGCCACTTCTCTATCAGGATGTGGAGTTTAGAGGCTGGAGAGATGGCTCAGTCAGTCGTTAAGAGCATTTGCTGCTCTTCTAGAGGACCCAAGTTCAGTTCCCACACCCACACTGGGCAGCTCACAACTGCCTGTAACTCCAGCTAGTGTGTAGGGGGAACCAATGCCTCTGGTCTCCAGCAGGCACCTACACTTATATATGCATACACCTCCACATACACATAATCAAAAATAAATCCTTTTTTAAAAAGATGTACAGTTTGCGTCGGCCCCAGCTAGCTGGTTTAATAAAACTCTGCTTGATTTTTGCATCTCAAAAAAAAAAAAAAAAAGATGTGCAGTTTGCTTCCCTGTCTTACACTGAAGTTGGCTTCATGTCTTTGGCAATGGTATGTAGTAGAAATGTCAATGTACAACATTTGGAGTTTAGTATTCACATTCTCTTGAAAGCCAGATACCATGTAAAGGAATCTAAACTATTTTTTCTTATTTATTTATTTTATGTATTTATTTATTTATTATTTCTGTGTTGTGCATGTGTGTGGGTGCATGTGACTTGGTGCACACTTGGAAGTCAGAGGACAACTTTCAGGAATCAGTTCTCTCCTCACACCATGTGGATTTCAGGGGTCAAACTCACTGATGGCCAAATGCTCATCAGTCTTGGTGACAAGCATACCCACTGAGCCAGGAGTCTAAACTATCTTGCCAGAGACATATACCCCATCCAATAGTCGTAACCACCCTCTGGACATTTGAGGCTGCCTATCCAGTCATTCAATCACACCATCATATGACTGCATGGACATAATTTACCTAAATGAAGCAAGACCATTAGTAGAACCACCCAAATAAACCCACCCCAAGATGCTGACTCACAGAATTATGGGTAAATAAATGAGTATTAATTTAAGCCAGAACATTTTGGAGTTACTACCCATCCAAAAAAACAAACAAACAAAAAACCCAACCAAACAAATACAACAAATCCAATCATGAATGAACAGGTTTTCAAATTATTCATATTTATTAAACAAGTACCATATCCAAGGCACCAAGCTAAATGCAGAAAGTGAGACAAAAATGCAGAAAGTATGACCTGTCTTCAGTAAGTTAACAATGCATATTAGAAGGTTAAAAAGTGCTTAGATGGGGCAGGAGAGATGGCTCAGCCGTTAAGAACACTGGCTGTTCTTGCGGAAGATTCAGGTTCAAATCACAGCACCCACATGGCAGCTAACAATTGTCTGCAACTCAGGTCCCAGGGGATCCAACAGCCTCTTCTGACCTCCTCAGGCATTGCACAACACGGGTGCACTTACCTACATAGGCAATACAGGCATACACGTAAAATAAAAATAATAAATAAAATATTTTTTAAAAGTGCTTAGATTCAGCCGGGTGTGGTGGCACATGCCTTTTAATCCCAGCACTCGGGAGGCAAAGGCAGGGGAATCTCTGTGAGTTCAAGGCCAGCCTGGTCTACATAGTGAGTTCCAGGACAGCTGGGGCTACAGGGAGACCCCGTCTCAAAAAGACCAAAAAAAAAAAAAAAAAAAAGTGCTTAGAGATCTATCAAGCAGGATAACATAATGTAAGAGCCATAGTGCCTAACAACTACATTGTGTTAAGAATTTAAAAATAGAAACATTTTTTACTTGAGGAGCTAAGAGAAGGACTTAAGAAGACAATGTCAGAACAGAAAAATTTTGAAACACTTTGATAGTGAGGTAGGAGAGCACATTGTAAGTGAAAGAAAAATGACCTAGATAATTGTGGTCTAGGAAAAGGAAAAAGAATCTCAGACACTTCCAAATAGTCCACTTTGCTTAGATTATTGTATAAGCATAGAGGAGATGTGGGAGAGCCATTCTTCATTCAGCAAACATCAAGCACCAACTTGATTCCTTACTACCTTACTATTTTGTAACAGGCCTAGAATCTGAGTCACTAGTCAAGATCACTTAAGGTGATGGAAAAGGGTTTTTTTTTTTTAATTTATTTTTACTTTAGGTTATAAGTGTTTTGCATATATTTATGTGTACCAACGAGTACCTGGTGCCTTTGGAAGTCAGGAGTGAGGTTGTGAGATTCTCTGGAGCTGGAGTTACAGATGGTTGTGAGCCAACATGTGGATGCTGGGAACCAAACCCATGTCCTCTGCTAAAATAGCAAGTATTCTTAACTGCTGAGTCATCTCTCCAGTCTCTATTTGTTTGTGTGTATGTGTAGGCATGATGGGGTGGAGGAATGCATGTGGAAGTCAGAGGACAATTTTTGCAAGTCATTTCTCTCCTTCTACAGTGGGTTCTAGTGATTAAACTCAGGTTGTTAGGCTTGTAGGGCAAGCACTTTTATCAGCTTAGCCATCTCAGTGCCCAGTCACCTTATTTATTTATTTACTTATTTATTTCTTTAAAGGCAGGGTTTCCTATAGCTTAAGTTGGCCTCATACTATGTAGACAAAGATGACTTTGAATTAGTGATCTGCCTACCTGTACAACCAAAGTGCTTGGATTACTGATGCTTACCACCACTTCTTCCTCAGAATAGGGTTTTGACTGTAATCATTTTGACTCCAGGGCCATTTAACTAACTATTCTGCTATTGGGCCATGTGAGGGGTGGGAATATAGCTCAGTGGTAGAACACTTCCTTAGTATTTGTGGTGGTGGTGGGGAGGCTGAGTTGGATCTGCAACACTGCAAAGAAAGTTACTTAAAGAAAAGAAATCTTAGGCCAGGTGTAGTGGCCTTTAATCCCAGCACTGGGGAGGCAGAGGCAGGCAGATTTCTGTGAATTCAAGGCCAGCCTGGTCTACATAGTGAGTTTCAAGCCAGCTGGGGCTACAGAAAGACCCTGTCTCAAAAAGACAAAAAAAGGATAAAGAAAAAGATTAGAAAAAGATTAAGAACATGTTTACATTTATATAGTTAAGACAGACCAGGCAAAACTACACAACATATTGTTTAGAAATGCATGAACTTATTGCAAAACTTATAATGTCAAGCAAAAGAATGATTAATACAAAACTGAAGATAGCAGCTTCCTCTAGAAATAGAGAAAAGAAACAGATTAGGGAGGGGGGATCATAGAGGGTTTTCAAGGAATGGTGACATTCATTTTTTCTTCAATTAGTTTTTCTCTAAATTGTACATTTAAGGTGTATACATCTTATTTACTTGACATATATATGATTTCACACAGCTAAAACTATGAGGTTCAAAAGAGAAGTCTGGTTTACTGGAGAGAGACAAGGAATTAAAATGAATCAAATTTGAAAAAAAGAAGGCATTTCCTAATGAAAACTAAAATAAGCAGAGGCACGAAAACAAAATAAGCAGCAGGTGGGAAACTGGAGGTCATTTTTGCAGTAAGCTATGAGATTTCTATGAGAGTATTGATGGGGAATGAAGTTTCCGGAGAATGGAGATTCTTGGATGCTCTGGTGACGAATTTATATGCCTCACACTGCAAACAATGGGGACTTTGTACTAGTTTTCTCTGGTTTAGGCAACAAGAAGCAATGTGTGCTAACTCAAGTAAAAGGGAAGAGATCTGGTTTTTGTTTTTTTGTTTTTTAAGACTGGGAGATAAAGAGGAGGAAAGGGAGAGGAGGAAATGGAAGAGGGGGAGAAAGAGAAGAATGAATAATTTATTGGATAGGTTATGTAACCTAATGACCAGTCTAGAAACTCAGAAGATCTGGGGATCTCAGTGGGCTATGTGGCTAGACCACCTCTTCGAGCTCTCAGTTTCAACTACTTTCTATCCTAGCCTTGCCTCATCTGAGATGCCAGTAACCAAGGGAGTCTCCTTGGCCTACTTGTTTTCCCTTGTGCGATCTGGGGGGTGGGGGGGTGGGGGGGTCTGTGCTTGCTGTTCCGAAACACTGAAGACTATACAAATGTACAAGCGTAGTAGATTCCTTTGTAAACTACCTAATGGTAACTGAGTAAAACCTAAGAATTACCTAATTCACATAATTTCTCAGATTACGTATCTAAACACGTAAGAAGTTAGTTAAACGTAGGATATCCGTTGACATCATCGCCTCAATATCTTTCGTTTGGGATGACGTGAAGTTTGTCTTTGCAATTGCTTCCTCTCAGATATTTCCAAATTGTTACACATTGCCTCTGATAGGAAACTCAGTCATGCTATGCAGAAGACTCAGGTCAATTAGCAGAAAACAGTTATTAAAAACAAAAACCCCAAGGGGCTGGAGAGATGGCTCAGCGGTTAAGAACACTGGTTGTTCTTGCAGAAGATCTGGGTTCGAATCCCAGAACCCGCATGGCAGCTAACAACTGTCTGTAAATACAGTTCCAGGGTATCCGAGTGGTGCACTTACCTACATGCAGGCAATACACGCATACACATAAAATAAAATAATAAATAAAAACAAACAGCCGGTGTAGTGATGCACGCTTGTCACCCTAGCATTTGGGGGATGGAGGCAGAAGATCAGGTGTTCAAGGCGATCCTCAGCTGCATAACGAGCTGGAAGCCAGCCTGGGCTAGATGAGGCTGTCTCAAACACAAAGGCAAACAATGGCACTGCCAGATAGGCGCCCTGAGAAGTACTCGAGTCATTCCAAGCCGCAATTCTCCTTATTTGGGTTGATTACTGAAGCTCCCAACGCTAAATTCCCAGGAGCCAGGAAATCAGCAGAGCCTGGGGGGGAGCCCTGAGACCCACGCATGCGGAACTACACCTCTCGAGCTATAGCTCCGCGAGGAAGGGGGGCACGAAAGGCCATGCGGCACATGCGCACAAGAGTCCAGGTCAACAAAGACGGCGGTGTGCGCGCGCGCACCGGAGTCAGACGCGGTAGGACGTGCGCGTGCACGGCCACTGGGAGCTGCCAGGCGGCCGAGAGGACAGCCGCAAGGGAGGGGTAGGAGCCTGCGGCCTCTGGAGGAGAAGCAGGGGTTGTGCTGCAAAAGGGGAAGGAGAAAGGGGCGTGGCCGGTGAGCGGCCAGTGCAGGTGCCGCGCTCCGGGGCGCCGCGGACGCGCGACGGGGTCCGTGGCCATCGCCGACGCAGTGGCCGCCGCTGTCGCTTGGTCGCCGTCGGTCTGCGGGAGGCGGGTTATGGCGGCGGCGGCAGTGGGAGCTGTGAATGAGTTCTCCGGCCGGACGACGGAAGAAGAAAGGCTCCGGCGGCGCGAGCAGCCCGGCGCCCGCCAGGCCTCCGCCCCCCGCCGCCGTTCCCGCCCCTGCCGCCGGCCCGGCCCCTGCCCCTGGCTCGCCGCCTAAGCGGAACCTGTCCTTGTACCCGCTGGTCGCCGGCTTCGCCCTGCTGCGCCTGCTGGCCTTCCACCTGGGGCTCCTCTTCGTGTGGCTCTGCCAGCGCCTCTCCCGCGCCCTCATGGCCGCCAAGAGGAGCTCCGGGGCCGTGCCGCCGCAGGCCTCGCCCTCGTCCCCGGCTCCCGGCCCCGGCGGCGAGGCCGAGAGCGTCCGAGTGTTCCACAAGCAGGCCTTCGAGTACATTTCCGTCGCCCTGCGCATTGACGAGGAGGAGAAAGGTACTGGGGGGCTGGCGGGACGTGGCCGAGTGCTCGCCCCGGAGCGCGACACCTGCGTCCCTTTGCTGCGGGAGGGGCCAGTGGACCCCCCCAGACTTGATCTGCCCCGGGAGTCTGGGTCCCCACTGACCAGACCCTCATCTGCGACTCCTGCTTGATCCTTTTTCTTCTGGGCGCTCCAGCTACCTACTTTGTTTCAGGCACCAGCTTCCACCCATAGTTGTGCATTACCCAAGTCACTGTGAGACACGCATGTGTGGGTGACAGTGACAGTTGACCTAGAGTGACCACCTGGGATTCTTTCTAACACTGTAAACAGTGTGTAGCTTTCTCTGAGCTGGGCTTCCAAAGGGTTTTGATACCAAAGAAGCTGTGTATAGACTTAATGAAATCAGAGTTTTGTAGTGTCTGAAAAGAAAAAAGAACAATGACTATTTTGAAAGGGATAGTTGTATATAACTACAGCCAACTTTGGGTTATTTTGAAGTTTCATGAATTATTTTATCAATATTATGTCTTGAATTTTTTTCCTATGAAGTTGTATTTTAGGCGCTGGTTGCTTTAATTCTCACTAAATCTGTATTCCAAGGCAGTCTCTTAAGTTTCTGAATTGACTTAGGTAAGCACGCCTATCATTGTACCCCCACAATCTAAAACAAAGACTTCCGTTTTTCTCTGAAGGTACAGACCCTGTATTTTTCAGGTTTCTTTCAAGCAACATCTTTTAGTCTTTCTGTGTGTCAGGGATTGTGCTGTTCACTGGCTGTGTCCCTTAGTGTCAGCATTTTACAGAGGGAATTAAGGTTGAAGCAGGTGGCATCAAACCTAGGCTGATAGCTAACTTAAAACAGCTGTGGAAAATGCTTAAAACTTCTGTGGAAAATGGTAAGTGAAGTTAGAAAGTTCTAAGTCCTTTTTGAGACAGGTTCTGGCAGGCCTGGAACTCGCTATGTAGACCAGGCTAGCCTGGAATTCACAGAGATTCTCCTGTTTCTGCCTCATGAGTGCTTGATTAAAGGCCTACACTACCATACCAAGCTTAGACATTTTTTAAATTCCCTCTTTTTATTGTCATCTCCAGTATTATTCTTTTTTTTAAATTTTATTATTTTTATGTGTACGCGTGTATTGCCTGCATGTAGGTAAGTGCACCTGTGTCGTGCAATGCTGGCAGAAGACGGTGTCGGATCCCCTGGGACTGGAGTTACAGACAGTTGTTAGCTGCCATGTGGGTGCTGGGATTCGAACCCAGATCTTCTGCAAGAACAACCAAGTGTTCTTAACCGCTGAGACATCTCTCCAGCCCTGACCTCCAGTATTCTTCAAAGAACCTCACTTTCTACCGTGCCTCATGTAGGTACTCATCAGAATTGTCTGCTAGAGAAAATGAGCAGTTTATAGTTCTTTTTTAGTATCTGTCCACTTGCAACACTAGAAACCATTCTAGAATTTGTCTTGTTGAAACTTATTTCCCTTGTGAAAGGGCCTGGGAGTAAAAAAAGAAGATATAGTGAAAGTGGCGGATAATCATGATTTTGGAGTTCAAGGACAGAGTGGAGATTGCGTTCAAGACAGTAAACTTTTTTTTTTTGGTCTTTTTGAGACAGGGTCTCCCTGTACCCTCAGCTGGCCTGGAACTCACTGTGTAGACCAGGCTGGCCTTGAACTCACAGAGATCCACTTGCCTCTGCCTCCCAAGTGACAGGATTAAAGGTGTGCGCCACCACGCCTGGCCCAAGTTATATTCATTTTTGAAAAATGAAATGAAGCTGGGAGTAGTGGTACAAGCCTTTAATCTCAGCACTTGGGAAATTGACACAGGAGGATTGCTATGAGTTCAAGGCTAGACTAGGCTGCACAGCAAGACCTTATTTCAGAAAATAAAAAAGTAAAGTTTGAGTCGATACTGCAATAGTTCTCTTGTATCCGAATTTTTTCCTAAACACAATGAAAACTTTTTGCAGTTTAACTTTAATTCAGTAGTTAAAAAAGAGTTCACATTTGAAGTCAGCCTTTCAGCTATACTTGACAACACAAAACTTATTTCCAAGAGAATTTAATCCTCTTTTTCCACTGCATAAAAATATGTGTGAACAGATAGAATGGATATGTAGTCTTTAAAGACTTATGACTCTTGTAAGCTGTTGAAAGGGTAGCAGTATCTTGTATTACTATCTCTTAGAAACTTGACAGCTTTTTGGGGGGGGGTTCTTTTTGAGACAGGTTCTCCCTGTAGCCCCAGCTGGCCTGGAACTTGCTAGTAGACCAGGCTGGCTTTGAACTCACAGAGATCCCCCTGCCTCTGCCTCCCCAGTGCTGGGACTAAAGGTGTGTGCTATCACACCCAGCTTGACTTAGCTTCTAAATGTTATAATGAAAACCTCCCTATTTCATGAGCTCAAGTAGACTGCATTGGTGCTAATTAATTGCAGCATTTGTATTTTGAATGGTAAATATCAAATTAAATCTCATTTAATAAAGTTACATATAAATGTGGTTTATATAGTGACTTATTTATTTATTATTTTTAGTTTTTGAGACAGTCTCTCTATAGCCCCAGCTGGCCTGAAACTCATTATGTAGACCAGGCTGACCTCAATCTCACAAAGATCTCATAAAGATCCACCTGCCTCTGTCTCTTGAGTGCTGGGATTAAAGGCATGTGCCACCACACCTGGCTTTAGTGACTATTTAAAAGAAAAATATTTATTTTATTTAGTGTGTATGAGTGTTTTGCCTGCATGTATGTAACTGCAATGCCTGCAATGCTTGCAGAGGCCAGAAGCGGAACCCTGGAAGTCTGGAGTTCCAGACAGTTGTTAGCTGCCATGTAGGTCCTGGGAGTGGAACCTGGGTTCTCTGTAAGAGCAGCCAGTGCTCTTAGCCACTGAGCCATCTCTTCAGCCCTGTAGTGACTATTGACTGTTTTTATCTGGTGAGACTTGAACTAGGATTTCACTGTGAAAACTAGGCTAGACTAAAACTGGTAACCCTCTGCTCCTCTAGTGCTGGTGTTACAGCCATGTGCTGCCACACTCAACTTTTACTTTTTTTTTTTTTTTTGTCTTTTTGAGACAGGGTCTCCCTGTAGCCCCAGCTGTCCTGGAACTCACTATGTAGACCAGGCTGGCCTTGAACTCACAGAGATCTGCCTGCCTCTGCCTCCCAAGTGCTGGGACTGCAGGTGAGTGCCACCATGTCCAGCCTGAAACGTTTTTATAAAGGTCTTAGCTTGCCTGAAATGAATCTATTTTGAAAGAGGCACAGCACAGCAAATACTTCTTGCCTAACACAATGATTTGAGAGGTACATTAACACAAGTATTAGATACTTGATTTCAGCTAATTTGAACAACTTGGCATTCCAAGAAATGTGAGAACACTTACTTCCTCTCTCCAATCTGATGTGAGGCATTTCCTCTTTTTTTTTTTTTTTTTTTTTTGAGAAAGGGCCTCCCTGTACCCCAGCTTTCCTGG
>NW_008330679.1:1596126-1609447 GCF_000622305.1 Nannospalax galili
GAGATCTGCCTGCCTCTGCCTCCCGAGTGCTGGGATCAAAGGCGTGTGCCACCACGCCTGGCAAGGCATTTCTTACGTAATAAATACATGTGTTTTATATATATAGATCTCTTATTTTCCCCAAGGAATTAAACAGTTTTGGGTTTTTTTTTTTTTTTTTTTTTTTTTTTTTTTTTTTTTTAAAAAAAAAAACTGGCCTAGGACTTGATAAGTAGACCAGGCTGGCCTTGAACTCGCAGAGATTCACCTGCCTCTGCCTCTGCCTCCTGAGTGTTGAGACTAAAAGGCATGCACCACCACGCTGAACCAGAACAGTTTTGTAGTTATTTTAATTGTTGAATTTCTTTGAAGACTGATAACCTGTGATGTCCACTTGATACATGAAGAAACTGAAACTAGAGCTTGGACTCACAGAAGAAAACCAGAACAGAGTTAGGTGAATAGACTTACAAGATTGTCTTTTGACTTTATACTGAAGGCTTCTCTTTTTAATGCTGGGAAGGGCTAGTCAGAATACTTGAAGAAGTTGTATTAGTGGCTCTTTGGGTTAACTAGAACATGACCTAACATGTTTTGTGTGACTTCTCCAGATAGACAGGCTTGAGATCTCCTGGGGAATACAATGGTGGAGGTTGAAAAGGTGTGGTTCAGTTTCTCAAGTTGGTAGTACCTAAGAGTAAGGACCCAGCATGTTGCATGAAAGAAAATGAAGTCTGTTTCTTGGGTGTTTTAGGGCTGAAGAATCAAGAACAGAAATTGTCTAAAGAAAATTCTGTTTGTTCCTTGTCACTTTTTAAACGTTTTAAAAACATTTTTATTTCTCTGTGTGTGTGTGTGTGTGTGTGTGTGTGTGTGTGTGTGTGTGTAGGTGTAGGTGTAGGTGGGAGAACACTGGGGATTGGTTCTCTCCATCTACCATATAGGACCCAGGTTGTCAGATTGTTAGGCTTGGCAAGCAGGCATCTTTGTCTGCTGCGCTATCTAGCTGGCCTTCCTTTGTCAGTTTTATTTTATTTTATTAGAAACATCAGGCTGTCTAAATTTTAATTGTTACATGATATTAGAATTCTGTATAACCCAATGTTATACCTTATTTAAAACACACAGAATGTCTATCAACATCTGTTTTCATAAAATGAGGGTTGAGTAGAAATCAGAAGTGATTACTTTTACTCCTGAAAATTGTATGCCTATCATTTAGAAAGAATTAATTTCAAACTTAATTTCCTTTTGCTTGATAACTGCTTTGGAGGGCTGTGTTAGTTCATACCTGTAATCCCAGCATTTAGGAAGGTAAGGTAGGAGAATTACGGCGAGTTTGAATCCAGCCTAAACTACATAGTGAGTTTCACGGTACTGTGTTTCAAAAAACTAAAAGAAAAATCAAACGATTCTGTTTAAAAGTCCTTTGATTAGAGACAGAGCATGAGGATCACCACAAGTTGAAGGCCAGCTTGGTCTGCGTAGGGAGTTCTAGGCTAAACAGGGCTTCATAATGAGACTGCCTCAAAGAACCAAGAGGTCTACTTGATTAAAATAAAGACAGTATAATCTAATTGAAATAAGCTTGAGATGATAGCGTTTTTCAAAAACATAGCATTATTTTTTACTGGATGCACAATATTTTAAAAAATATTTTATTGCCGGTCGTGGTGGCATACACCTTTAGCCCCAGCACTCAGGAGGCAGAGGCAGACAGATCTCCGTGAGTTCAAGGCTATCCTGGTCTACATAGTGAGTTTCAGGTCAGCTGGGGCTACAGGAAGACCCTGTCTCAAAAAAAGGCCAAAAAATTTTTAAATTATTTTTATTTTATGTACTTGAGTATATTGCCTGCATGTATGTAAGTGTACCATGTTCATGCAGTGCACGCAAAGGCCAGAAGAGAGTATCAGATCCCCTGGAACTGGAATTATGGATGGTTGTTAGCTGCCATATGGGTGCTGGGAATCAAACCCAGGTCCTCTGCAAGAGCAGCCAGTACTTGTAACTGCTAAGCCATCTGTCTAGCCCCTGAATGCACAATATTTGAGAATATTTAGTGGCAATATTTAGACCAAAAGACAGCCATTGTTAGGGACTTTATACTTTGTTTTTAACTGTTTTCTTACCACAGTTTATATTTTTCTTAATGTTGAATAGGTTAAACTCTATAAACCAGATTCACAGGATTACTGCTAGTTGTCCTAATAATAGGAGATAGTAAATGTATATTATTTTTCAAGGACTTTCCCTGCTCTTTCCTGCTTCTTGTCCCGGAACTCTACTGCCTAAAAGTAGCTTGGATTTTGACATCTGGAAAATGTAGATCTCTTACTTGTGTGTACTTGTCCTCGCCAAACCACTGGAGGGATTAATGTGCTATATGTTGTTTTTGCTTGATAAAAATTTAAAAATATTTATTTTTATTTTATATGTATGAGTGTATTGCCTACATGTCTGTAAGTGTACTATGTGTGTGCAATGCCTGAGGAATCCAGAAGAGAGGGTTGAGTCCCTTGGAACTGGAGTTTATGGACGGTTGTTAGCTGCCATGTACATGCTGGGAACTGAACCCGAGTCTTTAATCCTAGCAAATCTTTAATTAGAGACAGGGTCTCCCTGTAGCCCCAGCTGTCCTGGAACTCACTATGTATACCAGGCTGGCCTCAAACTCACAGAGATCTGCCTGCAAATTTTTATTTTATTTTATTTTATTTTTTTGAGACAGGGTCTTCTTGTAGCCCTACCTGGCCTAGAACATGCCATGTAGACCAGGCTGGCCTCAAACCCACAGAGATTATCTCTGCCTCTGCCTCCCAAGTGCTAAGATTAAAGGCGTGTGCCACCACACCCAGGTTGTTATTCTCATTATTTTAAATGATCAAATATTAGCCAGTAAACTGTTAGTATGCGTATAGATTTAAACAAACTATCCTTAACTCCAGTTCCAGGGGACACTGAAGCCCTCTTCTGATCTCCACAGTATTGCACAACACAGGTGCACTCACATACATCCAGGCAATACACTCATACACATAAAATAAAAATAAAATATTTTTTTAAAAAATCACAGTATCTGCTGGGTGTGGTGGAGCACACCTTTAATCCCAGCTCTCAGGAGGCAGAGACAGGTGGATTCTCTGTGAGTTCAAGGCCAGCCTGGTCTACATAGTGAGTTCCAGGACAGCTAGGGCTACAGGGAGACCCTGTCTCAAAAAGACCCCCCCCCAAAAAAAAGACCAAAAAATCACAGTATCTGGCCTGGCGTGCTGGCGCACGTCTTTAATCCTAGCACTCTGGAGGCAGAGGCGGGCGGATCTCTGTGAGTTCAAAGCCAGCCTGGTCTGCATAGCAAGTTCCAGGACAGCTGGGGCTATAGGGAGACCCTGTCTCAAAAAAGACCAAAAAAAAAAAAAAGAAACAAAAAAAAAACCATATTATCTGAAGATAAATGCTGTCAGCATTAAAATTTTATTTATTTTTATTTTATGTTTTAAGTGTTTTGCCTGCGTGTACATGTATGTGAGTCTAACTCAGTGCTCACAGAGGTAAGAATAGGGTGTCAAAGTCCCTGGAACTGGAGTTACAGTTGTTAGCCTCCATGTGGGTACTAGAAACCAAACGTGGGTCCTCTGCAAGAGTAGCCAGTGCTCTTAACCACTAAGCTATCTCTCTGTTCCCAAATAAATAAATCTTTTTTTAAAAAAATATTTTATTATTTTTATTTTATGTGTATGCGTGTATTGCCTGCTTGTAGGTAAGTGCACCCATGTCGTGCAATGCCTGTGGAGGATAGAAGAGGCTGTCGGATCCCCTGGAACTGGAGTTACAGACTTGAACCCAGGTCTTCTGCAAGAACAGTCAGTGTTCTTAACCACTGAGCCATCTTTCCAGCCCCAGAAATACATCTTTTTAAAAATATTCTTTATTTTTTATGTGTATGAATGTATTGACTACATACTTTGTCATGCAAAATCTACAGAGGTCAGAAGAGGGCATCAGATTCCCCTGGAACTGGAGTTTCAGATGGTTGTTAGCTACCATGTGGGTGCTGGGAATTGAACTCGGGTCTTCTGCAAGAGCAGCTAGTCCTCTTAACCACTGAGCCATCTCTCCAGCCCCAAGAAATAAATCTTTAAAATAAATAAAAAAGCTTGGGGCTTGACACGGTGCACTTACCTACATGCAGGCAATACATGCATACACATAAAATAAAAGAGAAATAAAAACTTAAAAAATAAATAAATAAAAAAGCTTGTCTAGCTGGGTGTGGTGATACATACCTTTAATCTTAGTGCTCCTGTGCACGCACGCACACACACACACACACACACACACACACACACACACACACACACACACACACACACACACACACACACACACACACACACACACACACACACACACACACACACACACACACACACACACACACACACACACACACACACACACACACACACACACACACACACACACACACACACACACACACACACACACACACACACACACACACACACACACACACACACACACACACACACACACACACACACACACACACACACACACACACACACACACACACACACACACACACACACACACACACACAGTTTTTCTAGATTTGTCTTCCAAGGTGCTATAACAATCAGAATTTTATTTTTGTTTTTATGATCGAAGTCAGTCCTTCTACGTACTTGTTAGAATACTTACTGGACTTTTTTTTAAGTCAGAATCTCACTATGTAGTCCTGGCTAGCCTGGAACTCACTGTGTAGACCAAGCTGGCCTTGAATTCAGGATTTACATGCCTCTACTTCCTGAGTGCTGGGATTAAATGTATGGGCTACCATACCTGACCAGGACACTGAACGTATTTAAAAACTACATTCGGCTGGAGAGGTGGCTTAGTGGCCAAGTGCTGGCTGCTCTTGCAGAGGACCTGGGTTCGGTTTCCAGCACCCATATAACAGTTAACTCTTCATAACTCCAGTTCCAGGGGATCTAATACCCTTTTCTGGCTGTTTTCTATGTGTTTTTCTATGTGTGCACATGTGCATGTGCCATGGCACATGTGTGGAAGTCAAAGAACAATTTGTCAGAAGTCAGTTATTTCCTTGTACCTTGTGAATCCCAGGGGAGAAACTCACAGGCTTGGTGGAAGTGCCTTTGACCTGCTAAGCTATTTTGCCAACCCAGAATATCATACTTTTTTTTTTTTTTTTTTTGGTCTTTTTGAGACAGGGTCTCCCTGTAGCCCCAGCTGTCCTGGAACTCACTATGTAGACCAGACTGGCCTCGAACTCACAGAGATCTGCCTGCCTCTGCCTCCCAAGTGCTGGGATTAAAGACGTGCGCCACCACGCCTGGCTGGAATACCATAGTTTTTAAAAATCAGATTTGTCAGAGTACTATTACCCATTTTAAGTGTATAGTTCAGTGACTTTTGAGAATTGGATAACCCACCACCACATTTCAATATGCTGGGTATTTCTGTAACTCCCAAAGTTAACTTGTGCCATTTACAGTCATTTTCCACAGTTCTGGGCAATCACTGATGTGATCTTCTCTGTAACTTTATTTTCTCTGCTCTCATTCAAAAGAAAGTATTTAGTTTGCAGACTTTTGTGTCTGACTTCTTTCACTCCGTGTGTGTTTTTAATATTTTTTTAAAGAATTTTATTTGATATGTATGAGGTATTGCCCGCATATATGCAAGTGCACCTATGTTGTGCCATGCCCACAGAGGGCAGAAGAAGGCATCAGATCATTTGGAATTGGAGTTACAGACATTTTTTTTTAGCTACCATGTGGGTGTTGGGAAACAAACCCAGGTCCTCTGCAAGAGTAACCAGCGCTCTTAACCACTGAACAATCTCTTCAACCTCCATGTGTTTTTAAGATTGGTCCATGTTCCCACATTTTTCAGTATTTTGTACCTTTCTGTTGCTGAAGAGTATTCTATGTATTGCTGTACTACAGTCTGTTACATGGATCACCAAATGATGGACATTTGGGTACTTTCTAGTTTTTAACTCTTATGAATAAGAATTGTTGCTATAATTACATATGAAGTATACTAGATGTTTTTATTTCTCTAGGTATTTATACCTAGAAGGGATCGCTAAGTCATGTAGTAAAGAAGTTTACGCTCTAAGAAAGAATCAAATGCTTTTCCCAGCTCATGCTACCATTTTGTATAAGGACCAGCAAACATGAAGTTTCAGTCCATTGCCTTTTGTCTTAGAATGTTTAGTTTTTGTTGTTGGTGGTGGTGGTTTTGTTTTTCTGTTTTAAATTTAGTGTAGTGCTATTTCATGGTATTTATTTATTCAAGTCATATGAATTGAACTCAGGGCCTTGTACATGCTTGGCAAGCATTCTACCACTGAGCTATCTCCAGCCCTCATTTTACTTTTTAAAACAAGTCTCAGTAAGTTCCCTAGGCTGCCTTTGAACTTAACTTGGTAGAAAGTTCAAATGCAGGCCTTGAACTTGTGATCCTACTGCTTCTACTGCTTGGGTTGCTGACATTTTAGCTAAAACAACAGCTCCAGTTTTCAGTATGAGATTCTGTCTAGGGCCAGGTGTGGTGGCACACCTTGAATCCTAGCACTTGGGAGGCAGAGGCAGGTGGATCTCTGTGAGATCAAGGCCAGTCTGGTCTACACATTAGCTCCAGCTGGCCTGGAACTCACAGGGAGACCCTGACTCGAAAAGAGAGAGGGCTGCAGAGATGGCTCAGCGGTTAAGAACACTCGTTCTTCCAGAAGACCCAGGTTTGAATCCCAGCACCCACATGACATCTAACAACTGTACTAACTCCAGTTCCAGGGGGATCCAACATCCTCTTCTGTCCTCTGCGGGCATTGCACGACACGGATGCACTTACCTACATGCAGGCAATACATGCATACGCATAAAATAAAAATAATAAAATTATTTTAAAAAGAGAGAGAGAGAATAAAAAGAGAGATGCTATCTAAAAACATAAGGTACAGGGGGCTGGTGAGATGACTCCACAAGTAAAAGCTCTTGCTGTACAAGCCTGGTAATCTTATATTAGTCCTCAGAATCCACATAAAGGTAGAAGAAAACTTACTCTCTCAGAATTGTCCCTGGACTTCCACACCCTTGCTGTGCCATATACGGCCACACATAAAACCTCCACTGTAATGATAATAAAGTAAAATAAAAATAAGGTGGAGAGAATAGAGGAAGATACCAGACTATAGTGGACTTGACACAATGTGGCAGTGCCTGAACAAAGACATCCTGACACTTGGAGTCATTTAAAACCAAGAGTGAACCGAATCTGTTTTTAGAACTTACTCTAATTTCTCTCAGAACTGTTCTTTCAACAAAGAACACACGCTCTTTCTTTATTTAAACGGTATATCCAGCATGACATGGGAAAGAAATGTGAGGAGCCTATCTGATCAGGGAAAGATTTTCCTTAATTTTTTATTTTCTTAAATAAATAATGTATTGAGACTTTCATACATGCATATAAGATGTTTTGATCAAATCCACGCCCACTCCCTCCCTTCCAAATCCTCCCATATCTCCCCATCACTTTTTTTTGTCTTTTTCAGACAGGGTCTCCCTGTAGCCCCAGCTGTCCTGGAACTCACTATGTAGACCAGGCTGGCTTTGAACTCACAGAGATCCTCCTGCCTCTGCCTCCCAAATGCTGGGATTAAAGGCATGCACCACCACGCCTGGCCCACATCACTTTTTTCTGATAACTTCATGTTATCTCTTCTTTGATTTATTTATTTTTTTTTAACCTGAGCTTTTGGCTACTCTAACATTCCCCCCTCTGAAGAGGTAACCTTGAAATCGTTTAAGTATTAGATGAGAGCACCCAAGTATCTTCAACATTTTTGCCCTTTGGAATGGAGTATGTTGCTAAGAGGCCCAAGGACATTGTGAGTTTTAGCCAAGAAACTGGCTACTTTTCTTTGGGGTCTTTTTACCCTAACTTCCTAGCCATTTCCTACCTCCTATTCTTATCACACCATCGTCTGAAGAGGTTACCCAACTTGTGGATAGGGAATCGGGACGCAGACCACTCTGGCTTCTTCCATGCTGAACAGGGATGCAGGGTGAGGACTGCTCTGGCTTATTCCATGCTGAACAGGGATGCAGGGTGAGGCAATTGGGGTACCCCTTCAGTGGGTCTATCTAAAAACTCCCAAATTGTGTAACTCTTATCTCTAAGGGGAAAAGAAAGTCCTTGAATCCTGACTAGGAGATGTGAGGGAGAAGTAGAGGAAAGAGTAATTAGCATTACAGGTTCTAGATAGGAAACTAGAAAAAAGTCAGAACAGGGCAATTTTCAAATGTTCATAAGAGAGTCCATAGGAGTTTCTTGACAAGGGCTTTCTTAAAGGTTTTGGGCTTTCCCTAGAATCCTGTATTTCTCACTTTTCTCCTAAAGCTTCCTTCTCCTAGCCATGTGGCTGTGAGTCACCCACATGTCTGACCTCCCAAATAGGCTCTAAATCTACACAGTTCTATGGCCTTCTTTCCTTCTTCCCACAAATCACCTACCTAAGGCAGCAGCCAAGATTACCAGCTCACCTGCCCTGAGGACTTTTCTTTAAGATTCTAATAAAATTGTAAAACCTTCCATTTGTATCCATTCTTAAATTCTTTTATGAAATCATCAAGAGAAATAATTGTCTGAATGACTTTTTATATAGACTTAAGCCTAATGTCTGGGAAGTGTAATTCCTTGAACTCTTAAAGAAATATTCTGATGACTTTACTCTTTGGTTATACTTAACTTTTACGACCATACAGTTGGCCCAAATAAATCAATTTATTTTTACACTTAAGGTCATTTGAGGATCTGTTCCTCAGGGGTCACATGGATGTGGGAGGATTTCCTGGCGCTTTTCTTTCACCAGTTCCATCTGTGTGAAGATAAGTCAAAGGTCCTGCTCGACCATATCTGGCTTCACTTGGAAGCATGAATGGGTTGTTTGTTTCCTCTGAGTTGACCCTGCTCTTTGTAGACAGGACACTAGTTCAAGTCCATCTCATGGGATCTCCGTGTCCTCCTTGAACAAGAGGACAGGTGACTCACCACAGTTACAGGATATTTTGATATATTTAAGTTCCATAGTCCCCTGGAACTTAGTTAACCTTGGAGGGCAAGGGGCAGAAACTGTCCTTTAAGTCCCTCTGACCACATTAGTATAGGCCTCAAAGTATGGCTATTCAACATCCAGTAAGGTTAGTTTCACCAGGTGTTATAGCTTGGCCTTCGGTTGCTGTTTGGGATAAAAGATAAATTGAAGGAGGGCCAAGAAAAAGAACAAAATGTGTCTCCTTAGTGAAGAGCTGTGCAGAAACGGGAAGGCAAGAGGGAAACAGCTAATTTCGGATATGTATATATTATTTTTGTCTCATCCTTTATATAGTATAACAAACCTACCTACACAGACCTTCATCACTTGCTTAGGCTTTCCCATTTTTTTTTTGGTCTTTTTTGAGGCAGGGTCTCCCTGTAGCCTCAGCTGTCCTGGAACTCTCTATGTAGACCAGACTGGCCTTGAACTCACAGAGATCCACCTGCCTCTGACTTCCAAATACTGGGATTAAAGGCATGTGCCAACAGGCCCAACTTGAACAACACATTCTTAAAATCCATAAAAACGTGCCACCACGCCTGGCATCATTTTCTTTTTTTAAAAAAATAATTATGTTATATTAATTATAAAATAATATAATAGCATTTACAAATTTTCCATCTGTTGTGAGACTTCTTTTCCTGGAGATGATAAGCAATGCTTATTTCTTTTTAAGGTTCTAGTGTCAAGCCAATGTTTGATTAAAGTTTTACTGGCAAACCAATGAATTTATTGAGCTTACTTACCAAGATAACTGAGGGGTTAGGTGCTGAGGTGTATGTATGACTTGAGGGTATGTACACTGGAAAGCCTTTATTACCCAGTATGGGTCATGCCTTCTCTTCCTAGCCTTCCCCAGATTGTATTCTTTAGCCTTCCCCAAATCCAGGAGGCCATGTGTGATTAGGGCCAAATTACATACAGTTGGCTGGGAAGAATGGCTGGATACTCGGATGAGGGTCCAGTGACCCTGCTTGGCTCTCCTTTAATGAATGAACATAACCGTCAACAAACCCAATTGTGATGATGTTTAGCAATCAGGCTCAGCTAAAGTTCTGATGATGGCAGTTATTTCATGTAGAAGGGACTGCTGTATAGCATCATCTTATTAAAAGGACTTGGAATTTAAAAGGATTTGGTGCTAGGGGCCACATATGAGGGAGAACATATGTCATTTGTATTTCTGAGTCTGTGTTACTTCACTTAGTATAACAGTGTGTAGATCCATCATTATTTCATCTTTATTGCTGAATAGAACTCCATTGTGTAAATATACCACATTTTTGTTAACTACTTATCAGTTGAGGGGCACTTAGGTGTGAAAAGAGCAGCAATAAACATGCTTGTACAAGTATCTCTACAATAGGATGAGTCCTTTGGGTATATACCAAGGAGTGGTATAACCAGGTCATATGGTAGGTTCATTTTTAGTTTAAGAGTTCTCCACACTGTTTTCCATAGAGGCTGCAGTAGTTTGCAATCCCACCAGCAGTGAATGAGCATTCCCCTTTCTCCACATCCTCGCCAGCATTTGATATCATTTGTTCTCTTGATCCTAGCCAGTCTGATGGGGTAAGGTGATACCTTAAGCTGGTTTTAATTTACATTTCCCTAATTACTAATGATGTTGAATACTTTTTGAGATGTTTCTTAGCCATATTTATTTCTTCCTTTGAGATCTCTGTTTAGATCTTTAGCCCATCTTTTCATTGGTCATTTGGTTCCTCGCTTCTTTGTTTTTTGAGTTCTTTATATATTCTGGATGTTAAACTTCTGTCAGATGTGTGACTGGTGAAGATTTTTTCCCATTCTGTTGGTTTTGTCTTCACTTTTTTGATTGTTTCTTTTGCTGTACAGACACTCTTTAGTTTTATGAGGTCCCACTTGTTGATTGCTGACCTTAATTCCTGAGCAACTTCTCTCCAGTTTAGAAAATGTTTTCCTACACCTATATCATCTTGTAAGTTACTGCCAATATTTTCTTGTAATAGTTTCAGGGTTTCCAGTTTCACGTTGAAGTCTTTGATACATTTGGAGTTGACTTTTGTGCAAGGTGAAAGATAAGGGTCTAGGTGGAGATCCAGTTTTGCCAGTGCCATTTGTTCAAGGTGCTGTCTTTCCTCCATTGTGTGTTTTTAGCACCTTTGTCAAATATCAGGTGGCTGAAATTTCGTGTACTCGGGTTTGGATCTTCAGTGATGTTCCATTCATTTATGTGTCTATTTTAGTGCTAGTACCATGCTGTTTTTATGACTACAGGTCTGTGGTATACTTTGGGATCTGGTATAGTAATCCCCCCATTGTTGCTCTTTGTCCTCAGGGTTGCTTTGGCTGTCGGAGTCTTTTGTCCTTCCATATGAATTTAAGGATTTTTTTTTTCTAATTCTGTGAAGTATGTCATGGGGATTTTGATTGGGATTGCATTGAATCTATATATTGCTTCTGGTAGGATGGTCATTTTCATAATATTAATTCTTCCCATCTGTGAGCAGGGGAGGTCCTTCAATCTCTGGTGTCTTCCTCAGTCTCTTTCTTTAACAATTTAAAATTTTCATTGCAGAGATCTTTGGTGTCTTTGGTCAGATTTATTCCTATATATGTGTATATATATATGGGCAGCAATTGTGAATGGGAGCATTTCCCTGTATTCTTTCGCCAGTTGCTTCTTATTGCTATATAGAAAGGCTACTGATTTTTATAGATCAATTTTATAACCTGCCACTGTTACTGAAAGTGTTGATCAGTTCCAGGAGTATTCTGGTGAAACTTTTGGGATCTCTTAGGTACAGTATCATATAATCTGCAAAAAGGGATAGTTTGACCTCTTCTTCTCCAATTAGTACTCCTTTAATTTGCTTCTCCTGTCTTTTTCCTCTAGCAAAACTTTCAAGCACTATGTTGAAAAGGAGTGGAGTAGTGGACATCCTTGTCTGGTTTCTGATTGTAATGGGAATGCTTCCAGTTTTTCTCCATTTAGAATGATGTTGGCTGTGGGTTTATTGTATATAGCTTTAATTATGTTGAGGTATGTTCCCTCCAGTCCAGTTCCCTCTAGGACTTTGAACATAAATGTATGCTGAATTTTGTCAAAAGCCTTTTCTGCATCTATTGAGATGGCAATGTGGCTTTTGTCTTTGAGACCATTTATATGATTAATGACATTTATTGACTCATGTATTGAACCATCCCTGCATCTCTGGGATATAGCCTACTTGATCATGGTGAATGATCTTTTTGATGTGTATCTGTGCGGTTTGCAAGTATTTTGTTGAGAATTTTTGCATCTATGTTCATTAAGGATATGGGTCTATAGTTTTCTTTACCCTAATGGGTAATAGAGTGATGCTGGCTTCATAGAAGGATTTGGGGGTTCTCCTTCTGTTTCTATCGTTCTGCATAATTTAAGTAGTATTTTTAATTTATATGTATGAGTGTATTGTCTGCATGTACATAAGTTTACCCATGCTGTGCAATACCCACAGGGGACAAAAGAGGCTGTCAGGTCCCCTGGAACTGGAGGTACATACAGTTTTTAGCTGCCGTGTGGGTTCTGGGGTTCAAGCCTGGGTCTTCTGCAAGAAGAGTCAGGGTTCTTAACCACTGAGCCAACTCTCTAGCCCAAGTATAGGTTATTAAAATATTCCTTTATAATGGTCTGGATCTTTTGGGTGTCTGTTTTGATGTTTCCCCTTTCATCTCTGATTTTGTTGATTTGCATTTTCTCTTTCTTTCTTTGGTTAACTGGGCTAAGGGTCTGTCTATCTTCTTTAGCGTTTCAAAGAACCAGCTCTTGGATTCTTTGATTCTTTGTATTGTTTTGTTTCTATTTCATTAATTTCTGCTCTGAGTTTTGTCATTTCTTCTCTTCTGCTGGGTTTGGGTTTCATTTGTCCTTGCCTTGAGTTGCAGCGTTAGGTCATTTATTTGGGCTCTTTCTAATTTTTTACTGTAGGCACTTTAGAGCTGTAAACTTCCCTCTTAGGACTGCTTTTTTTTAAAAAAAAAATATTTATTTATTTATTTTTATTTTACATATATGTGTGTATTGCCTGATGTAGGTAAGTGCACCCATGTGGTGCAATGCCCGTGGAGGTCAGAAGAGGCTGTCAGATTCCCCTGGGACTGGAGTTATGGACAGTTGTTAGCTGCCATGTGGGTTCTGGGATTCGAACCCGGGTCTTCTGCAAGAAC
>NW_008330679.1:1609981-1619759 GCF_000622305.1 Nannospalax galili
AATTTTTTTTTTTTTTGTTTTTTTTTTTTTTTTTTTGTCTTTTTGAAGCAGGGTCTCCCTGTAGCCCCAGCTGTCCCGGAACTCAGTATGTAGACCAGGCTGGCCTTGAACTCACAGAGATCCACCTGCCTCTGTCTCCCAAGTGCTGGGACTACAGGTGTGCGCCACCACTCCCGGCTGGATTTTATTTCTTAATCCATTCACTTTGCCTGTGTCTTTTGACTGGGGAGTTCAGTTCATTGATATTTAAGGTTATCGAAAGATGTGTATTGGTTGCCATCATTTTGATTGCTGTTTGTGTTCTCTGTCTAATTTTGTGTTTACTCGATTATACCTTTATTTTCTTTTGCTGCTCCTGGGGTATAGTTGTTTCTCTCTCCGCTCTCCACATTGCTTCAAGTATTCTTTGAAGGGCTGGTTTTGTCGACATGTATTCTTTCAGGCTATTCGTGTCATGGAAGATTTTTCTTTTCCCCTCAACTATAATAGACGTTTTTGCTGCGTAAAGTATTCTGGGCTGGCATCTGTTGTCATATAGAATGGAAATATTTTGGTCCAGGCTCTTCTGGCTTTCATAGTTTGCATTGGTAAGTCAGCTGTAATTCTGATGGTCTTTCCTTTGTATGTGACTTGTTTTTCTTTTGCTGGTTTCAGGATCCTTTTTGTTCTGTACATTTAGTGTTTTCACTATGGTGTGTCATGGGGAGTTTCTTTTCTGATCTATTTGATGTTCTATATGCTTCCTGTATTTGGGGATGTCTTTTCCTTAATTTCGGGAAATTCTCTTCTACAATCCTGTTTTAAGACCTGGTCAATACCATTAACCTGAAATTCTTCTCCTTCCTCTATGCCTCTGATATGCAGATTTGGTCTTTTCATGGTGTTCCACATCTCTTGCATATTCCATCCCTGTGTTTTTTAAATTTTTCCATAATCTTTGCTTGAGTGGTTCAGTTCTTCCACTTTATCCTTCAGTGTTGATATTCTGTTTTCCATTTCATTTATTGAAGTGGTGAGGCTTTCCCCTGTTATTTCAATTTGGCTTATTGATTTTTGAATTTCCTCCATTTCTGCCTGTTTTCTTCAATGTTTCTATCTCTTTTGTGAATTCATTCAGAAGTTTATCCCTATCTTCTTTTAGCTCTTTGATTTGTTTGTTCATTTGTTCTTTAAATTCATTGAATTCCTTGATCATGTTTATGATTGTTCTCTTAAATTCAGTGTCCTGGGTTATCTCTAGGGGGTTCTCCTTATAGAATTCTTCTACAGGATTGATAGAGTTTGGTGGGGACATAGTGTACTGGCTTTCCATTTTATTATTCTTTTGTTGTGATTTTGGAATGTGAATTTCTTTTGTTTATGATTCTGATATGAGAATTAAGTTGAAGTATGCTTCTGTTTGTATTATTGGGGTGACTAGATCTTTTCTTTATTGGTTAAGTGAAGCTGGTTGGTTCAGGTTTCAGGTTCTCTCATGTTTTATTTTGGAGGGAACTGATGGCTTCAGATCAGCTATTCAGGAGTACCCACAGTAGCCCAATTCAGGTTCCAGTCAGGTATGCTGAGGCTTCCTTCACCCTCTGGAGGCAGGATCCAGGTGCTCTCAGGCTGTCCCCTGTGTTCTCAGCCCCTGTGGCACAGTGAGGGTAGAGGGAGGCCAGAACAGTCTGGCTGTCTGCTGAAATCAGATGCGCTACACCAATGGAGTTTGAAACCCACCTTCTTGGACTGTTGGCTAGGATTTCAGCCTTTGTGTACCAAAGCCAGATCTTCCCTGAGGCCTTGAGAAGGGCCTCAGGAAATCCTTGGTAGGGGAATGGGTATGGCGCAATTAGAGAGGCAGGATCCGGGGGCTCTTAGGCAGTCAGTCCCCTTCGTTCTCAGGCCCTCTATTAGAGGGAGGGAGGCCAGAACTCTAGAGGTCTGCTGAGATGAGAGCAGTTATACTGATGGAGGTTGGGAACCCACCCTCTCAGGCTGTCTGAGATTTTCCCTTTCAGATCTCTACTGTGCATACAAGACCATGAACAGATGTTATCAGTCTAATTCCACCTGTTGTTTGTAATGTAAACTGGGATTAATTCCTTACTTTCTATCTTGCTGCTTCCGTCAGTGATATTTTCATAACACACACAGGCGCACACATAGGCGCGCGCGCACACACACACACACACACACACACACACACACACACTATTCTTGGTCAGAGGCAGGGAAGAGAATGAAAGATTAAAGCTATATGTTTAGTTTACAAGAGAAACCCAAGGCCTAATGAGATTATTTACATTGTAAACAAGCTGAGATAGTGTTAAATGATCTCAAGATGTAAGATTAGCTTTGATTATAAAGTTAGGATTCTCATTTGTTTTTTTTTTTATTTTATGGGTATGTTTTGCCTGCATGTATGTAAGTGCACCATGCACATGTACAGTGCCAGAGGATGCCAGAAATTGGACTTGGATCCCCTGAAACTGAAGTTACAGGTGATTACTAGCCTCTGTGTGGGTGCTGGGAACTGAATCTGAGTCCTCTGGAAGGATAGCAAATGTTCTTAACCACTGTGTGGACAGTTGTCAGCCAGTGGGAACTGAACCTAGGTTATGTGCAAGAGCACCCAGTACTTTTAGCCACTGAGTTATCTCATTTGTTACAGAAGGCATTCCTAGAAAAGCCATTCCTACACCAGACATTAACCTCTGACTTCCACGTGCTTATGCAAGGGTCAGCACTAGTGCTTATGTGAGCGTGCACACATGTGCACACGTGCTTGTACACACACACATGAAAGACTACAGATAGTGGTAGAAGTAATAGAAAAACATGTACTAGAAAGACATGTATTGAAATGATGATAATGGCTTTTTGGACAGGAAGGAGAATGTGAAAGGGAAGAAGCAAGATGAAGGCCTGCTAAACTTACTAGGATATATTCACTTTGGTTATTAAAAATTTAAGCAAATATGACATCACTATCAGTATTCTCACTCAGAATATAAATGACATTACATTACTTTTTTTTTCCTTTTTCAAATAACCCAGAGAGCTCTAGAGTTGGCTCAGTGGTTAAGAGCACATCCTGCTCTTCCAGAGGACCTGAGTTCAATTCTTAGCCACCTTCCTTTCCTTCTGACTCACTCATATACACATATTGAAAAGCAAAAGTAATCGTGGGGCTGGAGAGATCGCTAAGCAGTTAAAAACACTCGTTGTTCTTGCAGAAGACCCAGGTTCGAATCCCAGCACCCACATGGCAGCTAACAACTGTCCATAACTCCAGTCCCAGGGGATCGACAGCGTCTTCTGACCTCCAAGGGCATTGCACGACACGGGTGCACTTACCTACGTGCAGGCAATACACACATACACATAAAAATAAAAGTAAAATAAAATAAAGTTTAAAAAATTTAAAAATAATCATTAAAAAATTTTTTAAAAAATAGGCAGGCATGGTGGCACACGCCTTTAATTCCAGCACTTGGGAGGCAGAGAGATGCAGGTGGATCTTTGTGAGTTCAAAGCCAGCCTGGCCTACATAGTGAGATCCAGGACAGCTGGGACTACAGAGAGACCCTGTCTCAAAAAGACAAGGGAAAAAAGAAAAAAAAAAGCCAGGCATGGTGGTGCACTTTAGTCTCAGCACTTGGAATGCAGAGACAGGTGGGTCTCTGAGATCAAAGCTAGCCTGGTCTACATAGCAAGTTCTAGGGCAGCTGGGGCTACAGAGAAACTCTGTCTCACCAACAAAACAAAACAAAAAAATAAAAATAAAATACAAGCACATAAATAAGAAATGCTAATCAGTATTTTAAAATTAAAAACAGAATGATAAAGGCAAGAGTGATGGTACATTTCTATAATCTTAGCTTGCAATTTTAGTATTCAGAAGGATCAGTAGTTCAAGGTCACCCTTAGCTACATTCTAGTTTGAGGCCAGCCTGGTCTACATGAGACCCCCATCTCAAATAAAGAAAATGGAGTTAAACACTCAAAGTTTCATTTGGTTTACAGTAAACTGTTTGTTTGAGGAAGGGTCTCATCGTCTAGCCTGGCCTCAAACTTGGTACGTCACTGAGGATACCCTTGAGTTTCTGATATTCTTGCCTCCACATCTCTATAGTGCTAGAACTATTGGCATGTACCACCGTGTCCACATTGGTGTTTGACAAACTTTTGTTGTTGTTTCTGTTTTTTTGAGACAGGGACTCACCAGGCTAACCACAAACTCATAAGGCCTGCCTCTGCCTTCTGAGTTGCTGGGATTAAAAACGTACCACCATACCCAGTCTACAACAAACTCTTGATAATTTCTTTATGTGCCATTATCAAGTACGTTTTCAATACCCACTCTCTGTTGGGCTTAATTAAAACCATCATACTGTGAGAAGAAATTACTTACATAAGGGCTGGATCCTATCCTAGTTAGTGACTTATTTTGGGGATTAAAAAAGAGAAGGAATTGAGAATGTACATTTGTAGAGACAATATTTCTTCTTAGTTGTATGTGGTAACTATAGACTTCACTTTCATTTTGTTATCAACACAGTCATAATATTTTAAAATTTGATTTAGAAATTTCCAATAAATTTCCATTAAAAGATGGCACAGAAATTTTATTTGATTGAATATGGTCATGAGATGGGAAAAATAAAAAAGGAAATTCTGATCAGTGAGTTCCACTTTTACTGTGCTGTGTAGACATTCAATATATTTACAATATAGACATTCATGAAGCTTTTCAGAATTGAAGGTCTAAGAAATTTTTAAAAACTAGATTTGCATATAATTATAACTATAGAAATAAGCTTTAGAAATAAGCTTTAAATCAAGAATTAATGTTTTAAAGCAGTTACTTATTTCAGGGAAATGTGTAAAGTCACACTTGTAATCTTATCTAGTAGTTCTCCTGATAGAGTCCTTTATTATATAAAATGACTCTAGAGAGGAAGCACTCAGCAGTGAACATATTATACATCACATTGGATATAATTAGATTGAATATTGCTTTTTTCTCACCATTATTAAACAACCTTTGTATTTTCCAACAGTATATGTGTTTAAAAAAGAAACATGTAAGGCCCGGTGTGATAGCACATGCCTTTGATCCCAGCACTTGGGAGGCAGAGGCAGGAAGATCTCTGTGAGTTCAAGGCCAGCCTGGATTACATAGTGAGTTCCAGGTCAGCTGGGGCTACAGGGAGACCATCTGAAAAAGACCAAAAAAAATCTACCACTGAGCTAAATCCCCAACCAACCCCGAATTTTTTTCTTTTTTAAAGAACCGTACCTAGCAACCGTACCCGGGCATGGAGGGAGGGAAGGAAGGAAGGAAGGAAGGAAGATTAATCAGTTTTGGTGGCTTATGCCTATAGTTCCAACAGTTGGGAGGCTGAAGCAAGAAGATCAGGAGTTAAGCCTGGACTGCATAGTGAATTTGAGGCTGACGGGCTACATACAGTCATTCTCAGAAAAATAAAAATAACTTTTAAAGCATGTAATTAAATTTTCCCTAAATAAAATTTCTTGACCTAGTACACCATTTCAGTGAGTATAGATATCAATGTATAAATAGTGAGAAAAAAAAAAATTGGGGCTGGAGAGATGGCCCAGCAGTTAAGAACACTGGTTGTTCTTGCAGAAGACCTAGGTTCGAATCTCAGCACCCACATGGCACCTAACAACTGTCGGTAACTCCAGTTCCAGGGGATCTGACAGCCTCTTCTGACCTCTGTGGACATTGCACAACACGGGTGCACTTACCTACATGTAGGCAATACACGAATACACATAAAATTAAAAATAAATATTTTTTTTTAAAGTGAGCAAAAATGGTCTCAAAACCCAAAAATTTTGGGCCAGTAGTAATGGCTCAGTGGATAAAGGTGCTTGCTTCCAATCCCGATGACCTGAGTTCAATCTCTAGGACCCACAATGTGGAAGGACAGAGCCAAGTCCTTCCAGGTCCTCTGATGTCCACATGAACCCATGGTCTGTGCACACCCATTTACACCGCCCCCCAAATAAATAAATGTCATTTAAAAAAAACTAAAATTTTTAGAAACATTGAGCCTGTATTCCTCCTATTGAAGAGATGTACATATCAGGATACCAATTCATGTAATGTATCTCAGACTTATTTGATCACAATCTCTTCATGTGCCATCTATCAGTGTCATACTTTGGGCAGTGGATGTTACATTCTTTATACTCATGATGTAAACAAATAATGACTTCTTTTTTTAAAGCAGGACAGAAGGAACAAGCTGTGGAATGGTACAAGAAAGGCATTGAAGAACTAGAAAAAGGAATTGCTGTTATAGTTACAGGACAAGGTGGGTTATATTCATATTTGTTTATTATGTGTCCCTAATTCTACAGTCATTATCTCCCTTCCCACAAACCCCTTATCCATGGCGAACACATTCCATGGTCCCCAGTGAACTAAAACTGCAGGTATTAGGAAATACCAACAAGCCCTAGATACTAAACTGACTGATGGGCAGGCCGCATATGTAGTGTGGATTTGTTGGGACAAAGGGATTATACATGACATGGGTGTGATAAACCAGGCAAGGTGAGATTTTTATTATGCTACAACACCACAGATTTCAGTACTTGTGATTTGTTTATTTTTGGAATTTCCCATTTTAATATTTTGAATTTCAGATGATCACAGCCAACTGAAAGTGCCAAAAGCAGATTCACTGAATTTACATGATTGCTGTCTTTTCAGCTTTATTTACTTAATAAAAAATACTAGTATATGTGCATTTATTGCATATATGTTATTGTGTATTCTAAAAATGAAATTCAGTGAATGCTCAAACTTGATTACCTATTGCAGGCCAACAACAGCTTTTCATTTTGGGTTCTCCTTGAAGCCATCCAAAGATCAGATAATGATCAGTTGGTGATCAGTCACCAAATAATTTGTAATCAGGCACATGTGTTATCCCTGTTTTGAAATCTGGTTTTGATTGTGTGCTTGTAATACTTTGTTGTTGTTACGGTGCTAAGTAGCCTTGCATCAGTCTTGCATGCTTGGCAAGTGTCTTGTCTTTGAGTTAGACCCCAGTCTGGTAATGCTTCTTGACTATGTGTTGCCATATTAACTAGAAATGTCTCATTTTGATTTATATTTGGCTCTTGCAAACCAAAGCAGCTATTTCTTGTGTTCATTTTCCTATCACCTCAAATTGAAATTATTGTCTAAGCCAGGTATGATGGCCCTGGTTTGTTATTCTAGGACTTGAGAGGATGAGGCAGTAAGATTGCAGCTACACATCCAGCCATAGCTACATAGTGAGACCTTGTCTCAACAAAAAAGAAAAAAAAGAAAATTGGGGTCTAATATCTTTATCAGTCAACATTTATTGCATACTTGCTGTCTCCCAGCTATCATCGTATGTGCTTCATGTGGAGTGTTTAGCTCTCACCCCAACTCCATGCTTTGCATACCTGTTACCATCTTAATTTTTTAGAAGAAGTAGTACATGAAGTGCAGAGTTACCTAATGTTTCATGGTTAGCAAGTGATAGAGTCAGGATCGGAGCCCAAGCATTCAGATATCAGAGGCTGAATTCTTACTGTTGTGATTATTGTGTAGTATGTGAGTATGAGTGTCAGATGAAACATAGTTGTGCTTCCCTTAGCAGTAGGAAGACATTCTGGTAAATGCATCATTGGGTGATTTCCTGTGAACAGCACAGCATCGTGGAACACAAACCTGATTAGACAGATCAATCACTCTGTATGACCTTCTTTTGTTTTTGTTTTTTTGGAGACAGGCTACCCTGGAACTCACTGTGTAGACCCAACTGGCCTTGAACTCCAAGAGATCTACCTACCTCTGCCTCCCCAAGTGCTGAGGTTAAAAGTGTACGCCACCATACCTGGAACTCTGTGTAGACCAGACTGGCCTCAATCTCACAGAGACCTACCTGCCTTTGCCTCTTGAGTGCTGGAATCAAAGGCGTGTGCTGCCATGCCTAGTCTCCTTATGACTTTTTAATGCAATCAAGAGATAGAGCAAAAATGAAATGTGTGAGGTAGGTACTTAAGGTACTTAAGCCAGGGGCATGGTCCTTTGTTATAAATGAGTATTATTTATTGTGTATAATTACATGAGTTGTACTTCCATTTATGACATTGCAGTAGGATTAGCTACTCTAGCATCTTTGGGACTGCTTTTGTATGTTTGGTTCATTGTTGACCAAAATGTTATATAGCACATGGGTGTACTTGAGTTTATCATAACTGAAATATGTTTATATGTAAAATAGTGTTTATGGTAAAAACCAATCCATTCAGTAGGTGTTTTCTATGTAGCTGACTGACTTTCGTACTTAACATCAGCTAATTTTCTTTTTTTTTTTAATTTATTTTTATTTTATGTGTATGAATGTTTTGCCTGTATGTATGTAGATGTACCGTGTGGAGGCCAGGGGAAGGAATTATATCCCCTGGAACTGAAGTTACAGGTGGTTACTAGCTTCCATGTAGGTGCTGGGAACTGAACATGGGTCCTCTGGAAGAACAGCAAGTGCTCTTAACCACCAAGCCATCTCCCCAGCTCCTCCCTCCCTTCGTTTTAAATTTATATATGTTTGTGCACACAAGTCAGGGAACAACTTTATGAAGATGATTCTTTCCTTTCACCTTTATTTGGATTCTAGGGATCTAACTCAGGTTGTCAGGCTTGCACAGCAAGTGCTTTTACCTGATGAGCCTTCTGGCTAATCCCAGTTGAAAGATTTTGAAGTATGAGGAAAAATGTCATAGGCTCCATGAAATACACAAAATCTATGATGCTACAGTAGCCTTAAGCTGCCCTGAGGAACAATAGAAGATATTTGAAATAATGCACATGCAGACACAGATACACATAACTAAGACAGATTCACATTGTATAGCCTTGACTTGCTTGAATTCATGATCCTCCTGCTTCAACCTCCGTAGTCCTGGGATTTCAGGCATCCACCACTGTGCCTAGCAAAAATACTCCCTTTTTTCCTTCTTCACTTTTTTTTCTCTCATCTTCCTTCCCTCCTTCCCTCCTTTCTTTCTTCTGACATTCCTTTCTTCCATTTTTTTGTGACAGGGTCTCACTTTGTATCCTAGGCTGACCTGAAACTTGCTATGTAGCCCAGGCTGACTTTGAACTTGCCTTAGCCTTCTAAATCCTGGGGTTACAGGTGTGAGCCACCATCCCTGTCTTTAATAACTATAAAAAGTTTGATTCTCCTTGATGGTAATTAGAGTAATACTTTATCTTGAAATGATATTAGTAGGGAAATGTAGATATTTTAATTAATTCTGCCTTTCTTTCTTTTAGGGGAACAGTATGAAAGAGCTAGACGCCTTCAAGCTAAAATGATGACCAATTTGGTTATGGCCAAGGATCGTTTACAACTTCTAGGTATTAATTAATGTAGTCTCTAATTAGTTATTAGATGTTCTTGAAATATTTGATGACCCTTTCATTGTAAAGGACTGGAGATATATCTGAGTGGTGGAGCACTTGCCTAGCATGTGCTAGGCCCTGTGCTTAATCTCCAGTGCCAGGAAAAAAAATCAACCTTTTTGTAGGTAGAGCATCAATACTTCAAAATGTAGTCTGGCCTTTTTTGTGGGCAATGAACAAGATCTCCTTATGTATACCAGGTTGTCCTTGAACTCAGTGTTTCCATGCTGTCTCCCTTGCCTGCCTTCTGAGTGTTGAGGTTGCAGGTGTGTACCACCACAGTTAGGCCTTTTTTTTTTTTTTTTTTTAACTAAAGAT
>NW_008330679.1:1620136-1630784 GCF_000622305.1 Nannospalax galili
GGTCTAATGTATCCCAGGCTGGCTTTGAACTCACAGAGGACAGCTTTGAACCTCTGATCCTCCCACCTCTACCTCCTGAGTGCTGGGATTACAAATGTTTGTTACCATGTCTGGTTTATGCAGTGCTGAAAATTAAACCTAGAATTTTATCAGTTCAGCTACATCCTTAGCCTTGCTTTTTTTTTTTTTTAATGAACTAATTGACCCTTACTTAGCTCTGATAATTACCAGTTCTTAGCCACTCTTGATTTATCTGTCAGACTAGCACCTGGCCAAGTCTACTTCACTACCTAGTATTGTAAATAAAGATTGACTAGACATAGAAGCCATTACTATTCCTTTAGCACTTTCTATGGCTTTTATGCTGCAGTGGCAGAATTAATACTGACACAGAGCCTGCACAGCCCTCCAACCTTGAAATATTTACTATCTTGTCCTTTATAGAAAATGTTTGCTAGCCAGGCGTGGTGGCATATGCCTTTAATCCCAGCACTTGGGAGGCAGAGGCAGGAGGATCTCTGTGAGTTCAAGATCAGCCTGGTCTACGTAGTGAGTTCCGGGATAGCTGGGGCTACAGGGAGACCCTGTCTCAAAAAGACAAAAAAAAAAAAAGAAAATGTTTGCCAACTTTCATAGCCTTACTCACTTTCTCCTCCTATGTATTATTATGTAACGAATCCTTGGAGTATTTTATTTCATTTATAAGTATTTCATATTATTTGCTTAAAAGATGAGAACTCTTTGAAAGTAAAATCACTGAAATATCATCACAAAAGATAATCAGTAATTACTTCTTTGTTTTGAGACAGACAGGGTCTTACTACATAGCCCTGGCTGGCCTGGAACTTTTAGAAATCCACCTGCTTCTAATTACTTTGAATATTAACCAAAACAGGTACAAAAAATGGTTGATGTTCAGTTTCTAACAAGTTAGTAACCTATACTATTTGTAAAACAATTACTTAAATAAGGATCTCAAAAAGATCCATATGACATACTTCTTTTTAATGTTCAAGTGCATCTGGTTTTCTTTTCTCTTACTGTTTGTTTTGTTTCGTTTGAAGACAAGGTTTTGTAGTCCCAGGTCTGGACCTCTTTATATAGATGAGGCTGGCCTTGATCTCACAGAGATCCACTCACGTCTGCCTCCTGAGTGCTGGGATTAAAGGAGTGTGCCACCATATTGGGCATCTCTGCTCTCTGTCACACATTTCTGTGTACTTTTAATTAAACATTTTCCTCTGTCTTTTTTTAAAGCTACGTTTGGTCTTTGAGGCAGGGTTTCCCTGTAGCCCTAGCTAGCCTGGGACTTGCTATGTAGACCAGCTGGCCTCTATATCACAGAGATCCGCCGGCCTCTGTCTCACAGAGATCTGCCTGCCTCTGCCTTCTAAGTGTGGTGGACTAAAGGCATGTGCCACTACACCCAGTAACTTTTTTATATTTTTTATTTTAAAAAATGTATTTTTAATTTTATGTGTATGCACATATTGCCTGCATGTATGTAAGTGTACCTGTGTTGTGCAGTGGCCACAGAGGACAGAAGAGGCCATCAGATCCCCTGGAACTAGAGTTATAGACAATTGTTAGTTGTCCTGTGGGTACTGGGATTCAAACCAGGGTCTTCTGCAAGAACAGCCAGTGTTCTTACCTGCTGAGTCATCTCTCCAGCCCGACTTTTCTTTTTTTTAATGTTGCTACCTTAGAGTTATTAGGTAGTTGTTTATTCATCAGTTATCCTTCCATCTTCTTTCTTTTTTAAAAATTTACTTTTGCTAGGCATGTGGCACATGCCTTTAGTCCCAGCACTCAGGAAGCAGAGGCAGGCAGTCTCTGAGCTCAAGGCCAGCCTGGTCTACATAGTGAGTTCCAGGCCAGCTGTGGCTACAGGGAAACCCTATCTCAAAAAGACAAAAAAAAATTACTTTTATTTTATGTGTATGAGTATTTTGTCTGCATGTCTGTAAGTATACCTGTGTCATGCAGTGGAGGACAGAATAGGGCATTGGAAACTCTGGAACTGGAGTTAAGGACAGTTGTTAGCTACCACATGGGTGCTGAATTCTTTTCTTTGGGGGGGGGTCTTTTTGAGACAGGGTCTCCCTGTAGCCCCAGCTGTCCTGGAACTCACTATGTAGACCAGGTTGGCCTTGAACTCACAAATGCTGAGATTAAAGGTGTGCACTACCACGCCTGGCTCAAACCTGAATTCTTTACAAGAGCCCTTAACCTGAGCCATCTCTCCAGTGGCTCTTTCCTCCCATTATCTCTTACAATTATTACTAGTGCCTAGTGACTTTGTTTTTTATATTTGAGTCTCAGTCTTGCTATATAAACTCCAAAAAGGGTTTGACCCTGCTATGTACCTTAGACTTGCTTCAAATTCCTTATCTTCCTGCCTCCGCTCTGCAATGCAGGAATTACAGAGTAATTAACTATGTGATTCAACGTGTGTGTGTGTGTGTGTGTGTGTGTGTATCTGTGTGTGTCTGTGTGTCTATGTCTGTGTGTCTGTCTTGTGTGTGTCTCTTTTTGAGGCAGGGTCTTTCTGAAGCCCCAGCTGGCCTGTAACTCACGTAGACCAGGCTGGCCTTGATCTCACAGCCTGCCACTGCCTCTCTTGTGCTGGTATTAAAGGCATATGCCACCATGCCCAGAGTGTGTGTGTTTTATACAGGGACAAATGTAAACTAAAGTTCTAGAAACTTTATTCTCAGTTATTTAACGAGTAAGGTTTTAATTTCTGCTTGTCTTTACTATACAATGAATATATCTGGGAACTTTTTATTGCATTTAATTGAAGGGAGTATTAATTAATCAAGAAGACACTTAATAATCAGTGTTTTTTTCCTAATTTATGTTTTTACCAGTGCAAGTAAATTGTGTCTCAGAATGGTGATTTAAAGGGTATTATCACTGAGAAAAATCAGATGACCTACCTCCTAGTTAACCAAAAAAACAGAAAGGATCCAGAGTATATTGTATCAGCCAGTTCTAGTATACAAAAGCTGTGCAGTACTTTGCGCTTTGTATAAAAAGGGTAGCTGCTATTTAACCTGTCCCAGAGGCATTTGATGCTGCACCATAAACCAAGCATGGAGCCTGCTTGTCTGACCTTAGAAATGCAAGTGTAATAATAGTATGTATGTGCTGCTTTTTTGTTGTGTACCAAGACTTGAACCTAGGACCTTGCATATGTTCAACATGTACTCTACAACTGAGCTGCACCTAACCCCTATAGCTGCATTTTCATATGTATTAGTTGGCTAACTATTACAGAAGAAAGGCTTATTTCAGCAAAGCTCAGAAAAATGATCTCTTGTTGGTTGAGACACAGATGACATACTTTGTGTATGTTACCTTATTGAACTCTTAGGACCCTTGGAAAACTGAGACTAAAACAAACTCATATGACTGCTCAATGACTGAGCAGAACATATGCTGGCCAACGTTTAGGTTAACTTCCTAGAGGAGGAAGACTGTAGCAGTGGGGTCAGAAGATGAAATTGCTAGCCCCTGCTCTAGGTGCCCAAATCTTGGGAGGATTGTTTCCTTGAAGTGGAGTAGGCTTGAAACAATCCCTTTTAATTGATTAAGTAGATTATGTAGGCACATGCCACAAGATTTTAAGTCTTAATAGTATCCATCCCATACTAGGTCCCAGCGGCCCATTTCCCCTCCCCCAAGAGGCAGCCCCTTCAGGTCCTTCTAGAGATCATACACAACTGCTCAGGTGTGTTTCCACAAATGGTAGTGTGTTCATGCAGTTCCCTGTCATGCTGATTCCTGTATGTAGACCAGGCTGGCCTCGAACTCACAGACATCCGCCTGCCTTTGCCTCCTAAGTGCTAGCACTAAAGGTGTGAGCCACCATGCCCGGCTTAAATATGCCATTTCTTAACTATTCCTCATTTCCTTCTGTGGCATTTTAAAATGCAATTCTCTTATGAAATTTCCCTTTTGTCTTTTAAAAATCATATCTTACTTCCTTTGTAAAACTTTTCATTAGTCTCTTTGTATTATGCAGTCTTTGAAAAATATTATATTGTAAGTTGTCACTTGCATTTATTAAGTTTGTAGATAGTAAGAACCATACTCACTTTTTTACATACCACTCTCTTAACATAGGATTTTATTTTATTTTATTATTATTATTTTTTTTTGTCTTTTTGAGTCAGGGTCTTCCTGTAGTCCAGCCTAACCTGGAACTCACTATGTAGACCAGGCTGACCTTGAACTCACAGAGATATGCCTGCCTCTGCCTCCCAAGTGCTGGGCGTGTACCACCACGCCCAGTAACAGAATTTTTGACATATTGAGGTAATCATGATATCCTTACTGATAATAATAATAATGATATATAACTGTCTTAGGTGTATTTTCTACATTGCCTTCCACATGTTAACTTCTTATAGCTATTTTCATAAATGAATTTTTACTAATTATATGCTTTAAAGAATATTTTACATAAGTGCAAAACCCTGTGATGTGACAGCTTTGTAACACCTTAATAATTTTTCATTTTACACATGCATTTTATTTGTTCATTTTTTTGTTTGTTTATTTTGTTCTTTTTCTAACCTCCTCTGTTGCATAGAGAAGCTGCAACCAGTTTTGCAGTTTTCCAAGTCACAAACGGACGTCTATAATGACAGTACTAACTTGACATGCCGAAATGGACATCTTCAGTCAGGTAGGTTTAGGTCAACTAACATAAAATAATAATGCTTGCATGCAATGTACAGTCTTATTTACCTTGGTAATGTTGATTTGGCTTTGTAATAGAAGACTTAACTGTGTTTTGTTTTCACAGGACTAGCTGGAAATACAGTATCCTTATCATTCATAGTGTCTGGACATGTGACAAATACAGTATAGCCATTCCAAATATGCCCTATTTACATGTTTTGAATTCCTACTTTGAAATTATAAAACATGGGGCTGGAAGATTGCTCAGAGGTTAAAGAGCACTGGCTGCTTTTGCAGAGGATGCAGATTTTATTCCCAGCACCCACATGGCAGCTAACAACTGTCTGTAACTCCAGTTTCAGGGGATCCAACACCTTCAAGGCCTCTTCAGGCATTAAATGACATGGGTGCACTTACACATGCCGGTAATACACTCATACACATAAAATAAAAATAATGAATAAAATATTAATGTCTAAATATGAAGTTACTGTTAAATTGAAGAAGTCTTTTTGGCATGTCATAATTTTAATTCCTGTATAGTGCATATTTGATTTGAAAGATCTGAAACATTACAGGAACATACTTTCTGGTCACAGGCAGTTCTTACTTATTTCTCCTTAATTTGCTCATGTTGTGTCGATATAAGATTGATATCGCTAGCTGTCTTTTGTTGTTAAATGTCTGGAAATTATAAGAAAGCTTCCTTCTTTCCTTTGAAAATGGATTTCTGGTCATTTATAATAAAGCTTTGCAGATTCTTAAAGTCATCAAAAATATTTTTTTTAAAAGAAATAATAAAATATGGGCAGGTGGTGCTCTAGTTACTGCCTAGCCTGCTGCCTCTTGCACTGTCCTCAATAAACCTGTTTCCTTTTTTAAAAATCTGTGTGTATATTTGTGTGTGTGTGTGTGTGTGTGTGTGTATGTGTATGTATGAGTGTACATTCCTTCTTTGTTGTGATTTGTTTTGAGACAAGGTCTTAGGTATCCCAGGCTGTCCTCAAAGCTAAATAGTGGAGGATGACCTTAAAAATTGTGATCTTGCGGGTGTGGTGGCACACACCTTTAATCCCAGCACTTGGGAGGCAGAGGCAGGGCGATCTTTGTGAGGTCGAAGCCAGTCTGGTCTTCCATGTTAGTTCCCGGCCAGCGGAGGCTACAGGGAGACCCTGTCTCAAAAAGACAGGGAAAAAAAAAATTGTGATCTTCCTGTTACCACCATGCATTGCTAAGGATTGAACCCAGGACTTTGTGCATGCTAGGCAAGCACTTTTTTGCTTTGATTTGTTTGTGTATGCTACAAAAATGCTCTGTACATCCTACACCTCTTAGGGTTCTGTGTGTGTGTGTGTGTGTGTGTGTGTGTGTGTGTGTGTGTGTGTGTGCGTGTGCGCGCAGGCCAGAGGCTGATGATGTTTGGTATCTTTTTCAATTTCTGTCTACCTTATTTTTTGTTTTTGAGGTAAGGTTTCGCATTGAACGTGGAGCTCACTGATTCATCTAGACTAGTTGGCCAGCAAACCCCAGATCTTCCTGTCTCTACCTCCCCTGCACTGGGATTAATTCTTCAGGCAGGGTCTTACATATTTTAGGCAGGTCTTGAACAAATTATGTAGTTGAAGATGGCATGTACCATCACATCTAGGTTTACGAGGTGCCAAGCTTCCAGCCCAGGGATTCATGCATACTATGCAAGTACTCTACCAAGTAAACCATATCTCTAACCTCTTGACGTATAGTTTTTGTTGTTTCTTGTTGAGGATCAAATCTGGGCAAGCTCTCTACCACTGTACTATATCCCTAGCCTTTGTCACATTTGCTGTTTTTGATCAAAGTCTGCTGTCACTCTCATAGTAGTGCTCTGTAGAAATTTTTTCGTTTCTTTTTTTCTTTTTTTTTTCCTGAGACAGAGTCTCAGAAATCCTGGGTAGCCTGGAACTCACAGAGTTCCATCTGCCTCTGCCTTTTGAGTGCTGGAATTAAAGGGATTAAGGTACCATGCCTGGCCCCAATCTCCTTGTATTCATTCTCCTAAGCAGATGTTGCTTTTTCTTCACATCTTGGCTTTTGTTTCAGTTTTTTCCTTTTCAGGATGTTTTCCTGCTTCCTCCTGATGGTCAGTATCTATTAATTCCTTGAGTCTATGGTTTAGAACTTTACATTTATGTACTAGAAAAACTTTGATCAGCTGTTCTCTATTCTGAAGTGCCCTTGTTTTATATCACCTTATCATCTGGATATATGTTTAGCAATTACTATAATTATATCTGTTCTCTATTCTGTAGGTTGACTTTGTCTTGTAGAAATTATATTTCCTTTTTTGCTTTTTCTGTACTTAGTACATTATGCATATTGTCTATTTGATGTATTTTATTGTTTGATGCAATGTATCTTTAATCTTAAAACCTAAAATAATTCTAGATGTCACAGTCATTTATGTACTAGAATAATAATCCAAGCCTATCTAGACTGAGTCTATAATAATCTCCCTGATTGTCACAGATTTGATTATCGTAATACAAATTAATGACTGAGCTATTCTAGTATTTGGGCACATAGTCAAAATGGTCTCTTTCTCCATGTTATCGTTCTTCTGCTTGCCTTAGAGGTCCTGAAGCCCTATGTCAGGTTTAAAATTCATTCTCAATGTAAAAATTTCTTTGTAAGTTATCCTGTGCAGGTTTTTGTTTTTTTGTCTTTTTGAGACAGGGTCTCCCTGTAGCCCCAGCTGGCCTAAAACTTGCTATGTAGACCAGGCTGGCCTCTAATTTACAGAGATCCCCCTGCCTCTGCCTCCCAAGTGCTGGGATTAAAGGCATGTATCAGCACACCTGGTAGGTTTTTTTTTGTTGTTGTTGTTGTTGTTGTTTTTTAACTTGAATTTTACTTATTCTTTGAGATCTTACAATGATTTATTTGAGATAAACAGTTTGGTTCTATCAATAAATAAGCTGATTCCCTCTATCAGTTAAGAATTTTTTTCTTCTTTTTGAAAAGTTTTTTTGAGATGGGATCTCACTATGTGGATCAGGCAGGCCTTGAACTCAGAGATCTGCCTGCCCCTGCCTCCAGAGTGGTGGGATTAAAAGCATGTACTACTATGCCAGGTCCAGTATAGAGGTCTTAATTTTCTTTAAGTATATTCAAAAGCAAAACTAAGGCTTTTGTCATTTTTCTTGATCTGTCGGATTTGCTGGCTGATACATTTATCTCCATTGCCCCAACATCCTTTGTTCAAATTGTTGATTGAGAATTTCATACATGCATAGAGTGTGTTTTGATCAAATCTACCTCTCATTCCTTCCCCTCCAATTCTTCCCCTGTGGCTTTTCTCTCCCAACTTACCTCTGTCTCTCACAACACCCACTGAGTCCATCTAGTTTTGCCTGTATGTGTGTATGTGCATGGGTATGGGACCATCTACAGGAACATGGGTAGCTTCTTAGGGACCATGCCTGAAGAAAGCTGACTCCCTCTCCCAGCAGCCATCACTTGTCAATAGCTCCTTAGCTAGGGGTAGAATTTCCCGATGACCGCCACATGATTTTTAGGGGATTTTGCTATGTAGTGTTGATTGGCCTAGAATTTGCTTTGTGATCTTTCTGCCTGTGCCTGTTGAATGCTGAGATTGCAGGCATGATCCACTATGCTCAGCTTTTTTTTTTTTTTTTCAGATCAATACTCATTCTATAACTCAGACTGTCTTGGAACTCATACTTAGTCCAGGTTGGTGTTGAACTCACAGCAGTCCTCCTACCTCAGCCTCATGAGTGATTACAGCCTGAGCCTGAGCTCCACACTTGCCTGGCTTAACATTTGTGTTTACAATAAACATGACCATGACTAAGCACTAATTTTTATTTTATAAGTATATGAAAATAAAAGTTAGAAATAGTGAGATTTGAACATTAAAAGCCCATAAAAGACAGGCAACTTTCCAACATAAATTCTGTAGATTTTTTTCTTTTCCTTTTGATCCTGAGTCTTCTTTTATCATAAATTGGCTTTAGACTTCATCTGTGAGGACTACCTTGAATGTCTTACCTCCTTCTTTCCATCTCAGGTGCTATGATTATAGGCATACACCACCATGCTTGTCTGTAAGTGGTTATTGGCATATATAGTACATAAATACTTATACTAAAAGATACAACTTTATACATTTTAAATTTATAAAACTTTATGGGCATAAGCTGTAGACATTTATATTTCATAGTCATAAAGTTTGCAGTCATGAGCTCATTCAGTCAGTAATGTGTCGGCCATATAAGCGTAAAGACTTAAGTTTGGATTCCCAGCACCCACATTAGCCAGGCATGGTGGCGCACATCTTTAGTTCCAGCACTTGGGAGGCAGAGGAAGGTGGATCTCTATGAGTTCGAGGCCAGTCTGGTCTCTATAGGGAATCCAAGTCAGCTGTGGCTACAGGGAGACGCTATCTCAAAAAGACAAAACAAACAAAAAAACCCAAGCATGGCAGCGCAAGACTAAACCCAGCACTGGGGTGAGAGAGCTGAGACAGGTTAATGCTAGGAGGTCACTTGCTGCCAGCCAGCCTACCTGAATTGATGATGGGTTCTGAACCATCTCAAAAAATGAGGTAGATAGTGATTGAGAGAGATACCTGATGTTGAGCTGGCATCTACATGCATGGATACACCCATGCACATACCCACACAAGCATGTACATAGTCTGCATACAAACACAGAAAAAGTGAGCAATCAAATAGTGGAATGTTGGGTTTTTTTTTGTTTTGTTTTTTTCTTCCCTGTGTAGACTATAGCCCTAATGCTTTCACTGTATTTCAGAAATTTGATTGCTTGATTTTTTTTTTAGACAGCCATTTTTTATTAAAGGAAAATATAAACAGATTTGTTTAAAAAAACACAAAATATTATTGGTACCATATCATGAAGTTACTGCTACTTTTAAGCAAGTTTAGAAATATTTAGACTTTCCAGTGTTTATTCTATAAGTATCTATTTAGATATACAACACAAAATATCAGTGGGGTCCTTCAGTAATTTTTAGTAGTATTGAGGAATGCAAGCCCTCAAAATATTAAGAGCTGGTGATCTGTACAGTGATTTAAAAAATTAGGCCTCCAAACAACTGATGCCAATGTGTGGCAAGTAAGAGAGCAGGGGAAAAAAGCCAAAAGCTAAAAAGGACTGAAGTATGTGTTAGCTTCAAAGCTTTTAACTTAGATAAGGGAGCATTGATATGTATTGCTCTTTAATTTTGAAAGATCGGTTTTATGTTTCAGGTTTTGTATATGACAAGTTTAATTCACGGTTTAAAAAAAAGTTTTCCTGAGTGTTGATTCTGGGACAAATTCCATTCTGTGTCTCCTGTTGAATTCAGTTATATAATCTGGTAAGAATTCATGGAGTCACTGAGCGAAGATCCTGACAGGGATGGGATCACAGACTGGAAGTAGAAATGCTCCTACTGGTGATAAGCCCACCACTGTTTCCCTCTGGTGTTTTCCTGGCATAATCTTCTTGTGTTTGAAACACAAAAGTAGATACCAGAGCTCAGGGAGACAGAACTTGAGAGAGACTTCAAGATTCATTTGATGGGTGGTGGAAGCTGGGAGAGATTTCTCTTCCCCTTTCTTTCCTATCTCCACTCTGGCTGTGAACTCCATGTTACTCCCTGGAGTTAGAATCTGATCCTAATTGAGGATGCCCAAAATGTGAGGTAAACAGTGTCTACCGTGGCCACTGGGTGGTACACTCAGGAAAAATCTGAATCACACTGCAAAAGCTTTGAAAGGTGACGTAATATCGGAACCATAACCTTCAGGAGGCCAGTTGAAACCTGTGGGTTGATTTCGTGCCCAAAGTAAAATATTGCACTATTTGTGCTTCACAGGATTTAAATACGGCTTCTAGTCATATAACATGTTCAATACCTAATGTAGCATCCAAAATGGTAGACACAGGAAAATTT
>NW_008330679.1:1632380-1642768 GCF_000622305.1 Nannospalax galili
ATTATTAGTGATGTTGAACATCTTTTAAGATGTTTCATAGCCATCTTTACTCCTTCTTTTGAAAACGTTCTGTTCAGCTCCTTAGCCCATGTTTCAATTGGGTTGCTTCTTGTCTTGGTTCTCTGTTTTTTGAGTTCATTATATATTCTGGATATTAAACCTCTGTCACATGTGTCACTGGTGAAGATTTTCTGCCATTCTGTGTGTTTTCTGTTTGCTTCCCTGGTTGCCTCCTTTGATGTACAGAAGCTTTTTAGTTTAATGAGGTCCCATTTGTTAATTCTTGCCTTGGTTTCCTGAGCAATTGATGTCCGGCTTAGAAAATCCTTTCCTACAGCTATATCTTGTAGGTTTTTCCCAATGTTTTCTTCTAATGGTTTCAGAGTTTCAGGCTTTACATTGAGGTCTTTGATCCATTTGGAATTGACTTTTGTGCAGGGTGAAAGATAGGGGTTTAGTTTCATTCTTCTACAGGTGGGGATCTAGTTCTGCAAGCACCATTTGCTGAACATGCTGTCTTTCCTCCAAGTGAATACTCTAGGCCCCTCTGTCAAATATCAGGTGGCTGAAATTACATTTACTCATACTTGGGTCTTCAATTTTGTTCCATTTATCTATGGGTCTATTTGGGTGCCAGTACCATGTTGCTTTTTATGACTATATGTCTGTAATACAGCTTAAAATCTGGTATAGGGATCCCCCGGGATTGCTCTTAGTGCTCAGGGTTGTTTTGGCTCTCAGAGGTCTTTTGTGCTTCCATATGAATCTTAGGATGGTTTTTTTCCAATTCTGTGAAAAATGTCATGGGGATTTTGATTGGCATTCCATTGAATCTATAAATGACTTTTGGTAGGATGGTCATTTTCACAATATTAATTCTTCCAATCCATACACATGGAAATTTGATTGCTTGATTTTTTTTTAATCTCTTCACAAGTAAAGTTGTTGTTCTTACAAACACATTTTTTAGGAGATTTTATTTTTATGATTTTGTGTGTGTGTGTGTGTATGCCACGTGTATGCAGGTGCTCAAGGAGATCACAAGAGAGCTGGAGTTACAGATGTTGTACACTACCCAGCATGGATGCTGGAAATGGAACCCAGGCCTTTGCAAGAGTAGTGCAATGCATGCTCTTAACTGCTGAGCCATCTCTCCAGCCTCACAAATATATTTCTTTATAATAAAATTAGAATATATATTAGGAATAGGGCAAATCTAATAACCAAATGCTGTTGTCCCAGTGACAGTTTCTAGAACACCCTCATTTATTTTCTGATTCAGATCATATTTTGAATGATCTGAATATTTTGAAATATTCCTGAATTAAAAAATCTGTGTTATCATTGAAACTTATAGCCATGGCCAGATTTTATGCTAAAATTGGTAGTTTGTCAAAGACAAATTCTCTTAGAATCGAATCCAGCTTGCCAGCCCTGAATTCCTTTTGAGGCCAAGGAGGGCTGAATGCTAGCAGCCAGGCCTGTGGTACTTCCATGAAAAACAGTAGGTGGCAATGCCGTCCTGGGTGCTGAAACCACACCAGAATTATACATGTTGACTTCATTTGGTTGTTTAACACAAGATGTTTTGTGTCATAGTCTACGGTTTTTATTTTGGGGAGAAGTCATTTTGGAGAAATAATTGAAAACATTTCTGGGCTAAACACCACTGTTCAGGAACCCTGGTATATTAAGCATGGATATTGCATTGCAATACTTGAGTCTGTAAACGTCACACAGGTCACCACAATTAAGCAACACAGAGATCCTGAAAGGTGGTGCATAGACTGTAGAAAAAACACAAATTTTTTATATTTCAGTGATTCCAAAGAACATTCTAGCTTTTGGTGTTTTGTTTTGTTTTTTGGTCTTTTTAAGACAGGGTCTCCCTGTAGCCCCAGCTGGCCTGGAACTCGCTATATAGACCAGGCTGGCCTTGAACTCACAGAGATCTGCCTGCCTCTGCCTCCTGAGAGCTGGGATTAAAGGCATGCACCATCACACCTGGCTGGTTTTGTGTTTTTTGTTTTTGTTTTTCAAAATATTTTGTTATTTTTATTTTATGTGTATGAGTGTTAATGCCTGCATGTAGGTAAGTGCAATGGTTGTGGAAGACAGAAGAGGCTGTCGAATCCCCTGGAACTGGAGTTACGGACAGTTACTAGCTGCCATGTGGGTGCTGGGATTCGAACCCGGATCTTCTGCAAGAACACTATTAAATATGCTTACTTTTTTTTTTACAATTACCCTTTTTTTGTTTTTTTTCTTTTTGATCTTTTTGAGACAGGGTCTCCCTGTAGTCCCAGCTTTCCTGGAACTCAACAGGCTAACCTCGAACTCAAAAAGATCTGCCTGCCTCTGCCTCCCAAGTGCTGGGATCAAAGGCGTGTACCACCACGCCTCACCCGTTTTTGTTTTTTTTTAAACTACAGGAAATTGGTGGTATTTCCACATTCATGATGTTTCTATCCAGTTTGTGTACCCACATTTTGTGAGGAAAAATGTTTTACCAATGCAAGAGGAATTCTTAAATCAATTGCAATGTTAGACTGGAGAAAATTTGGTATTTAGGGTATCTTTAAGGTACATCAAATCAGGTTTTTTGGTTTTTATTTAAAAAATTTTTTAATAGGTGTTGTTTTTGATGTAATATACTTTGAAACCTTTGAATTAATAGTCTCTAGGGGACAGTCTGAGAACACATAGTCCTGTTGTTTTAAATAAATACGTTTTTGAATAGCAAATTCAGTCATGAATTGTTGGCTATGTAGTCATTAAAAGTGTCTGTCCCTCTCAGGGTCTCTAGTGAAGACCTTCAAGAGTTCAGGTTTTTTCCCAGAAAATTGGAAGGTAGAATTGTAAATTCTTCAGACTTATTTTATAATGGTGTGCCTCAGCAACTGCCTTTCAATTTATGCCAAGTCCTTATTGAGTTTATACTTGATTAGTGACTATGTCTTCTGAGTTTTACAGTGTCTTAAACTCAATGCACATTTTTTTCCTTCCCTTTCCCCCTCTTTCTTGTTTGTAGTTCATTTAACCTGTCCTACAGAGGTGATTTCCTTCCTGGCTATATTTGTTGGGGTGCTGGTTTTTTTTCCATGTCTCTAGTCTTCCATAAAAATCCAAATATAGGGGCTGGAGAGATGGCTCAGAGGTTAAGAACACTGGTTGTTCTTGCAGAAGACCAAGGTTTGAATCCCAGCACCCACATGGCAGCTAGCAACTGTCTGCAACTCCAGTCCCAGGGGATCCAACAGCCTCTTCTGACCTCCGCAGTCATTGCACAACACGGATGCCCTTACCTACATGCAGGCAATACAAGCATACATATAAAATAAAAATAATAAATAAAAATTTTTAAAAATCCAAATATATAAAATATGTATGCATATATAGTGATGTGTTCTTTAGCTTGCGATAAATGCAATAATTTGCATTGAAGAATGAAACATGTTTCATTTTTTTACTAAAAAAAAAAAAAACTGTCTTATTTCCAGTTGTGGTGTCACATGGTGGAAGAAGAGAATGTACTCCAGAAGTTAACTTCTGACTGCTATGTGTGTGTTGTGATACGCACATGTCTGCACTCAAACACATATCACACAAACATACACACATAACAGTAAATAAAAGAAAAAAATTTAAACTTCTGGTAGCTTGATTTTACAAGTTTGTATTTGTGCTTGTAATTACTTTTATACTTCGTTTTCTAATCATGATGGCTTTACATTTTCCTTGATAGAAAGTGGAGCAGTTCCGAAAAGAAAAGATCCCTTAACACATGCTAGTAATTCACTGCCTCGAACAAAAGCAGTTATGAAAAGTGGATCAACAGGTCTCTCAGGTCACCACCGAGCACCTAGTTGCAGTGGTTTATCCATGGTTTCTGGAGCAAGACAAGGACCTAGTCCTGCAGCCACCACTCATAAGGTATTCCACAATGCTGAGTGTGACTGTTACAGTTTTATGAATAGAAAACCTCATTATGCTTGCTTAAGTTTATTATTAGTACTTTATAATTAATACTCTAGAGAATCAATGTTTTCCTCAAAGTTTAGTGTAATTTTTAAAATTTGCTATTGATTGAAAACCTTATTTAATTACTTTCTGACATAATCAGAGGTGTTTCCTAATTGTTTATTTGCCAAGTTTAAGATAATGCTGCATATATCATTTTAAATTTTAAAATTATTTCAAGTCATGTAAATTTTATAACATTAAATATACCTAGAGTTTTGTCATAATTCTAACAGGAATCAAAGTTATTTAACTGTTACTGTAGGGTCTTTCTCTCTTTAAAAAAACATTTATCTGCTGGGCGTGGTGGCACATGCCTTTAATCCCAGCACTTGGGAGGCAGAGGCAGGTGGATCTCTGTGAGCTCAAGGCCAGCCTGGTCTACACAGTGAGTTCCAGGCAAGCTGGGGAGACCCTGTCTCAAAAGACTCCCTTCCCTCCCCCAAAAAATTCATTTTTGTATGTGTGTGTGTATGCTTAGATTGTGTGCAGATGAGCACACCTGTGCTTGCAGGTGAAGGCCAGTAACCTTGAGCTTGAATTTTCTTAATTAGGCTAGAGGCCAGCAAACCCTAGTGATCCTCCTGTCTCTGCCCTTCCTCAGAGCTGGGGATTACAGGCATGCCTGGGTGTTACCAGTGCTTAGATCCAAACTCCAGTCTTCATGATTGTGCAACAAGTGCTCTTAACTGCTGAGTTGCCTCTCTAGACTCATCTTTATCTTTAAAATTTTTTAAATTTTATTTGTATGAATGTTTTGCCTGCATGTATGCAGTGTACCATATGTATGCAATGCCTGTGGAGCCAGAAGATTGCATCGGATCCTCTGGAATTGAAGTTGTGGATAGTTCTTAGCTGCCATGTATGCACGTGCTGGGAACCAACCCTAAATCCTCTTTAATAGCAGCCAGTGCTCCAAACTGCTGAGCCATCTCTTTCAATCTCACATCTTTCTATTTTATACTAATTAAATCTGTGGATAAACTATAAGCCCACTTCATGCCAAATCTACTTCTACAGTGAATACAACTTTACCTTGGGCTAAATCCACAATTTTTGCAATCTTAGATTTTTTTTTTATTTTTTTATATTTTATTTTTATATGTATGAGTGTATTGCCTGCATGAATGTGAGTACCCCATGTTGTGTAGTGCTGCGGAGGTCAGAAGGGGGCATTGGATTCCCCTGGAACTGGAGTCAAGGACAGTTCATAGCCGCCATGTGAGTGCCGGGAATCAAACCTGGGTCCTCTGCAAGAGTAGTCAGTGCTCTTAACCGCTGAGCTGTCTCTCCAGCCTGCAATCTTAGATTTTATGTGTGTGTGTTTACAAATGCATGCACATGCATGTGGAGACCAGAAATAGATACCGCATATCTTCCTCAGTCACTCTCTACCTTATTTTTTAAGATAGGGTCTCTCATTGTACCTGGTGCTCACCCATTCAGCTAGATTAGCTGGCCTATGAGCTCCAGGGATCTGCCTGTCCCTGCTCCGCAGTGCTGGGTTACAAATGTGGACCACCGTGCCCAGCTTAACACAGGTGCTGGAGTTCTAAACTGAGATCCTCAGGATTTTGCAGCAAGTATTTTACTGATTGTTGAACCATCTCCCCAGCCCATATTTTTTCCTTGTTTTTAGAATTTAAATTTTGTTAACTTCTAGAGTAATTTACGAGTGAAAAGTTAAGGTTGTATTTTCATGTTAAAATTTTGTGTTGTTTAAGGGTACTCTAAAAACAAATAGAACAAATAAACCTTCTACGCCTACAACTGCCGCTCGAAAAAAGAAAGACTTGAAAAACTTTAGGAACGTGGACAGCAACCTTGCTAACCTTATAATGAATGAAATTGTGGACAAGTAAGTTTTGCCAAGTATTTCAGTTTCTATTTCCAAATTTCATTCTTAAAACATAGGTAATACATAATAAATATTTTGTTTCATAATTAATTTTTATGGTAGCTTTGACTTTTTTTGCTTATAATCAAAATTTCAGTTAACATAAAAATGAATGTAATTTATAATGTTTATACGTCATGTTGAAATAACTGAACCATATTTACATTGTGAAATTATTTTCTTAGTGGAACAGCTGTTAAATTTGATGATATAGCTGGTCAGGAATTGGCAAAACAAGCATTGCAAGAAATTGTTATTCTTCCTTCTCTAAGGCCTGAGGTAAGGATTTTATCTTAATCATTTTCCTATAATATTGTCCATTACTGAATCTGTTGTAGTATTAAAAAACATTTGGTCTATGTTCAAATGATTAATTCACATGAAGTAATGCTAAGTTTAGTGTTTTAATAAAGATAGACATTAAAGATAGGCATTGTGGCACAGACCTGTAATCCTAGCTGAGGCAGGAGGACCTTAAGTTTGAGGTGTGGGTTACCCAGTCAATTCCAGACCAGCGTGGGCTACAAAGAACCATCCCATCTCACCTCCTTCTCCACAAAAAGACATCAACAGTTGATGTTGACAACCTTATAGGAGAGGAGAATGAAAATAATTCTCAATCCATTTTTATTTTTTATGAGAGTAGATAATTGTTATGATATAAGCTTGAGAGATTTGGGACTTTTGTCATTGCTTTTTCTGTGCTGGGGGGTTGTGCTGGACAGCTTTAGTGTCAACTTGACACACCTGGGTTGAGAGAGCCTCAGTTGGGGAATTGGCTTTCATTGGACTGGACTGTGGCCATGTCCATGGGGCACCTTCTTGATTGTTGAGTGATGTGGGAGGACCCAGCCCACTATAGGTGGTGCCACCCCTGGGCAGGTGGGCCTATGTTGCATAAGAAAGCAGGCTGAGCAGGGGCCAGGGGAGCAAGTCAGTAAGCAGTGATCCTTCATGGCCTCTGCTCCTGCTCCTGCTTCCAGGTTCCTGCCCTGAGTTCCTTCCTACCTTGGGCACCCTAATGAACTGTGACCCAGGAGATGTAAGCTGAATAAAACCTTTCCTCCCCAAGTTGATAGTGGTCAGAGTGTTTTGTCATAGCAATAGAGAAACAAACTAGGACAGAAATTAAACCTAGGACCTTGCACATGGCTAGGTAAGTGGGCTGCCACTGAACTATATCCTCATTCTCAAGATGTAAAATTAAGCCAGGTGTGGTGAGACGTGCCTTTAATCCCAGCACTTAGGAGGCAGAGGCAGGCAGAGCTCTGTGAGGTCAAGGCCAGCCTGGTCTATGTAGAGTTCCAGGCCAGCTGGGACTACAGGGAGACCCTATCTCAAAAAGACCAAAAAAAAAAAAAAAAAAAAGATGTAAAATTAAGAGCCAAACGATACTGAACAAAAGGGAAATTAGGATAAAATAATTCTTTGAGTAAAAGTTTGAAGAGCAAACAGTTTTTAAAAATATTTTACTTACTGTTTTTATTTTATGTGTATGAGTGTATTGCCTGCATGTGTAAGTGCACCCGTGCCGTGCAATGCCTCGGAGGGCAGAAGAGGGCTTCAGATTTCCCTGGACCTGGAGTTAAGGATGGTTCATAGCCCCACGTGGGTGCTGGGAATCGAACCCGGGTCCTCTGCAAGAGCAGTCAGTGCTCTTAACCGCTGAACCATCCCTCCAGCCCTGAGCAAACAATTTTTAAAAAATATTCTCACAGGACTGGAGAGATGACCCAGCAGTTCGGTGCACTGGCTGCTCTTGCAGAGGATCTGGGTTTGGTTCCCAGCGCCCACTTGGTGATTAGCAACCATCCATAACTCTAGTTCCAGGGGATCTGACACCCTCTTCTGACCTCCACAGTCATTGCATCACACTTATATGCAGGCAGTACATTCATACACATACAAATAAAATAATAAATAAAACATTAAAAGTATTTTCAAGCTGGGTGTGGTGGCACATACCTTTAAATCCCAATACCTGGGAGGCAGAGGCAGACAAATCTCTGTGAGATCAAAGTCAGCCTGGTCTACATAGGGAGTTCCAGACCAGCTGTGAGTATAGGGAACCCTGTCTCAAAAAAACAAAGTTATTTTCAAGTATATTAATTTTTTAGAATAATAGCAGTTTAGAGAGCCTGTTAATGATGTATAGGGATCTACAGCTTGTTAATGATGTGCAGTTATTGTTTGGTTTTCCATGTGAGGCACTGTTTTATTGTCTTGTAAGTCGTTGCTGCATATTTAGTACTGTTCCAATGAAGAAGTAAGTTTGAGTACCCACCTCTGGATCACAGTTAATTTCTCCCGATTCATTCAGAAACATCTAGTGGGAATTGGTTGTATGGCACATTGTGATAGATGCCCTTTGGATGTATTAAAGTTGAATTACTGGTTTTTCTTAGTAATTCATACCCTTTATAGTGTATGTCCCCTGTGGGTTCTTACTAAACTAGAAGTTACTGCTCAATATTGTTTTACAAGTCTGTGTCTTTTCCTTTCCACTTTCCTTTCCCTTTGTTTTTCTTTTCTAGATGAAGTTTCACAATATTGTTCAGGCTGGTCTTGAAATCATGGACTTAAGTAATTCCCCTCAGTCTTTTAGTAGCCAGCATGCCAAAGATATACCACCCAGTTTTGTCTGCTTTCTTTATTTTCATTTTTACTTATTATTCCAGGTATATGAAGTTGCTAGTTTGACATGGTAATTTCATTTTTGTTAATATCCAAGAAAGTAGGGAATTATCAAGACAGACTTTTATGGACCAAACTTATGTCATGTATTTCACCTCATACCATACTTGCAGAAACATACAATATCTTTTTTTTTTTTGGTCTTTTTGAGACAGGGTCTCCCTGTAGCTCCAGCTGCCTGGAACTCACTCTGTAGACCAGGCTGGCCTCAAACTCACAGAGATCCACCTGCCTCTGCCTCCCAAGTGCTGGGATTAAAGGCGTGCACCACCATGCCCAGCCATACCATATCTTATGGTCTGAGCTATAGAATGAACCATAGATTGCAGTTTATTGGTTGAATAATAAATACAGTAGGCTGACTATTAATTTGAAAAGGTTATTAAAACAATCATTTAATTGTAAATCTAAAGAGGACGTTAGTACTTGTCTAGTTTATCTGTTGGTTAAGAAAATGATATTAAGACCTAAAATCGACCAAGATTATAGTTAAGTGTGGTAGACCTAGAAAATAAGATTCCAATCTTATTCCACTAAGAAGGCAGTTTTAATCTTGCCTTCCTGGAGTCTGGGGCTGTATCTCAGTGATAGAACACCTGCATAGTATGCACTCAACCCTGGATTCACTGCCCAGCACCACAAAAATAAAGAAAAAAAATAAGTGAATGAATGAAACGGTTAAGGTAGCACTAAGGAAATACTTGAGCTAGGCTAGAAAAAATAGTCAGCTTTTGTTTTGCCCAAGCCTTTGGAAAATACATCTAAAATGGAAAGAAAGTAAAGTCAAACAACACATGCATTTCATGAATGCATATTTCCATAGCAGTGATAGAGTGTACAATTACAGGTGGCATGTGCCTGTAATCTCCTGTAACTCAGGAAGCTAAAGCAGGGGGTCAAATTTAGAGGCTGGTCTGGGTTATGTGTAAGTTCCAGGCCAGTCTGGGCAACATAGATTCTGCCAAAAGAAAGCAAAATTACATTAGGAAAATAAACCTGAGAAAATGTAAAAAATTATAGTTACAAGTTACTTCAAATAAGGAGGAACAGAAGCCTTTGTTGAGCCCCAGAAGAGAAAGGGCCTTTGGTAGAACCAAGTATTGTGGTACATACTTCAGATCATCACATCTGCCAAATGAAACCTTTTTTTCTTCTAGTTCAGATTCCCAAGAAAGGGAATATATTTCACAATAAACCCATAAAATGGGTCATGGTAAGTTGTGTCAAGTTTCCATCAGTGTGACAAAATATAGGAGATAATCAATTTATAAGGAGGAATGATTTATTTTGATTCACAGTTCCAGAGAGTTTAGTCTGTGGTTACTTGGCCTATTTGTTTTGGGCCTTGTCTCAGGGAGCTCACTGGAAAGCAAAGTTGCTTACCTCACAGTGACCAAGAAAAAAAGAAAGAGATGCATAGGTACCAGGATCCCTTTATGGACATCCTTCCCATGACCTAGTTCTTCCACCTAGATCCCCATCTCCTAAAGTTTATAGTGCCTCTCAGTAGCACCATCAACTATTGCCTAAGCCTTCAATGCATAACTTTTGGGGGACATTTCAGATCCAAACCATAACAGTAAACCTGTGAATGGATAAGGTTTATCCTATGTAAGACCTCCAGTTGTAAAAAAAAAAAAAAAAAGACAGACTGGGCGTGGTGGCGCATGCCTGTAACCCAGCACTCCGGAGGCAGAGGCAGGCGGATCTCTGTGAGTTCGAGGTCACCCTGGTCTACAAAGTGAGTTCCAGGCCAGCTGGGGCTACAGGGAGACCC
>NW_008330679.1:1642795-1645327 GCF_000622305.1 Nannospalax galili
AAAGACGGACTTTGTTCCTAATTCCCCATAGCAGAAAGCTTGCATGGATTGCAGGGAGGACAGTTGGGAAGTTGGGTATGACAGGCATCATGATGGACTTCATTCTTCAACACACTAAAATTCCTTTTCATTTTAGAATCAGAGTTACAATTAAGTCACCTAACTCTAAAACTGATTTTAAGAAAATAAACAAAGTAATAAATGGCAGATGATAAACACAGACAACAGCCAGGTGTAGTGGCGTACGCCTTTCATCCCAGCACTCATGAAGCAGAGGCAAGCAGATCTCTGTGAATTTGAGAGCCTGATCTACAAAGCCAGTTCCAGGGAAGCCACAACTACATAGCAAGACCCTTTCTCAAAAATACATTTTTTAAATAAATTATTTCATATTATTTCTAATAGTCTCAAAAGAAAAAAGGTAAAAGTTCAAGTTGCTATATGAAAACTGTACTTTTTTTTTTTTTTTGAGAGAGGGTCATATGTAGTCCACACGGGTTTAGGGTCTAGAACTTGCTATGTAGGTAAGCTGGCCTTGAACGTCTACCATCACCTCCTAAGTGCTAGTATTACAGGTGTGTGCCATCATGCTCAGTGAAAGACAGACCCTTAAAATTGTTTATTATGTATGTGTACGTTGTGTGTATATATGTTTAGGGGAAGGAGAATGAGTGCCACAGTGAGAGTGTGGAGGTCAGAGGACAGCTCTCAGGACTCAATTGTCACTTGTCATCATGTTGACACTCAAGTTGCCAAGCACAAGAACCTCTACTTGCTGAGTTACCTTGTGGTTCACCAAGATGGACTTTCTTTTTTTAAAAGTTATTTTATTTATTATTTTATTTTATGTGTATGCATGTATTGCCTACATGTAGGTAAGTGTACCCGTGTCATGCAGTACCTACAGAGGACAGAAGAGGCTGTCAGATCCCCCGGAACTGGAGTTATGGACAGTTGTTAGCTGCTATGTGGGTGCTGGGATTTGAACCCAGGTCTTCTGCAAAGGCAGCCAGTGCTCTTAACCACTGAGCCATCTCTACAGTCCCTCATATTTCTTTTTCTCTTTTCTTTTTTTTTCTGTCTTTTGGAGACGCCTTTTTGAGACTGAGTCTCCCTGTAGCCCCAGCTGGCCTGGAACTCCCTATGTAGACCAGGCTGGCTTTGAACTCACAGAGACCCACCGCCCTCTGCCTCCCAAGTGCTGGGACTAAGGGCATGCTCCACCACAGCCAGCATTATATTTTTTTATGTATATGACTCTTTTGTTTGTCTGTATGAAAGTGCACCACATATGTTCAGTGCCCTTGGAGGCCAGAAGATGGTGTTGGATCCCTGGAACTGATGTTAGGGATGGTTGTTAGCCACCATGTGGATGCATTTGTCTTTGCTTCTTTCTTCTTAGTGGTGGTTGTTATTTTATTCATTTCATATTATTTTATAGGATTTCTTGTATGTATGTGTTGTGGGGTTTCTTGCTGTTGCCTTGAGACAGGATCTCACTGTGTAACCCAGGATGGCCTGGAACTTGCCATATAAGCCAAGCTTGCCTAGAATTTGCAGCAGTCCTCCTGCCTTAGCCTCCTGAGTGCTGGAATTACGGGAATGACTCACTACTTAGCCTACTGGGCAGGATTTCCATGTAGAGAAACATGACTGGGTTCAATCTTTTATTTAATCAGTCTTCTTTTGCACTGAAAATTTGGTTTGATTTAATTTTCTTTTATCGTGTTTTGAATTATACTACCTTATTGATGATGTGCTCCTTTTAAACTGTTGGCTTTTCTGTTTGGAAAGATGCCATGGAAAAATGATAGGTTTTTTTTTTTTTTTTTTTAGACAGGGTCTCCCTGCAGCCCCAGCTGGCCTAGAACTCGCTATGTAGATCAGGCTGGCCTCAGACTCACAAAGATCTGCCTACCTCTGCCTCCCAAGCACTGGGACTAAAAGCGTGTGCCATACTCACCATGAAAAAAGATGTTCTTAAATAACATAATAAATACTTGACATGTCAGGATAAATCCTTCAGAATTGTAGTTGTAACTAATGCATGTGTTGTAAAGTTGTTCACAGGGCTCCGAGCTCCTGCCAGAGGATTGTTACTCTTTGGTCCACCTGGAAATGGAAAAACAATGCTGGTAAGATTTTTCTTTCAAGGTTGACATGAAAAAAGAAACTTTAGATTGTCTCTGAGTCTGTTATTTATGACTTGCTTATTGCTGTAATATACTTCGTGAGGTGTTTTGTTTTAGTGTTTTTTTTCTTTCTTTTTTTTTTTTTTTTTTTTTGGTCTTTTTGAGCCAGGCCTCCCTGTAGCCCCAGCTGGGCCTGGATTTACCTTGGAGACCAGGCTGGCCTTGAACTCACAGAGATCCTCCTGCCTCTGCCTCCCAAGTGCTGGGATTAAAGGCGTGCACCACCACTCCCAACCCCACTTTGTGAGTTTTTAAAACTAGTTTTTACTGTAAAAATAAATAAAAAGCCATGTTACCTGAATAGTATTGTTCTTGTTTTTGTTTTAGTTTTAGAAGAGCT
>NW_008330679.1:1645359-1649607 GCF_000622305.1 Nannospalax galili
TGCAGTGACCACAGAGATCTGAAGAGAGTGTTGGATCCCCTGGAACTGGAGTTAGGGACAGTTGTTAGCTGCCATGTGGGTGCTGGGAATCGAACCCGGGTCCTCTGTGAGAGCAGCCAGTGTTCTTAACTGCTGAGCCATCTCTCCAGCCCCCATATTGAGGCTCTTTCTAACCCTTAATTTTTTTTTTTTTTTTTTACCATCGTAACAAATTTGTTTTATCAGTTTAATGTACTGTTGATTTTCCTGTAGTATTATTTGGCCAAAGGTTTTTTTTTTCCAGGATATGGATGCCTGTATCTATATCATTCTTGTGATAAAAACAAAGAGAGAAAGGGTTTATTTTTCCTTGGCTGTTAACTTTGGCCAGTTACCTTCCTTTTGTAGAGAGGAGCTCTCTTCTTCACTTCTCTTAGGAAAAAAATGGAAAATTGAGAGACAGAGGCAGGCAGAGTTTTGTGAGTTCAAGGCCAACCTGATCTGCATAATGAGTTCTGGACCAGCTGGGGCTACAGGGAGAGTCTGTCTCAAAAAGACCAAAAAAAAAAAAAAAAATGGAAAGAAGCATAGCCTGTAGATATTGCCCTTGGAGCTGAGAAGGAAACCCTGTGAATATTGGGAATTGTATACCTTTCATTTCTAGAGTTTCTGTTCTGGTACTTAAATTGATCAAATGTGGCTGTCATTTAAAAAAATCAGGATGTTGAACTAATATATTGACTCTTCTGATTTTAAAGGCTAAAGCAGTAGCTGCAGAATCTAATGCGACATTTTTTAACATAAGTGCTGCAAGTTTAACTTCAAAATATGTAAGTGTTCTTTTTCTAGTATTGTCGTGTTTTAAGTTACAGCCTAAATGTTGCTACTTTACATATAAATGATAACAGTATTAAGCAAAAATTATTTTTCTTTGAGTTTTATGACTTGTTATTTATGTATATCAGCTATATACACTTGTTAGCTCTTTTAAAATTAGAATCGTATTGTTGAATACTATAATGGTTTGCTAGGACCGCTTAACAAAGTACCATAAGCTAGCTTTGTCAAGCATCAGAAATTTATTGCACAAATAAATAGGATCTAGAACCACATGTTCAGGAAGCTGGAAGTCCAAGATGAGTGTCAGCACTGTTAATACCTTCTGGGAGCCGTGAGGGTGAATGTGTCATGTCTTTTCTAGTTTCTGGTGGTGTGCTGGCAGTCTGACAGTTTTTGGCTTGCAGGTGATCACTTTGATCTTTGCCTTTATCTTCATATGACATTCTCTCTGTGGTCTCTGGGTTCAAATCTCCACCTTTTATGTGAACACAGTTTCATTAGATTAGGCTCACCCTAATGACCTCATCTTAATTTGATCATCTGTAAGGATGCAATTTCCAAATGAAGTCACATTTACAAATACTAGGGATAGGGCTTCAACATGTTTTGGGGGATCACAATTCAAGTCATAATAAATACCATCACTTCCACTTTATCTTCCTAACGTGGTTATCTGGAGAGCTAGCACATATGAGAACACAAAGACTTACGGTAAACTGGATAGCTCCAGCTCTTTGGCTCTAAACTAAAATATGACATAGGACTTTCTCTGTTGTCTTTTGAGCTGGTTTATATTTCCTTTCTAAGTTTCCTTCCACTGACATTATAGTGGTATTCAAAGAACAGTTAGTCCAGTTTGGGGTTAGTTCAGATATAACTATGGGGTTTAAAGAGAGCTGGGGAGCTAGCTCAGCCAGAAAAGTGCTTGCTGTATAAGCATGAGGACCTGAGTTCGATCTGCAAAACCCGTATTAAAAAAAAAAAAAAACTGGTGTGACAGCAAGTACTTGTAATCCCAGCCCTGGGGAGGTACACAGGAGTCTCAAGCTCATTGGAGATCACTAGCCTATCCTAGCCTACTTAGTGAACTCCAGGCTACTGAGAAACTTTGTCTCAAAAAACCAAGTGGAGGAGTGACACTGAATATTGTCTTCTGTCCTCCATACATGTGCATGAGCATGCATGTACATACAGACACACACATGCACACACCCAAAAAAAGCCCAAACCCAAATCTCTCTTGAATGTATAGAGTGAGTGTAAATGGAACTGTTATATTTGAAATGTTTCTGTAAACTCTTATTTTGATTTTTCTTTCTCTCCTTCTCCTTTCCTTTGTTGTCCAGTGCTATCTTAGTCTCTGTTTGCCCTTTGCAAAAACCCTTATGGTTGGACCAGGAATATAGCTCAGAATGAGTATCCTCAAGGCCATGCTTGAGGTTCCACCACCAGCACTACAAACAAACAAACAAAAAAAAACACAAACCCTTTTATTGCTGAAAGTGTTTTAACAAACTTACTTAAATGGAAGTATGAATCTGAGATTAAAGGATTACTTGTAAAAGTTTTAAGTGCACTGAAATACAAAAGTTTCTAAGCATTTCCCAGGAGAGATTCAGAATAGCTTTACTGTCATGAATTTACATCAGCCTTCAATTTAGCAAAGAAAGAATTTTAATTTTTTTTATTATTACTTTTTGAGGCAGGTATGTTACCCAGGTTGGCAGCTAACTCCCGGGATCAAGTGATTCTCTCACCTCACTCTCCCAAGAATTCCATCTGTAGGTGTGCACCACTATGCCTGGCTAGAAACTTGATTTCATCAGCATTCTCACAGCAAATCCATCTTAGAAACAGACATGAGGTCAGAATAGTCGAGCTGTTGTAAATAGCATACAATCTCCCTATAATTACACGTGTATGGGATGGTTCCTTAAAGGTTTGTATAATGAAAAACAAAACAAGACAGCAGCACGCATTGACACTTGTTTATTTTGTGGTTGACACTGCTAGTTGGGTCCAGTTTTTGAAGTCCATTTACTTAGAATCTCAAAGTTCTTTAGATATTATTATACTTTTCCCTATAATAGGACTTTTCTTTATGGAGTTTTCTTTATGAGCAACACTATCTTCTGGTTCATTTGCATTTGTTCCTTAGCTACCACTGGCAATGTGACAACCTTATGAGCAACACTATCTTCTGGTTCATTTGCATTTGTTCCTTAGCTACCACTGGCAATGTGACAACCTTCCTTGAGCCTCTGAACAAATTCATTACTCCTTACTCTTCACTCAGAACCATTTACCTCTCATTTGTAATGCAGACTGAAGTTCATGCAATTTATTTCATTTATATCTAATATCACCATCACCTCTGCTAAAAGGCACTCTTTGTGTCTCTTTGTGGCCCCAGCTAGCCTAGAATTCGCTAGGTAGACCTGGCTGGCCTTGAGCTCATCTGCCTTTGCTTCTTGAGTGCTGGGATTAAAGGCATGTGCCACTACACCCGGCTAAAAGGCACTCTTAAGGAGCACAGATCTGGACACTCTTTTCTCAGTGTTTTTCATAGTATTTAGAGTAGTGTACTAGGCAGTTAGTAGCTACTAATTAAATATTTATGGACTAAATAATCATATGAATATAAATATTGCCTTTTACCACTATTTTATTTTAAACTGAATAGCACATAAATTTTCTTATGTACTCAGAATCTCATATCAGAAAATATGGAACTAGAATTTGAGTACCACTGAATATGGCCTAAGAGCCTAAGCCCTTTCAGTCAAATTTTTATAGCACCCAGTCTCTTTCTTTCACACACTAAGTAAAATAGTTCTTTTTCTTATTGCTCTGATAGAATAACTGACAAAAATAAGCTTAAGAGAAAAAGAGTTTATTTTGGCTTATAGTTTGAGGGGATATAGTCTTACGATACGGAAGATAAAATGACTGCTGACATTGTATCTGTAGTCAAGAAACAGGGGGGCTAACGGGGGAGGAATATGGAATGTTGCTGGGGGTGGGAGTGGTGGTGGGGGGATGAAATGTTGCTACTCAGCTTGCCATCTTCATTTTATCCTGTCCAGATCCCAGCCTAAATTGGTATCTTTAATGATTTTAAATTTTCATTGTAGAAATCTTTGGTCAGATTTATTCCAAGATTTTTTTTTTTTTTTTTGCAGCAATTGTGAATGGGAGCATTTCCCTGTATTCTTTCACCAGTTGCTTGTTATTGCTATATAGAAAGGCTACTGATTTTTATACATCGATTTTATAACCTGCCACTGTTACTGAAAGTGTTGATCAGTTCCAGGAGTATTCTGGTGAAACTTTTGGGATCTCTTAGGTACAGTATCATATAATCTGCAAAAAGGGATAGTTTGACCTCTTCTTTTCCAATTAGTACTCCTTTAATTTCCTTCTCCTGTC
>NW_008330679.1:1650154-1650468 GCF_000622305.1 Nannospalax galili
TAGTAGTATTGTTAGGAGGTCTTCTTTAAATGTCTGGTAGAATTCTGCTGTAAATCCATCTGGGCCTGGGCTTTTTCAGTTGAGAGGCTTTGTATTACTGTTTCAATTTCCTTACATGTTTCGGTCTGTTTAAACTGTTGATCTCTTCTTGGTTTAACTTTGGTGGTTCCCATGTTTTTAGATATCCATCCATTTCTTTTAGGTTTTCAAATTTAATAGAGTTTTGGTTAACTGGGCTAAGGGTCTGTCTATCTTCTTTAGTGTTTCAAAGAACCAGCTCTTAGATTCTTTGATTCTTTGTATTGTTTTGTTTC
>NW_008330680.1:0-289 GCF_000622305.1 Nannospalax galili
GAGATGATCTGGTCAGTGAGCAAGGTGGAGTAGTTGAGAAACTTTTGGCTCTGGTGTCCATGGATGTACTGTGAGAGTTCCATCCTGGCCCTAGCAAGGTTATCTACTTTTTAAGGTGTGTTCAGGGCTTTGAACCTTGGGTCACAGGCCTTAGAGTTAACTGTTTGATGATCGCCATCTCTTCCCCAAGGAGGTCTACCTGTTGTTGGATGAAAGAAATAGCCTGGAAGAGGTGTTGATAAGAGATTGAGTGTGTAAGGTCACAGAGGTTTTGGATATGACCTCATTG
>NW_008330681.1:0-766 GCF_000622305.1 Nannospalax galili
GTTACATGAACACCTGCACGTCGGATGCCGCAGTTGACACGACCATCTGCAGGTTAGAGTGGGCAGGTGACACGACCATCTGCATGTCAGAGTGGGTAGGAGACACGACCATCTGCACGTCACAGAAGTCAGGTGACACGAACATCTTCTCGTCAGAGGGGGCAGGTGACAATACCATGTGCACGTGAGAGAGGGCAGGTGACCCAACCTTCAGCACGACAGAGAATGCAGGTGATACGACCATGTGTACGTTAGAGGATGTAGGTGACACGACTGTCTGCACCTTAGACGGGCAGGTTGACGACCATCTGAACGTCACAGGGGGCAGGTGACACGACGGTCTACACATCAGAGGGTCAGGTGAAAGGACCATCTTTACTGCATTGGGTGCAAGTCACACGATCATCTGCATGTCAGGGGGGCAGGTGAAAAAACCATCTGCACGACAGAATGGGAGGAGACAAGATCATCTGCACGTCAGAGGGGGCGGGTTACACGAACATGTGCACATCAGAGGGGGCAGGTGACAAGACCATGTGAACAACATAGGGGGCAGGTGACACCACAGTCTGCACATTAGAGGGGCAAGTGACACGACCATGGCCACGACAGAGAGCGCAGGTGACAAGACCATCTGCACGTCACAAGGTGCAGGTTACACGACCATCTGCATGTCAGAGGGGAAGGTGACACTACAATCTGCACATTAGAGGGAGCAGGTAACACTCCCATCTGCACGTCAGAGGGGAAGGTGACACAACCATCT
>NW_008330682.1:0-583 GCF_000622305.1 Nannospalax galili
CAACACTTAGGAAACATTACAGAATTCATACTGGAGAAAAACCCTACAAACTGGATTTAATAAAAAATCCAGTCTTAAAGTACATCAACGAATACATACTGGAGAGAAACCCTATAAGTGAAAAGGGTATGAGAAGTCCCTTCTTCATCTAGCAACTCTTAGAAACATTAATTTATAATAAAGGGAGGGGTATACATATATATATAATATTATACATAAATTTATACATATATGATTTGGCCATTCCTTAATCATATTGAAATGGTAGCAGTTATCAAATATTCCTAATGCAAAGGCAACTTACATATACAGAATGTAATAAACCCTTTACTCTGTGCTCAATCCTTAGAAAACAAAACAATCTGTTCTAGAGGGATATATTTAAAAGTATGGTAAATGATGACGCGTTTGTATTTCTATATTACAAAATTCCATAGTATACTGAAGAAAAACAGAATTAAACACAAAATTTTGAAATCTCTAATAAAAATTTATTCTAATTTAATAAAAAACAGTCCACAATTGGGATAAACTAGAAACAAAAATGTGAGAAAGACTTGGCTTTTCCATCTAATCTTGTGGA
>NW_008330683.1:0-986 GCF_000622305.1 Nannospalax galili
GTTCAAGGCCAGCCTGGTCTACATAGTGAGTTCTAGGACAACTGGGGCTACCATTAGATGGGGGGACCATCTCAAAAAGACCAAAAAATGTAAAGAAAAACTTTATCCTAGGCGTTCAGGCTTTTGTTTTGAACTTGAAGAAGTTGGTGTTTGCAGAATTTCAATCTGGGGTTGCTGCATTCTGTAGAAAAGCATTGACTCGGGTGGGAATCTTCCCAGTGATCCCTGTGTGAGACTTCAGGGTTCACCTTTTCTCTTCCCACCCAATGCAGCTCACGCCCTGAAATCCACCTGCCTCTGATCCTCACGGCACTTTGCTTGTGTTCATTGTTCTGTTGGGCTCACCTCCTTGTCTTGAACATTCTGGTATCTGAATCAGCCACTCTTGTGCACTACATTGTGAATTTTATTTAACCTTTTATGTCTCATTTTGAAATATATGTCCAAAGTTTTGGAGGCTGAAGAGATGGCTCAGTGGTTAAGAGCATTGTCTGCTCTTGCAGAGAACCTGGGTTCAAATCCCAGCACCATATGGAGGCTAACAATCATCCGTAACTCCTGTTCCAAGGGATCCAATGCCCTCTTCTGCCCTCCTCATGAAGGCATTGCATGACACAAGTGCACTTACACACATGTAGGCATAGTACTCATACACATAAAAGAAAAATTTTTAAAAAGAAATATATTTCTAAGATTTAGATATAGGCAGCTCCCATCCCTGCTTCCACAGCAGCATATTTGTTTTCTCCTGAAACTGAGATGGTAAATGAAACACCTTGGATTCAGTTCCATACCAGGTAACTGAATCTAAAATGAAAGAATTGGCTGTAGAATAGAGAATTTCTGTAAAAATCCAACTCTATCAGAAATGTATTAAGATTCATAGATGTGGCAATTTTTCTCATTTCTAGAAAGGAAATGGAAAGTTGATGATGTATTGGAGAGCAGGCAGGAAGATGAACGTTTTTGCAGCTCATGTTCACCAA
>NW_008330684.1:0-426 GCF_000622305.1 Nannospalax galili
GTTTATGTTTTTGTTAGGATTAGGGTTAGGCTTAGGGGTAGAGTTAGGGTGTGGATTTGGTTTAGGGTTAGGATTATGTTTAGGGTTAGGTTTAGGGTTAGGGAAAAGGCTAAGGATAACAGTAGGTCTAGGGTTATGTTTAGCTTTAGGGTTGCGATAGAGTAAGGCTAAAGTTATTTTTAGGGCTAGGGTCATGGTTAAGTTTAGGGTGAGGGTTATGTTTAGCGTTCGAATTAGAGTTAGGGTTAGGTTTAGTGCTACATTTAGGGTTGGGGTTAGGACGAAGTCTATGTTTAAAGTTAGGTTTACATTAGGGTTAGGGATTAGTTTAGGGTTATGGCTAGGGCTACTGTTAGAATTAATTTTAGGTTAGGCTTACTTTTAGAATTAGGGTTAGGTTTTGGGCTAAGTTAGGTTTCGGGATAA
>NW_008330685.1:0-1110 GCF_000622305.1 Nannospalax galili
AGATGTGAAGGAGAAGTAAAGGCAAGAGTAATTAGCATTACACATTCTAGATGGAGAACTAGAAAAAAGAACAGGACAATTTCAAATGTTCATATGAGAGTCCATTGGAATTTCTTGATGAGAGCTTCCAAAAGCATCCCTCTATTGGGTTCCCCCTCATTTTTCTTTTGTGTTCCAAGGCTGGACTCGAGATTGATGGATTCAGGATTTGCTTTCAGAAATTTTGGTAGCTGTTGGAGTGGTTAGAATCAGTGTCAGTTCCCCCTCAAAGGCTCCTGGATAGGGGGAGAAAACAAATTTATCCATCATTTTAGAGCAATAGCTGGTTGTCTCCCTTAGCTACAGGTGGGCACTACAGTATTGGAGACCAAGATTTGAAGTCTTACATCTGAGCAGTTAGAAACAAAATCACCAATGAGAAATAATTGTCTAAATAATGTTTTATATGGACTTAAGCCTAATGTCTGGGAAGTATAAACCCTTGAACTCTTACAGAAATATACTGATGAATTTTACTCTTTGGTTACACTGTCCTTTTTGGTGTTTAAGACCATACAGTTGGCCCAAATAAATCAATTTATTTTTACACTTAAGGTCATTTGAGGATCTGTTCCTCAGGGGTCACATGGGCTTAGGAGGAGCTTCTGGCTCCTTCCTTTTACCAGTTCCACCTATGTGAAGATAAGTCAAAGGTTCTGCTCGACCATGGGTAGCTTCACTTGGAAGCATGAATGAGGTGTTTCCTCTGAGTTGATCCTCCTATTTGTAGACTGGACACTGGTTCAAGTCCATCTGGTGGGGTCTCTGTGGCCTCCTTGATCAAGAGGACAGGTGATTCACCATAGTTACAGGACATATTGAGAGATGTACCAAGCAAATGATACTAAGAAAAAAGCAGGCATTACAAATCTAATATCTGACAAAATAAACTTCAAACTAAAACTAATCAGAAGAGATACAGAGGGCCACTTCATTCTGATCAAAGGAACAATTGTCCAAGAAGATATTACAATCCTGAACATTTATGCACCAAACTCCGGAGAGCCCAATTTCAACATGTTCTCAGATAAACCTTGACTAAATATATGTTTTGTTCCTTAAACTAGTTGA
>NW_008330686.1:0-811 GCF_000622305.1 Nannospalax galili
ATTTTTAATTTTGGAGGATATTCTTTAACTCTATTGTACATTATTTACTGAGGCGGGATCTCTGACTAACTTGGAGCTCTCTAATTCCAGATAATCCAGCTAGATAGCTCGCCCAGGGATCACTTATCTCTACCTCCAAAGTGATGAGAAGACAGGTGGCTACTACACCTGCCTAGCATTTACATGGGTTCTGGGAATCTGAACTCTGGGTACTCATGCTTTCACAACAAGTGCTTTATCCACTGCACCCACAACCCCTCTCTTGGGCTGTTATTGTGCTGTAACATGGTACGTGCCTCTACTCTGACTACTCACTACAAAGAAAAGCTCCTAAGGTCTCCCAAGGAATCCCTGATCAAAATATTGAGCTGATAAAACCTTTTGTGCCTCAGTATCAGCATCAGCATATTGACCTTCACCTTTAAGCATGTCAGCTGTCACATCAACATTAGCTTAAGCATTTCTTGCTGCTTGCGCAGTGCATTCATCATAGTATTTAGACTTAAAAAGTAGCCATTGTCCCAGGGACAAGGCAGCCTGGGCGAGGCGTTTGAAGTTCCAAGCAGTGACTAATTTATGGCTAAGTTGATCAAAGAGGGCCATGGTAAAAGGACCATGCATACCATTTTCCATCACTGCCTTGTGCAATGCTTTTAGTGTTTCAAAGCTAAAAGGACTATGCATTCTAAGTTCAGGGTTGTCAGCTACTGTGCAGCCAGCTGGGATGTAAACTGGAAAGAACTGAGGGGATGGATATGGAAATACTCCAACGTGCCATTGCAATGCTCCAAATTCTCATCATAAGGCCAGA
>NW_008330687.1:0-763 GCF_000622305.1 Nannospalax galili
CTGGGATTGCCAGACTTGACAAAACCTTTCGTCTTATATATAAATAAAAATTAAAAAATGGCAAAAGGGGTCCTTACTCAGACTTTGGGACCCTGGAAAAGGCCAGTAGCTTATCTCTCAAAGAAACTGGACAATGTGCCTGCTGGCTGGCCCCCATGTTTGAGAATCATAGCGGCAATAGCATCCCTGGTTAAAGACTCAGACAAACTCACTATGGGTCAGCCCCTAACTGTTATAACACCTCATGCAGTGGAGTCCATCATTAGACAGCCTCCTGACAGATGCCTGTCAAATGCCAGAGTGACCCATTATCAGGCATTACTATTAAATCCAGAAAAGATCAAGTTTGGTAGCCCTGCCACCCTAAACCCCACCACACTGCTACCAGCCACCGAGAAAGGCACTGAGATTCCCCGTGACTGCCAGCAAATACTTGTGGAGACACATGGGACCAGGAAAGACCTCACTGACCAGCCCCTAACAGATGCAGATGCCACTTGGTATACGGATGGGAGCAGCTTTCTACGAAATGGTGAGTGTAAGGCGGGGGCGGTGGTGGTCGATAGGGAAAGGATAATCTGGGCACAAGCCCTGCCAGCTGGAACATCAGCCCAGTGAGCTGAATTAGAAGCCCTAACCCAGGCCCTAAAATTAGCAAAGGACAAAAAGGTCAACAGCCGCTATGCATTTGCCACTGCCCATATACATGGAAAAATTTACCGGAGGCGGGGACTCCTCACCTCGGCTGGTAAGGACATCAAAA
>NW_008330688.1:0-477 GCF_000622305.1 Nannospalax galili
TTGGAAGATATATTAGAGCATTTTGAGGACACATTGTGTATGGTGATGCCATAATGGTGCAATGTGATGAGACATTGTCGATTATGATGGGATACTGAACATTGTGATGGCACAATGGAGAATTGTGAATTAATCATCGAGCATTTTGATGGCATATTGGAGCAGAGTGATGACACATTGGAGCATTATGATGTCACATGAAGCATTGCAGTGGCATTAGGGCATTGTGAAGACCCATTTGTGCATGGTGATTGCTTTTTGAGCATGGTGATGACACTGCTGCACTGTGAAGCACACTCCTGCACTCTGATGGCACAGTGTGGCTTGTGATGGCAGAAAAGAGCATTTTGAAGGCATACTGGAGCATTGTGACGGTACAATGGGGCATTGTGATGGCCCATCTTGGCATTTTGAGAGACATTGAGCATTGTTATGGCACATTGGAGCACAGTAATATCTCACTGAGCATTGTGGCGT
>NW_008330688.1:2304-3184 GCF_000622305.1 Nannospalax galili
ATGGAACATTTTGAAGTCATATTGAGCATTGTGATGACACAATGGATCATTTTAATGACATGATGGAACATTGTGATGGCACAATGAAGATTTGTGAATTCATAATAGAGCATTTTGATGGTACATTGGGTCACTGTGATGGCACATTGTAGCTTTGTGATGTCACATGGAACACTGTAGTAGCACACTAGGGCATTGTGATGACACAGTTGTGCATTGTGGTGGCACATTGAGCATGCTGATGAGATATTGTTGCACCGTGATGACACATTGCTTCACTCTTATGGCACACTGAGATGGCAAAATGGAGCATTTTGAAGACATCTTGGAGCATTATTATTTCACATTGGATCACTGTAATGTCTCCCTGACCATTGTGATGTCACATTGGAGCATTGTGATGACATATTGGTGTATTGTAATGGCACACAGCATTGTAGTGACACATGAAACATTGCAATAGCACATTGGAACACTGTAATGACACATTGGGGCATTGTGATATGGGGACACATTGGTGCACTGTTATGGCACACTGAGGCACATTGTAATGGCACAATGGAACATTGTGAAGACCTACTGGAGCATTATAATGGCGTATGGTGCCATTGTGATGGCACATTGGGGAATTATATGAGCACATTAAGCACTGTGATGCCATATTGAGCATTGTAATATCTCACTGAGCATTGTGACATCACATTGGACGTTTTTGATGGTATGTTGGTGCATTGCTATGACACACTGAGCACTCTGGTGACACATGAATCATTGTAATAGCAGATTGGAGCATTGAAATGACACATTGGGGCATTGTGATGTCAAACTGAGTATTGTGGTGACACACTGATACATTGTTTTGGCACACTGAGGAGTGCGA
>NW_008330689.1:0-244 GCF_000622305.1 Nannospalax galili
TAAGTGTATTGCTTGCATGTATGTAAGTGCACCCATATTGTGCAAAGCCACAGAAATCAGATCCCCTGGAACTGGAATTACAGATGGTTGTTAGCTGCCATGTGGGTTCTGGGAACCAAACCTAGGGCCTCTGCAAGAACAGCTGGTGTTGTTAACAGTCCAGGCTCATCAAATTCATTTTTAAAGAAGAGTCGTTTTCAAGCTAAAGACATTAAATAACTCATTCAAGTCCACAAAGTTTATT
>NW_008330690.1:0-428 GCF_000622305.1 Nannospalax galili
CTTGAAAGGCCCCTCCCATTGACAGCAGTTCTTCTACCCCTTCTCTCCGACTCCCTCTCCTATTCCCAGGAGGTGGCCACCACCACAGCCACAGCCACTGCCACAGACACAGGCACTGCCTACGTCCGGTTGCAAGGAATGGGTAATGCCTTACCCCCCACACATCACACGCCTCAAATGCTCACCAGCCATGGCCCCATAGGATCTTCGGTACCCGCCTGACACATGGGCTAGCAATGGAGAATGATAGGGCGAGGTAGGCAGTTCTGGGCCCACGAGGTTCAGAGCTGCCAGTGCCAGCACCTGGGAGCCTAGGGTCATGGGCCTGGATGGAAACCAGCTCAGGGACCCTCTGGGCAACACCAACCCCACAGCTTTTAGCTCTTGCACCTATGCTGACAGTAGCCTGGATAGTAGGAGCTGTCAGA
>NW_008330691.1:0-853 GCF_000622305.1 Nannospalax galili
TTCAATAAGGCTTGGATATTAAAAACTCAAAGGGATTCTACTGGGAAAACAGAGACATTCTGCAGGGCGTGCCAGTAGCAGGAGACTGCTGAACCCTATTTTTACATCCTGGCAGACAGCCTACCCCATAGCTATTCAACTGACATGCATACAGACAATCCTGTAGAATAAAAGTCCTCTCTATTAAGCATTATTTTTTCAGGCACTAACAGTCAAAAAAACCCAGAAATCCAAAGCAACAGAGTAAGTTGAAGAATGGAGGTGATCTATCACTAATACTACTATTAGTACCTAGACCCAGAACATAGAGAAGGGACAGTCTTTTCATGCCCATAGATTATTTACAAAAATTTGTATCTTAGGCTGAGATATTCTAAAATGTACAACAAGAATAAATTATATCCTATGATTATAATTAAATGCAACTATAAAAAGATAATGGGAGAATAACCAAAATCTTCTAAGTACTTGGAATAAAAATGACAATTACAGAATGTCTGGCAAATTTTAATATTGTGATTACTGCAAGTTGAAACTTATAGGATGTAGCCAAAGCTGTAGTTGGAAGGGAATGTATAGACTTAAACATCTCAATTACCAAATAAGAAAAATTGAAAATGAGCAATGAATTAAGTAATCTATTGAAAGTTCTGGCATATGTTAAGCAGTGAAACAGTGAGAAAAGATATTAGAGAGAAACAGCAAAATAAATAAAGCTAAAAATAAGATAAAGGAAAACATTGACTTAATCACTAAGTTTAAAAACATAAAATTTTAAAAAAACTGCAAAATTGAGTCAGATAGCTGAATGGGAAGACAGAGGTGAATGAAATTTAGAATTTAAAAAATGGAG
>NW_008330692.1:0-414 GCF_000622305.1 Nannospalax galili
ACATTGAGGTCTTTGATCCATTTGGAGTTGACTTTTGTTGAAGGTAAAAGACAAGTATCTAGTTTCATTCTTCTGCAGGTGGAGATCCAGGTTTGCCACCACCATTTGTTGAAGATGCTGTCTTTCCTCCATTGTGTGTTCTTGGCACCTTTGTCAAATATCTGATGGCTTAAATTGTGTGTATTCAGGTTTGAGTCTTCAATGATGTTCTATTGATCTATGTGTCTATTTTTGTGCCAGTTCTGTGCTGTTTTTATTACTATAGCTCTGTAGTATCCTTTGAGATCTTGTATAGTAATCTCCCCCAGTGTTGCTCTTGGTACTCAGGGCTGCTTTGGCTATCCAGGATCTTTTGTACTTCTGTATGAATTTAAGGATTTTCCACCCTCATTCTATGAAGTATGTCATGGGGAT
>NW_008330693.1:0-581 GCF_000622305.1 Nannospalax galili
TATAGAACCGAGACATATTTTCCTAAAGGAAAGAGACTGAAAGTCATGGCTCTTCCCTTTTTCATAGAATTCGTACTAAACGGGATTTGACACAAGATGCTTCTGTTCATTCGTTTTCTCTATTAGAAACACACTATGAGAACTAATGTTCTTTTAACAGAAAGCAAGCACTGAGACACAAAACCGACACATATTTTTCTAAAGCAAAGAGACTGACACTCATGGTAATACTCTTTTGAGTACAATATGTACGAAAGGGTTTTTACCACAAAATTCTTCTGCTCATTTTTTTCACTATTATAAACACATTGTTAGAACTACTGTTCTTTCTACAGAACGCAAGCACTTAGATACACAACCGAGACATATTTTATTAATGTAAAGATACTGACACTCATGGCAATACTCTTTTTCATACATTTCGTACGACACGGGTTTTAAGACAAAATGCTTGTCTTCTTTCTTTTTCACTATTATAAAAACCTTGTTAGAACTACCGTTCTTTTTAAAGAAAGCAAACACCTAGATAAACAACCGAGACATATTTTTCTAATGTAAAGAGACTGAGACTCATGGCAATA
>NW_008330694.1:0-393 GCF_000622305.1 Nannospalax galili
TTTTCTTTATAGCTGCAAAATATTTCATTGTATATATTTACCACACTTTTCTTTTCCATTCGTCACTTGATTGACATATAGACTGTTTCCATTTTCTGACAATTATCAATAAAGCAGCAATGAATATGGATGAGCAAGTATCCCTGTAGTAGGACACAGAGACCTTTGGGTATATGTGGAACTCTGTAATAGTCTCCATCTGTTGCAAAAAGAAGCTTTTTTGATGAGTAGTGTACAGCATACTTGTCTATGAATATAAGGACCCATATTTAGCTTATAGTAAGAAATTTCATTTGTCTAGAGAAATGACAGAGATACAGTTTTCTCAAGGGTCTATAACCTCTCCAGCCATGTGTATTTGGCTATGTTTACAACGCCACCCATGAGTTCCCT
>NW_008330694.1:1684-3536 GCF_000622305.1 Nannospalax galili
TGAGTTTTTGAGTATTCTGGATATTAGTTCTCTGTAGGATGTGTCGTAGGTGAAGACTTTCTCCCACTCTGTGGGTTTCCTCTTCACTTCTTTTGTTGTTTCTTTTACTGTATAGAAGCTTTTTAGTTTAATGATGTCCCACTTGTTGATTGCTCACCTTTATGCCTAAGCAACTGATGTCCAGTTCATACACATATATCTTGATGGGTACTGCCTGTGTTTTCTGCTAGAAGTTCAGAGTTTCTGGTTTCATACTGAGGCCTTTGATTCATTTGGAGTTGATTTTCATGCAGGGTGAAAGATAACCAATTTTTTCCTCTACAGATCAAGAACCAGGTTTTCCAGCACCATTTGTTGAAGACTTTGTCTTTTCCCATTATGTGTTCTTGGAAACTTTGTCAAATATCAGGAAGCTGAAATTGCGTATACTCATGTTTGGGTCTTCTATTATGTTCCATTGATCTAAAAGTCTGTTTTTGTGCCAGTGCTATGCTGTTTTTATGACTATAGCTCTGTATTATAGATTGAGGTCTAGTATGGTGATCCCTCAAACATTGTTCTTTTTGCTCAGGATTGCTTTGGCTACCTGGGGTCTTTTGTGATTCCATATGAATTTTAGGATTTTTTTCCTGGTTCTTTGAAGAATGTCATAGGGATTTTTATTAGAAGCTCACTGAATCTGTAGATTGCTAGAATGGTCATTTTCACAATATTAATTTTACCAATCCATGAGCATGGGAGGTCCTTCTGCCTCCTGGTGTCTTCCACGATCATTTTCCTCAAAGATTTAGAATTTTCATTATAGAGATCTTTAATATCTTTGGTTAGTTCTATTGCTAAATATTTTTGAGTTTTGAATATGACATTTCCAATGAGTGCTTTCTCTGATTGCTTATTATTGGTGTATAAAAAAAGCTATTTATTGATTTTTGTAAATTGAAATTGTAACTTGCCACTTTGCTGAAACTTTTTATTATTTCCAGCAGTCTTTTGGTAGAATTTTAGGATCACTTACATATAATATCATATCATTTGCAAAGAATGATAATTTGACCTCTTCTTTTCCAATTAGTATTCCCTTAATTTCCTTTTCTTGTCTTATTGTTCTAGCAAGAGTTTCAAATACTATGAAAGGAGTGGAGATAGTGAACAGCTTTATCTACTGCCATATTTTAATGGGAATGTTTCCAGTTTTTCTCCATTTAAAATGACATTGACTATGCTTTTGTCATTTAGAACTTTAATTATTTGAGGTATATTCCCTCCAGTCCAATTCCCTTTAGGACTTTTAATGTGAATACCTGTGGGGTTTTTGTCAAAGGCCTTTTCTGCATCTATTGAGATGACCATGTGACTTTTGCTTTTATGTCTATTTATGTGATTTATTACATTTATCGACTTACAAATATTAAACTATATCTGGACTAAAACTTACTTTATCATGGCGGATGATCTTTTTAATGTGTATCTATATGAGTTTTGAGAGTATTTTGTTGAGAATCTTTGCATCTATGTTCATTAAGGATGTAGGTCTATAATTTTTTTATTTGTTGAATCTATTCCTTGTTTTGGCATTAGAGTGATACTGGTTTCATAGAAGAATTTGGGGAGTTCTCCTTCTGTTTCTATATTTTTGAATACTTTAAGTACTATTGGTTGTAGATCTTTAAATGTCTGGTGGAAATCTGCTGTGACTCCATCTGGGCTTGGGCTTATTTGGTTAGGAAGTTTTTGCATTGCTGTTTCAGTTTCTTTTTTGTTGTTGCTATGGGTCTGTTTAGGTTGTTTATCTCTTCTTGAATTAGTTTTGGTGGTTTCCATGAATTTATAAATTTATCCATTTCTTTTTAGT
>NW_008330694.1:3553-6806 GCF_000622305.1 Nannospalax galili
TTTAAAGTATTTCCCTATAATGCTCTGGATTTTATGTGTGTGTGTGTGTGTGTGTGTGTGTGTGTGTGGTGTGTGTGTGCTGTGATGTTTCCCCTTTCATCTCTGGTTTTGTTCATTTGTATTTGCTCTTCCTTCCCTTTGGTTAACTTGGCTAATGGTCTATCTTGTTAAACTTTCCAAAGAACCACCTCTTAGATGCATTGATTCTTTGTATTGTTTTCTTTGTTTCTATTCCTTTAGTTTCTGCTTTGATCTTTGTTATTTCTTCTGATTTGCTGGGTTTGGGTTTGGCTTTTTCTTGCCTATCCAGAGTCTCAAGTTTTACTTTTAAGTCATTTATATGTACTTTTTCTGAATTTTTTTAATGTGGTCTTATAGAATGTATGGAAGTAGTTCAATTTTTCTTTATTTGTTGAGGTTTGTTTTGTGCCCAGGTATGTGGTCAATTTTAACCTCTTAGGTATAGTCATTTCTGTCTTCAGTCCTTTGTATTGCTTCACGTATTCTCTGCAGCCCTGGTTTGGTGGACATTAATTCTTTCAGCCTATTCGTGTCATGGAAATTTTTTCATTCCCCTTTGACTATGATAATTTTGCTAGATAAGGTATTCTGTGTTGGCATACGTGATCATTAGAACCAGGAATACTTCGGTTCAGTCTCTTTTGACTTTCATAATTTGCACTGAAAAATGAGCTGTAATTCTAATAGGTTTTCCTTTATAAGTAACTTTTTGGTTTTCTCTGTCAGCTTTCAGTACCTTCTCTTTGTTCTTTTCATTTAGTGTGTTTACTGTGATATGCCATTGGGAGTTTCTGTTCTTGTCCTGTCTAATTGGTATTCTATGTGCTTCTTTTTTCAAAATTTTATTTATTATATTTATTTTTAACTGTATGACTTTATTGCCTGTATGTATGCAAGTGCACCCATGTCATGCAATGCCCATGAAGGTCAGAAGAATGTGTCAGATCGCTGGAGCTGGATTTATAGGTGGTTGTTAACCACCATGTGAGTGCTGGGGATTGAATCCAGCCATTTCTCCAGCCCCTCTATGTGTGTCTTGGGGGTATGTCTTTCTTAATTTAGGAAAGTTTTCTTCTATAATCCTGTTGAAGATCTGGTCAATGCCTTTCACCTGAGATTCTTCTCCTCCCTATATGCCTGTGATGCATAGGTTTTGTCTAAATTTTTCATAGTCTTTGCTTAAGAGGTCCAGATCTATAACTTTGTCTCTCAGTCTTGATATTCTGTTTCCCATTTCATTCATTCTGCTTGTGAGGCTTTCTCCTGTTGTTTCAAATTGACTTATTGAATGTTTCAATTCCATCTTCATTTCAGCTTGAATTTTCTTCAATATTTCTGTCTCTTTTGTGAATTCACTTTTCAAGTCCTGAATTGTTCCTGTTATTTCATTTGGCCATATATTTGTATTTTATTGAATTTCAGTCATGGGTTTATGCCTATCTTCTTTGACTTCTTTAAGTTGTTTGATCATATTTATGATTGTTCTTTTAAATACTGCATCATTCATTCCTTTGGGTGATTATCATTATAGTGTACTTCTGTAGGACTAATGGGTTTTGTTAGGGATATATTCTCTTGGTTTTTCATATTATTTATATTTTGCATTGTTCTTTGGGTATATGGATGTCTTTTGTTGTGTCTGATATGAAATTCTATTCTGCCTTTGTTTATTTGAAGTTTGGTTCTGTTTATATTGTTGATGTAGTTTAGTTGCTTTCTACTCAGGTATGAAAAGTTAGTACAAGAATGGAGTTGCTCGGGGTGCAGGGGAATCAGTCTCATGTTCTTTCCATAGTGAGCTTCTATTCCTCTGTTTACGCTAACACTTCTCTGGTTTTCTCCTAAACAGAAGATCCCATATGCCTGGCAAAGGGTCTGTTCAAAACAACTACTTGATCATCAGAACCCAGGAGAGATGCATTCTATCTTGTGTGAGCAATTTAAGCCAGGAAAGACTAAGGCCAGAGCTGCTGCTGTATACTCTGTCAGTCAGACTTAAGCACAAGACCAAAATGAGGAACCAAAGTAGAATGGAGATACATATGTGATGCCAACTGAAACTGCAGGAGGCAGACAGCTTCTGAGCCCTTGAACTCAGACAGAGTAGCAGTTGGTCTCTCTCTACTCCAGGATCCTTTTCTACCCTGAGGTCTGAAGTATCTAAAGAATTCTAATAGATCTTACTAAATCCTCTTGACAAACTGTAACTTGGTAATAATGCCATGCAAATAAGTTTTGGAAACTGGGAAGTATTTTAACAGAAGAACATTTTCTTCAAACTATCCACTTTTCAGTAGCACAGGAAGCCACTGTGAGATTCTACTACAATTAATAGTTATGTTGTTAAATGAATTATACAATATTAAAATATCACCAAGGGGACAGTGTCAGAGATAAACGTCCTCATCTTAGCTGGACAAGCCCTTCCGAGAGAACCATGTTATAAACTTCTTTAATTTAAAAAATTACATTTCAAGGTCTAATATTGTCAGAAAGACAAATAATCTGGTTCCGTAAGAAATATAGATTTAAAGGATTGTGTTTAAGGGCCTAGTCCAGTGACTGTATATCATTGTCAAAGTGAAGAATCAAGCCTCAGAAGCTGCATACCTGGATTAACTGTATGTTAATAGAAAAGGTGTCCTTGAGCATTGTTAAATCCCAAGTGCGAAGAGCTAACCAGCTGGTACATGACTGAGGATGTTCCCAGATGGAGGCACTGGTTTTTTTTGTTTGTTTGTTTGTTTGTTTGTTTGATTGATTTTTTTTAAATTTTTTAAAAATTATTTATTTAATAACAACATACTTAGAAGAAGCATATCATTACAACACAATTGACACATTCAATAACAATTTTCTGAGGTAGGATGCATCTCTTTTAAAATTGGCTATAAATTTTTGGGTTTACAGTTGAATTATTACAGTTATGCAATATTGTACTCAGTATAAACCCTATAAGACATAAAACTAAATGAGGTTTTAACCTTTAAAAAAGATCTCCATTTCATTATGAAAATACACAGTTTCATACAGAAAAATTCTTTTTCAATGCAATTGACATTGGATGTTTGCACATGCATTTCTAATCTCTAAATATCTGATTATTACTAGTCACAGTTGGTTACTTTCTGAGCTTCTAGGCATCTGAGCATGGATATAAAGTCATCAGGTAGATTTCAATGGTAATGTTTTTCACATCTACTAATTATTGTTTTTTAATCATTATTTTTTT
>NW_008330694.1:10530-12885 GCF_000622305.1 Nannospalax galili
CTGTAAATCCATCTGGTCCTGGGCTTTTTTTAGTCGGGAGGTTTTGTATTACTGTTTCGATTTCTTTTTGTGATATGGGTCTGTTTAAGCTGTTAATCTCTTCTTGGTTTAGTTTTGGTGGTTCCCATGCCTTTAGATATGCATCCATTTCTTTTAGGTTTTCGAATTTGGTAGCATATAGGTTTTTAAAGTATTCCCTTATAATGTTCTGTATCTTTCTGGTGTCTGTTGTGATGTTTCCCCTTTCATCTCTGATTTTGTTAATTTGGAGATGCTCTTTCTTTCTTTTGGTTAATTGGGCTAGCGGTCTGTGTTTTAACGTCAGCTTTATTATACTACATATGATGCAGCCAGGAGGTTTGAAGATGATGCTATGAAGAGATAGATGGCTCCACTCAGATCTAAAGGCAGAGGGCAAGTACTACACACAAGGACACACATGGAAACACCAGGGCCAGCGAGGAAGTAGTAGTGAGATGAAAATGCAGACAAGAGCCTTCATGTGGGCCCCACAGGCAGGAAGAATGAGATAGAGTAAACAGACTGAGGGAAGGTTTTTTGAGTAATTCATGCTGGTTTTACAACATAGCCCTGTCCTTAGTTGTCAGGTATATAAACCTTGGTTATTAGGACAGGTTGATAATGCTCTGAGTGAGAAAACCCAGAGAAGGAAGTTTTGGGGGAGTACAATATGGTCTCTAGTCTGGATGGTGTCAGCCACAAGTGTTCGCCTATAGGTTTCTAGATGAGGAATGTTGCCATCTGCTTGAAAGCACACTTCTCTATTTCCTAGTTCTTGAACCTGAAATTCACCAAGAGTATCCATATTTTGTGGATTCTAGAAATCTGTTTCTAGGAGCAAGCCTCTCACCATCTCTCCAAAACCTCTCTTAAGATTCTAATAATAGGGGCTCAGTGATTAAAAGTACTTGATGCTCTTGTAGAGGACCCTGGTTCATTTTCCAGGCCCCTCATGGCAGTCCACAGCTGCCTCTGACTTCAGTGCCAGGGGATTTGATGACACTGTGGGTTCCTGCATACAAATGGTGGTACACATAAAACTCATGCAGAAACACTAAATAAATAAATAAATATAATCATAAATAAATAATAAACTTTAAAAACAGAAAGTTAAAAATATAAAGATTCAAATAACACAATAAACTCATGAAATGATTAGATTTCCTCACCACAAACATAATCTTTAGGAATCCCCAGTAGTTTTAAATACCAAGGTTCTTGAGAAAACTTGTAGGAATGGGAAGGGGTTGTGTTCCTAAATATTCACAAAGTCTGGAAAAGAACTAAGGCCCAGGCCTAAAGGGAAATGTGCTTTTCAGGGAGAGAAAGTCAAAGACTCTGGCCCCACCTGCTGAGCATCTCAGGAACAGAGCTCAGGATTCTTTAAATGCACAATGAAGATACATCCTCTTATGCTACACATGGGGAAGGAGGAGCTTGATGAGCCCACTGACAGTTCTTGTCCTCTGGGGAGACTACACAGTTCAAAAATAGAGCTCTTCTCTACATCAGGTAAACAACTGAACTTCCTTGTCTACACTCCAGGAGACCACTGAGAAGACCAGTGCTTGTCCCTATTCCTCTCAACCAAAACTCATTGCAGTACACAGTCTCCTGGTCCTTCTTCTCCGGGATAAGAAAAAGAATCATAAAAATGTGTTTTCTCACTTTGAACCCATGCTGCTCAGAGGTTCCCAGAGCCTGAGCAAGATTCAGAAGGCAGCAGAGCACCAAAATCACACAGGAGAAGCAGATTGCTGTAGAAGACCAAGGGACATGGTCACAATGCAGAGGTCAGGAGATTAGATAATACTTCCTATGTTGCAGGAATGAAATACCAAGGATTCTAATTTAACTGGAGTGAGCTGCTGCCTGGGCATTGGAGTTTGTGCAAAAGTTTTGGGAGACTCAGGCCATGCAGGTTAGACTGTGTTACCTGTAGATATTAATGATCAGAACAAGACAAGAGATTGGAGACTGCACATAGACCATCTCCCAACACCAAGCCTCCCAAGACCACTTATCTGTGCTCCCTGGCAGCACATGGTACAGCAGACACACAAACACACATGTGCAGGAAGCAACACTGCTGTGTTATTCAGTACCTGGGGGTAGATAGCAACTGCAAACGCAGCCACTGCCCCAGCATGGCTCTTCATAGCAAGCCTCAGGAAATAATAATTGTTTGATGATGGAAAAAGAATTTGTTTGAAACCATCAAACCCAAAAGAATGAACAATAAATTTAGACAGTTCATTGTTCATTAGCTTACCCAGCTATGGTAATTCCTTGACATTCACCAAGGTTGTAGCCAAAATATTTCAAAATCTCTAA
>NW_008330694.1:14609-19610 GCF_000622305.1 Nannospalax galili
TTATTTTGATATATCACAGTGAAAGATTTATCGTCCTCTTTTTTTTTTTTTTTTTTTTTTTTTTTTTAAAAAAAAAAAAAAAAAAAAAAAAAAAAAGCAGCCCCGACTGGTTCTGTTCTCTTGTAGGTCCTTCTTGGGTTTCTTTCTTCTGCACTGCTTCAAATGTTGCTTCTGCCTGGAGCACTCTCCAGGACTCTCCTCTCACTTTCAATGTTCTCACTGGGTGATCTGTGGCTTCTCAGCTTCCTCTAGCTCTAATTTTCATGATAGTTCTCTTGTAGGTCCTTCTTGGGTTTCTTTCTTCTGCACTGCTTCAAATGTTGCTTCTGCCTGGAGCACTCTCCAGGACTCTCCTCTCACTTTCAATGTTCTCACTGGGTGATCTGTGGCTTCTCAGCTTCCTCTAGCTCTAATTTTCATGATAATACATGCTACATAAATATACCAGGCTTTCTCCAAGGGAAAGCACAGCAGCCTCAAGTACACCTCCTCAGTCTCTTAGGTTCTCTATCCAAGACTTCATCCTCCTCATGGAGGTCCACCATATAAATGCTCACACCTAATTAAGGTGGAGGCCTAGCTTCCTGTTCTTTACCCTCTTCTCTATCTTCCACATCAAATTAATTGCTAAAATCCTGTCAACAACACCTCTGTTTGTCTGGAATCGTCTTATTCCTTTGATCTTCCCATTTTGTTTGTTTGTTTGTTGTTGTTATTTGAGATGGGGCCTCCCTATAGCCCCAGAACAGGCTGGCCTTGATCTCATAAAGTCTGCCTGCCTCTGCCTCCTGAGATTAAAGGCATGTGCCACCATGGCTGATTTCCATTGACCTTCTTAAACTGCACTAGTTCAGTCTTTCATTACGCCCACCGCCCACTCCTCCAGCCCCCCACCATCTCATCCCCCACCCCTCACTCCTCCAACCCCCACCCCACCATCCCCCACTTCCATCTCCCCATTCCCCCACTTTGAAATGCCTTCACCCCTGCACCACTGTTAACTACAACACCCTTTAAACTTTTTGCTCTTTTCTAAACTTGAAGAAAAATGATGTACTTACTAAATTACAAACCTACTCTCTCATTTCTGTTTAAAATTCTCTTGTGAAGCCCAGAGCCTTCAGGATAAGATCCAGTGTCTTTAGTCTTACAGGCCAGGTCCTTTCAGATCCAGTTTTAACAGCCTATGGCTTGACCTTCACTGAACCTTCCTCCTTCCCTACCTCCTACTCAAGTACTCTGAAAGAAACTCGCTGCCTCAGACACAGTGTCTTCTTCTCTTCTAATCTCTAGGTCCCTTCTTAAACTCTGGCTAAACTTTCTTCATCTGTACTGGCTTCCTGTGTAGCAAATATGACTGTCAGTTGATGAGCAATTAAAAGCAGTCGATGGGACATCATGAACTTTAAAGATTTCCATGTTGCAAAGGAAACTGTTACTTGACTGAAAAGGCAGCTTACAGAATGGGGGGATTAACTGGAAAGAGGGATGGAAAGGTAGAAGACTGGCCAGGGATAACTAAGACAGCACTAAGGATGTTTGAAAAACCTATATGGAAGCCTATTATTTTACATATATATATATATGTATATATATATATGAATATAAGCATACACACATACACACACACACGAGTTAATTGGAGTTACCATATAGAAGGATAATGCACCTTCCAGAAACCAAAGATTGCCAAATAAAAAACCCAATGCCTAGTATGGGATACCTTCTCTTGAATTGTTGGTTATAGCTCCAGAGACCCAGAGGCTATGGCCAGTGTTTTTGATTGTCCACCTGAAATTGATGGGAAGACCCTTATTTCTGAAGACACCAACACTTTGGTCCTAAGACATAAGTAAATCAAGTCAGTATTGATGATGAAGGATCCTCCCTGCCGGCCAACTTTTGCAATATCAGAAAATGCTACGAATGCTACCAGTAGAGAAAAGTCACTAATAGTCATACACAGTTTCGGTGGCCGAGGCCAATGACTAGATCAGTGAAGTTATAATAACTCCATATAACTTCAAAGGCTTGTTTTTCTAATCCTTATTTTCCTATTCTTTCTATCCATGTTTCTTATACTGCCTGTAATTATTTAAGTATACTTTGCTGCTGACTTGTAGTAAAGGCACCAAGGTGATCTGGATCTAGCTAACCTATCCATAAACTATAATGAAGACCATGAAACTTTTCTTTCTTGAATATTTACCCACCTATTATTTCCTTCATAAACTCCTATATGAGGAAGTGTTTCATCAATGGGCTTGGGGATTCTAAATATGCTCTCCTTTCCCTTAAGGGGATGCCATAGCCTACCTCTCCCTAACTCGTAGGCAATTCCAAAGTCTGTCTTAACTGTAGGCAGCAATCTTCTTTCAGTATCCCTTTGATCTCCTTGAGTCAACCCTAGGGACTGAAGCAGGGGGATTATATACAACTAATTCTTGCTATAACTTATCTAGAATTTTCCAAGGTTGCCTATTCTTAGCTACTTTACTTATTGTTTGAAACAAGAGAGGAGCATTTGGAGGAAGTCTATTATCGGGCAACTGAGTTCCCAGAAAATCATCCATATCTAGTCTCTCTTCAGGTGGGCCTAATGACCTGAGTAGGTACAAAGCAGTTCCTCTATGAGGAAAGAACAGGAATAAAGACAGCAATGAAGACAAGAACTAAAGCAGAACAGCCAAGGACACAGCATGCTTTTTAACACAGCCATTCTCCAGGAAGCATTCTTCCTTTGAAGATTCCACTGGAGGTGGAGTGACAATGTAGTATTTCCCTCCCACTGGGGGAGCAAAAATAAAAATGATGTGTTGGTGAGAATGTAGGGAAAGTGGAGCCCTCGCCAAGTGCCAATTTGTAAAATGACACAGCCTCATTGGATAATGATTTGATATTTCCTCAAAATATTAAACAGACTAACCATCTGACCAATTCTACTCTGACGTGTAGGGAGGAAAATTTAAGCAGGTACACATGAATATTTAAAACGGCATTACTCAAAAAGTGGAAACAATCCCAAATGTCTATCAACTTACAAATGAGTGAACACCATGTGTTACATACATTCAGTGGAAACTCATTCAGCCAATAAAAGAAATGAAGTGGTCATGAACAATGCTGCATGAATAAAACTTGAAAACTTTACACCTGGTAAAAGAATTTAGAAAAAAATTTATACAGTACAAAATACCATTAAGACGTCACAGAGGTCCTGCATGGTGATATATGCCTTTAATTCCTGCACCATACCTGCGTCACTGGGATGAAGCCAACTTGATCATAGTGGATTTTTTTTTTTGATGTGCTCTTGAATTTGTTTGAAATTATTTTATTGAGAATTTTTATATCTACACTCATTAGAGAGATTGGCTCATAATTTTCTTTTTCTGTTGACTCTTTGTCTGGTTTGGTATCAGGGTAATACTAGCTTCATTAAAAGCATTTGGAAGCATTCCTTCCTTTTCTATTTTACGGAATAATTTGACAAGTACTTGTATTATTTCTTCTTTGACAGTCTGGTAGAATTCTCTGCTGTATCCATCTGGTCTTGGACTTTATTTTTAGTTTGGAGATTTCTAATTACTGCTTCTATCTCATTTGTTGTTGTGGGTCTAGTTAAATTGTATTTCACATCTTGGTTTAAATTTGGTATGTCATACATATCTAGAAATTTATCCATTCTTTAAGATTTTCCGGTTTCGTGAAATATAGAGTTCTTATGATTCTCTGAAATTCCTCAGCATCTGTTGTAATGTTTCTCTTTTTACCTCTGATTTTATTAATTTGAGTCCTCTCTTTTGATTAATTTGTCTAGAGGTTTATTGATTTTGTTAATCTTTTCAAAGAATCAACTATTCCATTGATACTGTATATTGTTTTTCATCTTGTTTTGTTTTTTTGCACTTATTCAGCTCTGGTTTTTTTGCTGCTTCTTCCTGTCTAGTCTTTCTAGGATTTGTTGATTCTTGGTTTTCTAAGGTGCACCACTGTTATTAACATGAGATCTCCCCAGGTTTGATGTCATACTTGGTGCTATAAACTTTCCTCTTAAGACTCTTTATTGTGTGTTGTGGTATGCTGTTCTATCACTTTCATTCAATTCTAGGACTTTCTCATTTTCTTCCTTGATTTCTCCCTTAGGGCAATTTTCATTCAGTAGTGTCTTCTTCAGTTTCTAAGAGTTTGTGCACATTTTTCCATTTTTCCTGCTGTTGATACACAGCTTTATTCTGTTCTGGTCAGATAGGATACAGGAAGTTATTTCAATTTTCATAACTTTGTTAACATTTGTTTTGTGTCCTAATATGTGATCAATTCTGGAGAAAGATCCATAGACTACTGAGAAGAAACTGTATTCTTTGTTGCCTGGGTAGAATATCCTGTAAAGTCTGTTGGGTTCACTTTATTTATTATGTCATCAAACTCCAGGTTTCTCTGTGTAGGTTTTGTCTGGCTGACCTGCCTATTGGTGAGAGTGGGGCATCAAAGCTACCCACTGTCACAGTGTTAAACTCAATCTGTTATTTTAGATCTAATAGTATTTCTTTTATGAAATTTGGTAACCCTGTGTTTGATGCATATATGTTTAGGATTATAATATCTCCTTGGTGGATTTTCCCTTTAATGATTATGAAATTCCCTTCCCTTCTGATTATTTTAGTTTGAAGCCTATTTTGTCAAATATCTGAATAGCTAGGCCTACTTGTTACTTAGTTCCATTTGCTTGGAATACATTTTCCCATATACTTCAAGGTGATATTAATTGCTGGTGAGGTGTGTTTCATGAAAGCAGCACAAATATGGATCTTGCTCTCTAACTGAATCCGTTAGTCTCTGTCTTCATATTGGAGAATTGAGACCACTATTAATATTGAGAGTCATGAACTGGAGAGATGGCTCAGTGATTAAGACACTGGCTGCTCTTGAAGAGGATCCAGATTTGGTTCCCAGCACCCCCATGGCAACTAACAACTGTCTGTAACTCCAGTACCAGGG
>NW_008330695.1:0-660 GCF_000622305.1 Nannospalax galili
GACCATCTTTATGGCAGAGAGGGTAGGTGACACGACCATGTGCAGGTCAAAGAGGTCAGGTGACATGACAATGTGCACAACTAAAAGGGCAGGAGACACGACCATGTGCAAGTCAGAGAGGGCAGGTGACACGACCATCTGCACGTCAGACAGGGCAGGTGACATGACCGTCTGCACGTCAGAGCATCAGGTGACACGAACATCTCCCCTTCAGAGGGTGCAGGTGATACAACCACGTGCACGTCAAAGATGGCAGGTGAAACGACCATGTGCACGACTAAGAGGGCAGGTTACACGACCTTGTGCACGTCAGAGGGCACAGTTGACAGGACCGTCAGCACGTCAGAGGGGGCAGGTGACACGACCATGTGCACGTCACAGGGCGCAGGTTACGTGACCATCTGCATGTCTCATGGGGCAGGTGCCATGACAACCTGCATGACAGTGTGGCAGGAGACAAGATCATCTGTATGTCAATGGGGGCAGGTGACACCACCATCTGCACGTCAGAGGGGGCAGGTGACATGACCATGTGCACATCAGAAGTTCAGGTGACATGACCATCTGCCCCTCAGATGGGCAGGTGACACGATCATGTGGACGTCAGAGAGGGCAGGTGACACGACCATCTGCACATCAGAGGGCAGGTGACACGACCAT
>NW_008330696.1:0-888 GCF_000622305.1 Nannospalax galili
GTACTGGGTTTGTGAATGGTGTCTGGAAAACACAGGAGCAGTTGCTGCAGTGTGTTCCCAATATTCTCATTACTGGTGACATTTACTCAGCAGCAGCTGTGCTACAAGGAACAAAAAGTTCTTGCCCTGTGGGTTTGTAGCCTAAATGACAGAAAACAAAGCAAACAACTGACAGCTTTTCTGTGGGTGTGTGGTGGTAGTGTGTTCAGGCACAGAGGGAAAAAAAAAACAAAAACAAAACATTTCTTGGATTTATAACAAGAACAGCAGGAATTATTATTTCTTTTTCTTTTTTTTTTTTTTTTTTTTTTGGTCTTTTTGAGACAGGGTCTCCCTGTAGCCCTAGCTGTCCTGGAACTCGCTATGTAGACCAGGCTGGCCTTGAACTCACAGAGGTCCGCCTGCCTCTGCCTCCCGAGTGCTGAGATTAAAGGGGTACACCACCACACCCGGCTTATTATTTCTTATTTTAAAATCAATGGAAGCCCAGGGAGACAGATACAAGCAACTTGTCCAGTGTCAGCATTGGATGTTGGGTGTCAACCCAGTGTGGACAGCGTTGCCTGGAGCACTGGTCTCCTCTTGTGCTCTTTCCAGGTGGTTGTCATGCCATTCACCTTAGGGCCTGACTGACTAGAGGTGTTTGCCTTCGTTTCCATACTAGATAAATATAAATATGTCACCACAGGCACAACCTGGGTCTCCATTTTGGAAAAGGACTGTGGCAAGAAGGGCACTTGAAGAGAATTAAATTTATTTATTATAACTATTACTAGTGTTTGAGATAGAGGGAGAGGAGGAAGAGAGAGGGAGAGAGAGAGGAAAATTCGTATGCCATGGCACATGTGTGGTGGTCAGAGGACAATTTTGTGGAGTCAGTTCTCTTCC
>NW_008330697.1:0-352 GCF_000622305.1 Nannospalax galili
GAAATGAAACAAAAATAAAACAACAGAAAACTGCTCTGAACCAAGATAAAGAATAGTTTTAAGGGGCTGGAGAGATGGCTCAGCAGTTAAGAGCACTGACTGCTCTTGCAGAGGACCCGGGTTCAATTTCCAGCACCCACATGGCAGCTACAAACCATCCTTAACTCAAGTTCCAAGGGAATCCGAAGCCCTCTTCTGATCTCCGCAGCATTACACAACACAGCTGCACTCAGTTACATGCAGGGAATACACTCTTATGCATAAAAAAATATAAATAAAGAATAATTTTAAGAAGGCAGCGTGTAGATGGAGCTCTGAGAAGAGGCTCTTTGAACTTGCTGGGCCTATAGCT
>NW_008330698.1:0-385 GCF_000622305.1 Nannospalax galili
GGCCAGCTTTGCCACTGTGCCTCCCCACCATTAATGGATCTCTGAACCTCTCGATCCATAACCCAAATAAACCCTTTCTCCTATATGTTTCCTTGGCCACGTTTTTTTTTTTTTTTGAAATCACACCCACCAAAAAATAACTAATTCACTGTGTATCTTATATGACTAAAGGTGAAGCAGCCCTAAACCTGTTAAGTACCCCAAACTTTCTCAGGTACCCAAAGAGTAGAAAAGACCCATGTAGCTTGCATAGAATCAGAGAGGCCATAATCAAATATACCATCTCAGACATTCAGGCAGTAGAACGATGGTCATCTTGCAGAACTCCTGTATCACACCATCTGCTCCAGACATTAAGCACAAATTGCAAAACATGTCTTGGGTC
>NW_008330699.1:0-944 GCF_000622305.1 Nannospalax galili
AAGGCATATTTTAACATTGTGGTGGCACATTGGAGCAATATAATGACACATTGGTCCATAGGGTTGGCACATTGGAGCGATTCAATGGCACATTAAACATTGCAGTATCAAATTTGAGTATTGTGATGACACATTTTGACATTATATTTGAACACTGAACATTGTGATAACACATTAGGGGCCTTGTGATGGGACATTCAGCATTGTGATGTCACATTGAGCTTTTTTTGGAGCATTGTGATGTCACATGGAAGCATTGTGATGACCAATTGGAGCATTGTGTTGTCATATTGGGAGATTTTAAGGGGACATTGAGCACCGTGTTTGCATATCGACCATGTTGATGACACAATGGATCATTGTAATGATACAATGGCAAATTGTGATTGCAAAGTGAGCATTGTGGTCGCACAATGGAATATTGTGAAGTCATATTGTAACATTGTCATGGCACATTGGAGCAATACAGTGGCACATGGGGTCATAGTGTTGGCTGATTGGAGCATTTTGTTGTCACATTAGAGCTTTTAATGTCACACTGGAGGATTGTGGGGGGATACTGAGCACCGTGTTTGCATATTGAGCATGGTGACAATACAATGGATCACTGTAAAGACACAATGTTGCATTGTGGTGGCACAATGAGCATTGTGATGGCACAATGGAACATTGTGAAGTCATATTGTAACATTTTGATGGCCCATTGGAGCTATATACTTGCACATGGAGCCATAGTGTTGGCACATTGGAGCATTGTGATGGGACATGAAACATTGCAGTACCAAATTGTAATATTTTGATAAAACATCAGGGCATTATATTTGTACAGTGAGAATTGTAATGACACATTAGGAGCTTTGTGAGGGGACATTCAGCATTGTGATGTTGCATTGAGCATTGTGGTGACACATTGGAGCATTGTGAAATCACATTGGAGTGTTGAA
>NW_008330699.1:2367-7206 GCF_000622305.1 Nannospalax galili
TCCAAGCCTAAACATAGTCCAAGGTCTAAAACTAACCCTAAGCCTAACTTTGACCTAATCATAGACCTAACCCTAGCCCTAATACTAACTTCTGAAAAAATGCTAAACTTCATACTAGCTCTAGCTATAAACCTAATCCTAACCCTAGTGCTAACCCTAATGCTAAGCCTAACCCTATTACTACAAATAAACTTATACTTAACCCTAGCCATAAGCATAATCCTATTGTAATCCTAAACCTACTTCTAAACCTAATCCTAACACATAGCATAATTCTAACACTTAACCTCATGCCAACCCTAAACACAGTCTTAACACTAACCCTAAGCCAAGCCTTAACCCTAACACTCATCGAAAATTAAGCCTAACCCTAAACATAACCTAATCCTAAATATAATCCCTACCATAATCCTAACCTACACTAAATCCTAACCCTAGTTCTATCAGTAACCCTACCATGAGACAAACCCTACAATTAACACTAATTCTAACCCTAGTATTAACTTTTGACTTATCACTAACTCTAACACTACCCTTAGCAATGAACCTAACCTACCCCAAGCCCTAGCCCTAGCACTAGCTATAACCCTAACACTAAACCTAAGCCTAGTGCTAAATTAAACAATATATATAACCGTAAATCTTACCCCTAACTCTAATTCTAACCCTAAATTTAAGCCTATACCAAAGACTAAGCCAAACCCTACACGTAACCCCAGTTCTAACTTAACCTTAACCCTAACCCTAAAACTAACACTAACCCTTCATGTAACTCTAACTGTGAATCTACTCCTAACCAACCTTACTCTAAACCTAATCCTAACCCTTAACCTAAACAGTCTGAACATGAACAAAACCTTAATGCTAACACTAAACTTTGCCCTCACCATAAGCCAAACCTTAAAACTAAGCATAAACGTACACGTAACCATAGCTCTAAACCTGTCCTTAGCCTAAATCCTAATCCCAACATTCAATATATTACCTAGACACAATACTAACCCTAAACCATTTCAGAAACCTAGTCTTAAATCTAACCCTAACTATAACCATAATACTAATCCTAGACCTAGCCCTACCTGTAACCTAATATTAAACTTTGAACTAATCCTAATCCTAACCCTAGCCCTATCCATAAACCTGACCCTATCCCTAAACCTACCCCTAACCCTAATGTTATTATCCTCCTAAGCCTAACCCTATAAATAAACCTAACCTCAAACCTAACCCTAACTCCACCCCTAGCCCCATTTGTTGTCACGCCATTTCCATTGTAGCCCGCATGAGATCCTCTGTGGGTTGAGGCTGAAGCTTCAAGGAAGGTTGCCTCTTGGAACTGGCAGTGCAAAGAAGATCTTCAGTGTACTTGGCTGTATTTTGCTTGCTATTGTCTTTATGACCGTCATTCTTTTATGGGTATCTAGGGGACACAGAGAGGACTTGGTGTCCTTGGCTTGGCTTCAGGGCTCGCCTTTTGATCAAAACCTTGATGTTGAGGATAAGGTCCTAGGAATTCGGTTTCCTCAGATGACATTGTCTCCTGATGCACCTTTTCTGCTTAATAGAAGCTGCTAGTAATAATCAGTCATGGAATATCATGAACAGAATAGAACAAGCAGAGCTAAGTTTAGGAAATCCTAAAGATGATGTATTTCCTAAAGGAGAGGCAATTCAGGGAAAAGACTCTAATTCTGATATTAGGAGAAAAAGAAAGTTACCAGCAACTAATTTTGGCCCAGCTTATGTTTTGGCAGGAGGTAGATTATGTCATCCACCGAGAGGGAAAGAAAGTATGTATAAAATTCCAGAACCTATGGATGAACCACTGCCTTTTACAGGAGCATATGATAAGGAAGGAGGTAGATGGGAGGAAAAAGGATTTCTTGGTATTCATTACAATTCATGGACAGACTTGCCATATTTGGGCCACCTTGGTGCCTGCTTAGTAAGGAACAAAAGGAGAGCATACAGAGACAATTGAAGAATGTGTTTATTTCCTGGAGAGAAAGATGGGATAATTATGTTTATAAGTCCCATACTTGGAAGGATTTCATGAGAGCTACAGGATTAAAATGGGATACTGATACGCCTAACAATAAAACTAAGCCTAACCTTGAACATAACCCTGACCCTACCCTAACCCTAATCCTAAACCTACCCCTAAACTTAAACCTAAGCCTCACCCTAAGTATAGCGCTAGCCCTAAATCTAACCCTAAACATACCCGTATCACTAATAGTAATTCTAAACCTAAACCTGAACCTAAACCTAACCCCAACCCTAAACCTAATTGTAGCCCTACCCATAAACTAACCCTAACCATAAAACTAAATCTATCCGTAAACGTAACCCTAGTCCTAAACTCAAACCTAGCTCAAACCTATCCAAACCCTAACACTAACCATAAATATGTATGCTAAACCCAAACCTTAACACTAAACCTTGCCCTAACCCTAAGGATTACTGTAAAATTAAGCCTAAACCTACACATAAACCTACACTCAGACCTTCACCAAACTGCTGTGTATTTGTCTGTCATTCACCGAATCCTTGTCCACTCTTTTGGGGACCCTGCTCCCGTCAGACAGAACTGCTTTGGTCTGGGCTGGTCCATCTCAATTTGTAAAGTTAATCATTACTGTAAACCTAACTCTATCCCTTAACATACCCCTAGCCATAATTCTAACGCCATATCCTACTATTAAACTTTGGCTTAATCTAAACTCTAACCTAACCCTAATTCTAAACGTGAACCTAACCCTAGATCCAATCCTTACAATAATCCTAACCATAATCCAAAAACCTAACCTTGCCCAGTCCTAAAATCAACCAAAGCCCAACCCTAACCCTAGCCCTAACAGTAAAAAATATCCTAACTCTAGCCCTAACCCTAACCCTAACAGTAACCCTAAGCCTAATCCTAACCCTAACCATAACCCGAACCCCTAACTCTAATCCTAGCCCTAAACCTAACTCTAATCTTACCTTAAAACTATCTCTAACCTTACATTAAACTTTGACCTAATCCTAAGCCTAACCTAGCCATATCCATAAACCTAAACCTAAACCTGCCCTTAACACTAACGCTAATCTTAATCTTAAAACTGCCAATAGACTGAATCCTGACCATAGTTCTACTTTAACCCTGTTCCAAAGCCCAAACTAAACCTAACCCAAGAACAAATCCTAACCCTAACTCTAACGATAATCCAAACATGACACTTTGCCCTAATCTTAAAAATAATCATAGCCCTAACCCTAATACTAACCCTAACTGTAACCTTCGCTTAACCATAACCATAAACATAAACTTAGCCCTAATTCTAACACTAACTGTATCCCTAACACAAACCTAAACCTAGTGTGAAGCTAGCTCTAAAACTGACACTAACCGTAACATAATCTTAGCCTAGATGATAATCCTAACTGTGCCCCAATACTTAATGTAGCCCTAAACCTAAACCTAACTCTAAACATAACTTAACCCTAAATATAGCAATAGCCCTAACCCTAACCTTAGCAAAACCCTAAACCCAAACCTAAACCTACGTCTAACCCTAACCATAGCACTAGCCCTGAACCTAATCCTATCCCTACACCTAACAATAATCATAACCCTAAACCTACCCTAGACCTAACCTTAACCCTAAATCTACAGTAGCCCTAGCCCTATAGCTAACTCTAACACTAGCCTTAAACCTAAGACTATCCCTAGACACAATCCTAGCACTGATCCTAATGCTAAGCCTAGCCCTCATCCTTACTCTAGTCCTAAACCTAACCTTAACCCTAAACCTAAACCTAAACATACCACTAGTCCTAAAGCTAACCCTAATCCTTGCCCTAACCCTAAACATAATCATAAACCTAAACCTAACCCTAAATCTAACATTAACCACTAGCTTTACTGTAACTATAATAATAATATTAAACATTGACCTTAACTTAACCCTAACCCTAGGTCTTTCCTGAACTCAAATCCTAACCTAAACCTGCCCCTAGACAAAAACATAATCCTAATCCTAACCCTAAACCTTATATTAAACCTGAAACTAACCCTAGATGTAATCCTAACCCTAACCCTAAACATAACTACAAACCTAACCCTAAATGTAGCCACACTCTATCTAAAATACTATGATTGTCCTAACCCTAAATTTAAACATAACCCTGGCCCTAACCATAACTCTAAACCTAGCCCTATCTCAGACTCAAACACTAACCTAGCTTAATCTCTTAACCTAAGGCTAACACTAACAATAGACTTAGACCAGTCTTTACCCTAAACCTACCCCTAAACCTAAGGTTAATTATAACCCTAAACTTACTCCTAGACCTTCACCTAACCCCAACACTGACTCTAAACTAACCTTAACTCTTAGAGTAAATGTAATCCTCAAAATAAACTTAGCCCTATCCCTAAACATAACCCTAGCCCTACTCCTAACGCTAACCCAAACTGTAAGCAAACCCTAATATTAACCCTATATATATACCCTAGACCCAACCTGTTCCTAACCAAAACCTAAACCCTAATCCTTGGCCTACCCCTATGCCTAAAAATAAAACTAAGCCTAACATTGAACATAACCCTAACCCCACCTTAACCCTAACCCTAAACTTAAACATAAGCCTCACCCTAAGTATAGCGCTAGCTCTAAACCTAACCCTAAACTTACCCGTATCACTAACAGTAATTCTAAACCTAAACCTGGACCAAAAATTAACCCCAACCCTAAACCAAATTGTAGCCCTAACCATAAACTAAACCTAACCATAAAACTAAATCTATCCCTAAACCTAACCCTAGTCCTAAACTCAAACCTAGCTCAAACCTAA
>NW_008330699.1:10613-12117 GCF_000622305.1 Nannospalax galili
AAATCCAAGTCTGAGCTTAACCGTAAAAGTAACCCTAACCCTTACCCTAAAGCTAACCCTAACTCTTATCTTAACCCTAAACATAACCCTAGAACCAATCCTAAACATAACTCTCTTGTTAATGCTAATACTAACCCTAGCCCTAACCCTAAACTTGACCCTAACTCTAGCGTTAAACCTAACCCTAAACACAATCTTAAAACTAACACTAGACATAAGACTATCCCTAACCCAATATTAACCTCTGACCTAAGCCTAGCCCTTATGGTAGTCCTAGCCATAAATCTAACCTTAAGACAATCCCTAAACGTAACTCAAATCCGCTCATAACCCGAACCCTAAATTGTGCTGTATCCCTAGCCATAAATTGAATGTTAACTCTTGTTGTAACCCTAACCCTAATCCTAAACCTAAACATAAACCTATCCCTAAACCTAAACCTAATCCTCCACATAAACTTATCCCTAAAAGTACCTCTCATCGTAAACCTAACCCTTACATTAGCCCTATACCTAAACATGACCCTAATCTTTCCCAAAAATCTAACCCTAACTGTATCCCTATAACTGCATCTAACAATAAAATGACCCCTAAGCCTAGCCATAGGCCTAAACCTAAGGATAAATGTATCCCAAATCTAAATTTAACCATAAACATAATCCATCCCTTATACTAACCCTAAACCTAGCCCTAAATCTAACCTTAAAGCAACCCTAACCATAGTCCTAATCCTAAACCTAGCCATAATCCTAATTAGAGCCATAATCCAACATCTAAACTGAACCCTAAAACTTACCTAATTGTAATGGTACTTCTAACCCTTTTACCCTAATCATAAACTTAAGATTAAACTATAACTAAACCTCACACTTACTGTAGTATTAAACTTTGATGTAACCCTAACCTTACTCCTAGCATAAATATAACACTAGCCCTAACCCTACTCCTAGCATAAATATAACACTAAACCTACTCCTAATCCTAAACCTAATGCTAAATTTATCCCTAAAACTAATCCTAGAGCGAACCCTAAACCTAAAGAAAATAATAATCTTAACACTTAACCTCACCTTACCCCTAAATACAACACTAGCCCTAACCCTAACCCTATCCCTAATGCTAATTCTAACCATAACCCTAAACTTAACCCCAAACACAAACGTAATCCTAGAACAATCCTGAACCTCAACCCTAATCCTAAATTTACACCTCTGCACAACCCTAGCCCTAAAATTACTTCTAACCCTAAATCTAACCCTAGTCCTAGCCCTAAACCTAAACCTAACCCTAGCCCTATCCGTAACATTAACCTAACCTTTAACCTAACACTAACCCTAAAGAGTACCGTGACCCTAACCCTAAACATTAACCTATCCCCTACTCAGCACTAACCTAGCACTAACCCTACCTCAAATCCTAAATCTAAACCTAACCCTAACCCTAGGCCTAACCCTAACCATAATCAAAATCCTAAATCCAACCCTAGAACTAACCCTAAACCTAA
>NW_008330699.1:12381-14410 GCF_000622305.1 Nannospalax galili
ATTAATCCTAACCCTTAACCAAATCCTAATGAAATGCAAAATGCAGCCCAAATCCTAAACATAGCTACAAACTTAAACTTAGCCTTGCCTTAACACTAGTACAATCACTACATCTAAACCTAAACCTAACTTTAGCCAGAGCCCTAACTGTAACGCTAACCCTAACCCTATCCGGAAACCTAAGCCTACTCCTAAGCCTAACCCTAAATGTCACCCTAGCCCTAACCTTAACCCTAAAGCTAACAGTAACCCTAACTGTAATCTGAACCCTAAACTGAATATAACCCTAGGTCTAACCCTAACCCTAGCCCTAACCATAACACTAAACCTATCCCTAACTATACCTCTAAGCCAAAAATGAACACTAACCCTAGCCATATCCCTAAATTGACCCCTATTCATATCACTAAACATAACCCTAAAACTAAACATAAACTTAGCCCTAACCCTTAACCTAACCTAGCTCTTAGCCTAACCATAAACCTAAGACTAATCCTACCTTTAAACTTAAACTTAAACCTAAACCTATCTGTAGCCCTTAACTTAACCTAAAACCTAGGCCTAAACCTAACCCTAACCCTAAATCTAAACCTAAGCCTAACCCTACAAGTAATCCTAAGCATAACCCTACCTTTAACCCAAAGCCTAAGACTAATCCTACCTTTAAAGCTAAACCTTAACCTAACTAAATCTAAACCTAACCCTAGACATAACCTAAACCTTACCCTAAATGTAACCCTACTCCTAAAACTAAACCTAAGTATGTACCATAGAAACAACCTGAAACCTATCGAAAACTTTAACCATAAACAGAATCTTAAACATAATTCTAGACCTAACCATAACTCTAACTCTAACCCAAAACCTACCCCTAACCCTAGCCCTATCCCTCAGCCTTAAACTAATCCTAGCCCTAACCATAAGCCTAATCCTAACTCAGAACCTAACCCAACCCTAAACACAACCTAACCTTAACCCTAATCCTAACTCTAACCCTAGCCCTAACCTAGCACTAACCCTAAACATAACCCTAGCCCCAACCCTACAACTAACCATAAACCTAATCCTAACACTTAAGCAACTACCAAACATTAACATAATATTAACCCTATCACTAACCCTAACCCTAACACTAACCCCAACACTAATCCTAAACCAGGCCAAACCCTAATCTAACCCTAACTCCAATTATAACCCTAGCCCCAACCAGGAACATAGCCCTAACTGTAATGTTAATCCTATCCCTAAATATCACCCTAACTTTGAATCTAACCCTAGACCTAGTACTAACCCTAACTGTGGAGGTTTCCATGAAAATGTCCCCTATAGGTTCCAAGTATTTGGAAATTTTGTCCCCAGATGATGGCGCTGTTTTGGGAAGTTTTAGAAGCATGTCACTGGGGGTGGGCTTAGAGAGTTCTTAAGCCTTGCTAGATCTCCAGTTGTTCTCTTGCTTCCTGTAACTGCATGATGATGTGAGAGCTTAGCTTTTGCTGCTACTGGTCCAGCCAACTTCAGCTACCATGGCTCCATGCCATGACGGACTGTAATTCCCCTGGAGTTGTAAGCTCAAATAAACTCTTCTTTCTATAAATTGCTCTGGTCAATGTGTCTATCCCAGCAAAAGAAAAGTGACTAGTACAGTAATTGGTACCAGAATTGGGGTGTTGACTGTGAAGAACCTGAACATGTCGGGTATTGGAACACTGTGGAACACTTTGGAAGTTTGGCCTAGGAAAATCCTTGATTGCTGTAAGTAGAGCTTAACAGGCCATTCTAGTAGGGGCTTGGAGGAAAGTGTTGCTGAGAAGAATGAAGTTCCCAAGGGAAATAAGGACTTAAGCAGCACTTGGGATATTTTGGCAAAGAGTCTGGCTGGAGCCTTCCCTCGACTTAAATGATTGCCTGTGGCTAAGTTGAAGAGCAATGGACTAATTTGTCTGGTGGAAGAAATTTCAAGACAGCCTAATGTAGAAATGGTGGCATGGCTATTAATGGTGAATATTATACAGATTTACAGGGAAAAAGA
>NW_008330699.1:15262-16827 GCF_000622305.1 Nannospalax galili
CAGACCTCCAGTCATCTCTTGCTTCCTGTGCCTGCATGATGATGTGAGAGCTTCCCTTCTGCTGCTCCTGCTCCAGCCACCTACAGCTACCATGCCTCCCTGCCATGACAGACTGTAATTCCCCTGGAACCTTAAGCTCAAATAAACTCTTGCTTCTACAAATTTCTTTGGCCAGTGTTTCTATTACAGCAAAAGAAAAGTGACTAATACACATATACACAAAATGGGAAAAAATATGAATAGATATTTCTAAAAGAAGACATACAGATGGTTAATAGATGAATCAAAAATTACTCAGTATAATTAATAACCATGGAAATGTAAATTAAACCATAATGAACTATCACTTAATATCTGTTAGAACGCCTATTATATAAAAGATAATTTTGTCTACCAAGGTTGTGGAGAACAGGGAAAAACACATGTGGTAATTTCCACAATTTATCTCATTTTGTTAATGAGGAAACTGAGGCACAGATATGCAAAGTTATACTGGCAGCTCATGATTTCTTCTAACTATAGTGACAAAAGTCAAGTATGTGGTCCTTTAGTGCTATTTAGGAAAGTAAGACTATGAAAATAGATCAATGTAACACATAGTGTGCTATGAGGGCTGCTATAAGTACATAACACACCAGAAATGAGATACATCCTTCTTTCTACCATGATGTCAATCTCTTAGTTCAAACAGCAGCCACCATTCTCCACTGAACCATTCACAGACTTTTAAATCTATTTTCAATTTAAAAAATGTATATATGTTTATGATAGAAGAGTTAGGTTTTGACATATGTGTTCATCATAAAATGACTAAATAAATCTGTTAAATGTTTTATGTCATACACTTATAAATTTTGTTATAAAAGAGAAACCTTTAAACATATTCTTAGTATTTGTCAGGTATATAATTCATTATGTTTATGATATATAACAGGATGTTTTGACATATGTGTTCATCATAAAATGACTAAATAAATCTGTTAAATGTTTTATGTCATACACTTATAAATTTTGTTATAAAAGAGAAACCTTTAAACATATTCTTAGTATTTGTCAGGTATATAATTCATTATACTAAGTAAAGCCACCGTGCTGTGGAATATCCTCCTGCCAATCATATTTAAGCCCCTTTAACCAAAATCTTCCAGTTCCCAAAACCTAACTCTTCTATTATCCATAATTCTTTTCTCTGCCTACATTAGGTCAAACTTTTAAATTTTGACAAATAACCAAGATTATGTGATCTCTGCATTTGTCTGCGTGACTTTTTAACATAACATAGTGTTCCCCAGTTTCACATACAGTATGACAAATGAATCTAATTTCTTCTAAGTTTAACTAGTAATTCATTGTGCATCTATACAAAATTTTCTTTAATTATCAATGTATACTTAGATTTATTCTACATCTTAGCTATAGTGAAAAGTGATGTCTTAAACTTCAATGTGCAGAAGTCCTTTCCACACATGGATTTCACTTTTAACATTTCCCCAGTAATGAATTTGATGTATATTATAGTGGTTCAATTTTTTAATTTTGGAGGATATTCCTTAACTCTGATGTAC
>NW_008330699.1:17229-19813 GCF_000622305.1 Nannospalax galili
GCTAAAGTTAGTGCCATATAGGAAACAATATCACAATATAACTACTTCAAGACCTCTCTATCTCATTGGGATATCATAAGGATGCAATAAGGTACTAGAAAATGAGCTGTTTGTGTGTGTGTTTGTGTGTGTTATGTATGCACACATACTTAGGTGGGTGTGTATGCACATGTGGATGCCATAGGAAGACATTAGGAGTCTTCCTCCATTTTTCTCTCTCTTTTTTTCCAAGACAGGACCTCTCACTGAATTTGAAGTTCACTATTTCTGTTCATTTGTTAGTCAGAGAGTTGCAGAGATTCTCCTGCCTCCATAGACTACTGCTGGGGTTACAGATGTATATGGCCATGCCTGGCATTTGAAGATGCTGGGAATTTGAACTCAGGTTACCTTGCTTTGCCAGCAAGGGCACTTACCCTTAAGCCAGTTTTTCAGCCACAAGACATATTTTCCCTCTATAATATATGTTGAAAACACAACACATAGCTATAGCTCCCTCCTTCTTCTTTGCTTCCTTCCTTCCTTCCTTCTTTTCTTCCTTCTTTCTTGCTTTCTTCTTTCTTTCATTTTTCTTTCTTTATTTCTTCACATATATACACACTCTTCAGTAAGCATTGATGCTCTAGGTCATGATATACAACAGTGAAAGCAAGCCATCATAATAATCACAACCATAACAACATCTATTCCTCTACATAGAGCAAAGAGAAATATGTATGATATTTCAGATACTAATAAGAGATTGGAGGTGAACTAAGAAAAGACAAGAAGGCAGGGAAAAGTAAATGATAATATAGGGGGAGGATTTTAGATACAGTATGTAGAAATCAAGGAATCTTCACAGTCTCAGCCAACAAATATAAAAAGAATGAAATGTGTAGAGGACTAAAGGTAAGGGAATATTTTCACAAATTTCACCGACAGAATACCATATTTAAATTCTAGATTAAGAAAAATAATTACACATTCCACATCTGTATAAACACACACACACACAGAGTCGTACATCTGTGTCTCAAATTAGTTGTATGTATTTGGAAACTTGCCACTTACTTTCCCAAACACACAGACTAGCTTCAGACTTAACAAGTACTAAAGGAGGGAATTCCTAGTTTCCTAGTGTAATGGTATTTGTGAGGGTTATGGGATCCCAAGAGGGGAATTTTTTGATGTTCTAAGGGACATGATCAAAAACACTTTATAGTAAATCAAGTTGCACAAGTATATTACAGCATACACCACATGGCAAAAATATTTGGAAAATTGATACTGTAGAGTCGCCAATTAGGAGAACCCTCTTTGCCACTTTTTTAAATTCGAGAGTTATTTTTTATCAGATTTTTCAATGATCATTAATTTAATTTCATCACATTTAGACACTTCCCCTATCTGCACCACTCTTAATGCTCCCACTAGATTTCATGTACTCTGTCATATACATTAAAGCCTGCTGAGTCAAGTTTGTGTCCCAAAATGCCCTTTGGTGTGGTTCAATCCACTGCAGCTTGGTAAACATATCTAGTGTTACATCTTTAATGAAAATTGTCTCTCCTTTTCCCAACATCTACTGGCTGTAAATAGTTACTCACTTAAGGTTGGGATTTCTCAAACACATCCCCTTTTCTATGCTGGGATTTTGTCTGGCTTCGGGAAATCTGGGTCTTGTGTATGCTGTCAGCATTGCTGTGAATTCATATGAGTAATTATCCAGCTATCTGGAAAACTGTTTCCTTGAGGTGATTCATCACATCTCGCTCTTACAATTTTCCTAATTCTTGAGCCTTGAGTGGACTAAGTTTGATATAAGTATCCTACTAAATGATGAGTACCAGGAAGTCTCTTATTCTTTGCACTTTGATCAATTGTGGGTCTCTGGGTTAATCACTGTCTGCTGAATGAGGAAACTTCTGTGGTGAGAGTTGAGAGCTACATTGATATTTTTCCTGCACCCATTCTGTGATGTTCTCCGAGATTTAGGTGTAGAAGTTGCATTGCATATGTGTCACTTAAGGCTGGACACCTCACAGACATGTATTCCCTATGTTTGACCAGTTGTGGAACTTTGTAATAGTCTCCAGGTATTGTAAAAAAAGCTTCTTGGATGAATGGTGAGAGGTACACTTGTCAGGCTTGTCTGGTGCTGTACAACAGCTTGTCCTAGCCTAGTCCCAGAAAAGGAGGATAGTGACTTGATTGGGAAGGGTAAATGGGTGCTCAGGACAAGCCCAAATCTAGCCTAGTCCTGGAGCTCTCACTTTACCCCTTGCCAAACAAGTGGAGAAAGAAGATGGATCTTCCTAGTGCAGATAGATAAAACTGGTAGTATATGTCTTACCAAGCAACATGGGAAATTCCTTTGGTTGAATTCGACTTCAGAGACCAAGTGCTATACAATATGGAATGGAGGATATTCTCAGGAAATAGCAGAAGAAAGAATGTGATCCAGAATCCCCTTAAACATCTATATTTTGGATTTAACTTTAGAAAAGCAGGATTATGAGCTAGAAAATCAGTATATTAATTTAGAGTGAAAATACTGTCAAATACTCAGTTTTCTTCATATTAGTCCTTTAGTATCCCGGGA
>NW_008330699.1:19984-21076 GCF_000622305.1 Nannospalax galili
CACAACACACTTAAGTTAGAGATTTGACTGTAAATTAGAGAGTGTATATTGCGTCCTTCAATTTATTTAGTGTGTAGTTGCTAAGAAAAGATTATTAGCTTGAATTAATATGGCATAATAATCAAAATCAGGAAATCTAACACTAATGCAACTCTATCATCTAATTCAGAGTCTACTTTCAAGTTTTGTGAATTATCCAAGTAACGTCCTGCATAGCTAATGTTTATTGGCGCAGGATTCAGTACATGTCCACGCATCACATTTAGTTCTCATAGGAATTTAATTTTCTCTAACCTGTAATAGCTCCTCAGCATTTTGATTTATTAGTCTTGACATTATCAAGTAATATGGCTAATTGTTTTCTAGATTGCCTATAAACATGAATTTGCCTGATGTTTCTTCATAATTAGATTTAGGATGTGTATTTTCTGCAGAGATACCACAAAAGTCATATTACGTCTTTCTCAGTGCACTGTATCTTCTTGATGATGATATAAATGGAATTGACTTTTAAAATTTCATTTCAAAATTGTTTATTTAAAGTACATAAAGTATAATTGATTTTTCATGTTTATGACATATTCTTAGGATTACTGGATTCCCTTACTAGTTTTTGTAATTGTTTTTAAAATTATGACTTTCTGCACAAACAGTAGTACCAGTTGCTCTTTCTTTCTTCCTAGCTTCTTTGCTATTTTTACAACCTTATTCTGAGCATATTAGACCAAGTACAATTAATGTTAAGTAAAAATGAAAAAAAAATGAGCACATCTGCTAGGTGCCAAAGACATTGAATAACATTTGGTATTTTAGCATTTAGTGCAGCATTAGGTATAACTCATTTATATTTAAAGATGAAATTTGGTTTTATTTTTTCATCAGCAAATGAGTGAATACACACACAGTATTCAAGATACAACTGAGAAAAGAAATGGAGCTACAGCCCTTTTGGAACTCCCCATTTTATCTTGTAGCTATAATTTTTTGACTGCAAAGTCAAGGAAGTGTCATTTTCTTCTTATTCTGGGAGATATAATAAAAAAGTGTTGAATTCTGATAAAATATGCTTGTATTGGAATAAACATATGGGAG
>NW_008330700.1:0-481 GCF_000622305.1 Nannospalax galili
TTGCAAACTGGTTCAGCCTCTATGGAAAGCAGTGTGGAGAACTCTTAAAAACCTACAATTGAGCCTACCATTTGACCCAGTTATACCACTCCTTGGCATATACCCAAAGAACTCGTCTTATTGCAGAGACACTTGTACATCCATGTTTGATGCTGCTCTTTTCACAATAGCTAAGGGATGGAAGCAACCTAGGTGTCCCTCAATTGATGAGTGGATAATGAAAATGTAGTTCATATATACGATGGAGTTTTACTCAGCAGTAAAGAAAGATGAAATCATGAAATTTGCAGGTAAATGGATGGAACTGGAAACTGTTACACTATGTGATTTAACACAATCTCACAAAAAAAAATCAACATATGTTCTCCCTCATATGTGGATCCTAGGATCAGACTCAGATAAATAAGTATGCAAACAAACATAACTGCAAGAACCAGGAGAAGGGTAAGGAAACAGTGAGGTAAAGGAAAAGAAATAACCT
>NW_008330701.1:0-3673 GCF_000622305.1 Nannospalax galili
TACTAAGCTAGTCATCTGCACTGAGCTCCATCCTCAGGCCTTTCTCATGCCACTATCCCAGCCTAAGCCTTGGGGTCCTTTTCTGCAGTGTGTTGAGGAGGCCTGAGCAATATACTCTTGTCATCCTATGACTTATTTATCAGGTCTCTCCAGTTTTAAATTTCCATGTGAATTTTTCTTGATGTATAAAATCAGCTTTGTTTTCCAGATTTTTTCTTAACGAGTACCTCAAAACTGTGTCTCAGTCCTCTCAAAACCTGAACTTTTCCTCCTTGCTATACATTAAGCAGACTTAATTCAACCTAATCCACTGACTTAAAAAATAAGGAGATAACCAATAACATTTCCTGGACTAAGTTAGTGTGTTAGTGTCCTAAGTCTGCCAGAACAAATAATGACAGACAGGGTGCCTTAAACAACAGAAACTTACTTCTCCTAGTGTTCTGGTTGAGAATCAAGAACAGATATTGGCAGGTCTGATTTCCTCTGTGGCCTCTAGCTTGTCTGGATCTTTTTATAAGGACACCAGTCATATCAGATTAGGGCCCACCATACGATCTCTTATTACCTCAATTATCTCTCTAAAGGACAGATCACTAAATATAGTCACATTCAAAGGCACTAGGGATTAAGTCTTCAAACTATGAGGCTTGGGAGTACACAGTCTGTCCCATTACACTCTACCCTATGATGCATCAAAAATCATGTAGTTTTCACACACACACACACACACACACACACACACACACACACACATAAAAAATACATTCATCCCATTCCAATAGGCAAAAAGTCATTATCCACTCCAGAATCTAAGCTGCAAATATTTTTTACATTATCACTAATACTTCAGTTTTGCCTATTAGCATACTAAAGCTGTATGAGAAAGGCTTTGTTTTTTACTGTACCCAGAAACCCAAACTTGGCTGGGCTGCTAGTTACTGGCAGAACAGGAAGTGGTAGTGGGCTCAGCTCTGGCTGGCAGTTAAAAGAACAGCTTACTGTTGAATGGTTCAACTCAACATTTGAAGTTTACACAATTATATTTTCCTCTAAGAATTTAATTGGCCTGGTTTATGACCCCATGCCAGCCCCACAGGGCAGATTTCACAAGCAGGGTCATTACTTGGTCCCTAATCCTCATCAGCAGGAATCTTAGACATGACAGTTAATTTTCCACCAGAGGATCTCCACATGACCCAGAGCCCGGAGGGTCCTTCATGTATATCCAGCTTTGTCTTTACCTCCAACATCGCTACTTTTATGTCCAGTACCCCAAATCCACAAAACTGCCCCCCCTCAAATCAAGGAAACCAAAGGAGACTTATTGATGAGGCAATTAAAATTACAAATCTCACAGTTTCAGCTGGTTAGATGAGTCATGGGGAAGCAGAGGCCCTGACATCTAGATCCTTGTTACATCTCTCATCCTTACCATTTCACTACAGAGATGGGATGGAGAGAGAAAGAGAGAGAGCACTAGCAAGCCAGTAGAATATGGTAAGACTACTGAAAAATGTGAGGAGATAGTCCAGAAGTAGAAAAAACAAGAGTAGACTTATTTCGGGTATCAGTGCAGTTTATCTTGCCATATTGACCACATCTACATACTTATACATACATGCATACAGTTGCCATAAGACAAAACCAGACAAAAACAAGAAATAGACTTTTTAAAATGTCGTAGGTTCATAAAGATTCAAGAATCCTAAAGAATATGTTTGCATAAAGCTGTAACCATGATATTTTTCTTCTTTACTTATGTAGTGATGCCAAGGCCTTACTAGTCTGCCCATTCATTCAACAATCATGTATTGAGCAGAACAAGCCCCTAAGTTTTGGAGATTCAAAGATAAATGAAACTGATCCTACAGTGATGTAATGAAAGGAACACACATGGCTTTTCTGTTCACTGAGCCCAGAGTGGGTACAGAGAGGAGAGAGGGGCTACCTAGCCTAGGGGGAATTAGGATAATGCAGTGGGACTAGAGCTTTGTTGCAGGGAAGGGGTTTTAGAGTGCGCAGGTCAGGGGTGGTCCTAATACAGGGAGGCCATGGTCAGAGGTGCCAGTGTGGACTTTGAGTATACCATGTGGAAGGAAAATGAACTCAAAAATCCTAGAAGTTGAGACAACATTTAAGTTTAAGCCATCTGTCTCATCTTTGTTACCTTTCTAAAAAGACTGAAAGCCGTAAGACTGACATAAATATAGCCTACCCCCAAAATAAGATCAGTAGTCACAAGCCAAGAATGAAGACTGTTTTAACAAATATATTTGTAATAAAATTCTAGAAAAATCTGTATTCAAATTGTAGCTAATGTGATTGACTAGGGGTAAATAATTTTGGATGCAGATAACTTGGGTGAGGTGTTTGTGTCTATACATGTTTATGGGTGAAAAAATTTACACCATTGACATCAACTACAGCTTCAAAGGCTCTCCACCTTAGTTTTGAGACAGGATCTCTTGAACCTGGAGCTCACGGATTGGGCTACCAAACTGGCTGATGTGCAGGCCCCAGAGATCCACCAGTCTCTGCCTAGCAGCATTGGCAAGTGTTGTTGCAACAGGCTTTTTAAACAAGGGTGCTGTGGCTCCAAACACAGGTCATCATGCCCATGAAGCTAGCATTTTACTCACTGAACCATTTCCCCAGGCCTCTGTTTACATAGTTTAACAGCTTTATTGATGCACAATTTAAATTCTATGAAATTCATCTATCATAACTGCAATTGTGTGTTTTTAGTAAATTTATAGTCATGAGACATTTCCATAATCCAGACTCGGATCATTTCTACCATCTCAGAATTACTCTTGAGCCCATTTGCAACAATCTGTATATTTTCAAATAGATGATAGATACAAAATAACTATGATAGTTATTTTTTTTTTGCAGTGTTGTGGATTGAACCCAGAGCTTTCTGCCTGCTAGGCAAGTGTTCTACCACTAAGTCACATTCTAGGCCAACTATGAAATGTAGATTTCATTGAAAATATTTAAAAGTGTGAAGATATTGATATATGTATTGGAGGTCATGCCTGTGTGTCTATCTAAAATCATAATAAAGGCACGGAGAGATGGCTCAGTGGTTAAAGGTACTGGCTGCTCTTCCAGAGGACCTGTATTTGGTTCCCAGCACCCACATAATGGCTAACAATTGTCTGTAACTACAGTTCCAGGGGATCTGATTCTCTCTTCTGACCTCTGTGGGCATTGTATGCACATGGTACACATACATACATACATACAGGTAAAACATCCATACACATAAAGTAAAAGTAAACAAATTGAAAAATTTAAAGCCATAATAATTTTTTTAAAATTTATCAACTACATATGTTGGAGAAAGGTTTGTAGTTCATTGAAAACGTGGGGATTATCCAAGCAAAAAATTTTGAAAACCAGCAGACTAGACCATTTCACTAACCACTTAATTATATAACATGGTACACATTACATACAGGTAAAACATCCATACACATAAAGTAAAAGTAAACAAATTGAAAAATTTAAAGCCATAATAATTTTTTTAAAATTTATCAACTACATATGTTGGAGAAAGGTTTGTAGTTCATAGTTCATGTGGGGATTATCCAAGCAAAAAATTTTGAAAACCAGCAGACTAGACCATTTCACTAACCACTTAATTATATAACAGTCTACTTTGTGG
>NW_008330701.1:5212-6442 GCF_000622305.1 Nannospalax galili
ACTATATGAAAACTATTTTTATGTCTAATAAATATTTACCCTTAGAATGTGTTAGTTGCTTATTGAAGGCACACAAGAAAACAGGCCTGTGCTCAACAGTTTGCTTATGAATTAATATTCACTTTATATTTGCTTATTTTTTCTATTATTTTTAATATGTAATAGCCATACAAATTTCCAAGAAAGCATGTGCTGTCTCAATACACATATACACTGAGTAACTAACATTCCTTATTAGGGTTCCATCTCTCACACTGTAAAGGCAGTAACACTAATTCCTTAAGTAGCAATTACTTTGAGAATTTTATATGGGAGTATGTACTGTCATATATGTTCAGGCATAGACACACACATTTTAATATCTATTACATACATTTCAACTGGCAAGCACAGACCAGAGTCTGTTCAAAGGTTTGTACACACCCAGAATCTTCACTTCTAAAATATGGAGTTTTTATAAAATTCATTAAAGTTTGTTGTTTTCTAAAATTGTGGTAGGTCACATGTAATCGTAAAGAAATTTAAAATATATAACCTTAAAACTATGCATAACATGCATTTTTAAAGTTTTTTAACAAATATTTTGAGATCTATTCCTGCAAAGCTTCTTTATTTTAGTATCATTCGATGAAAGAGCAACAGCCCTTCTTCGCCACAGCTCACGGGGTGGTCAGCAGTTGGCATCAAAGGCAAGACCCCTTTCTTATGCTCTGCTGAGTGCTTACTGACTGGGCATTAGGTATCTCAAAGCAAAGGGTTAAATCTACTCTTTTGACAGAATTTATCTGTAATGTGGGGAAATCACTCACTTCGAACACAAGTTTGACTAAACATTTGTCAGAGCAGAAAGCACTTCATTTGAAATGGCTCGGTGATTTTCACACATCGAGGTAGTCTCAATAAAATCTGTGGGAAAGTAAAAGCAGAACATTTTAGCCACAGAGCGCCAGGGAAGAGACACATCTGCAGTCAATGAAGGAGGAATTGTTCAAGGCTTATTACCCGCTGTGCGTGGTGCTAGAAAGATGAAGAAGAGGGGAGAAATATAAAACTCTGTTCCTGTCCTTAAATTGATTCCAATTTGGTTAAGAATGCATGAATAGCTACAAGACTATCCCAGCACAGACAGAGGATAGTACGGTGATCCACTCCCCGAAGTGCAGGAACACTCTCATTTATGGAAATGGCTAAATATGAAAGACCATCATGACCCCAGAAGGGCAGGGTACA
>NW_008330701.1:7347-10923 GCF_000622305.1 Nannospalax galili
GTGGGAAGATAAGTTTTTTATTCTCATTTGTAATTACCCAAAATAAACATACAGTATGTTTATCATTTAAAGAAATTTATTCACAAAACAGTCTGTAAAGAATCTCTTGAGGTAAAGTTGTTTGTATACATTTTAAGATAGTTTTTAGTTTTTATTTTTTATTTCAGGCCAAGGAGCATCTTCCTTTATGTTTCCTGCAGCTTCAGCAAGAGGGTTTTTTTTCCCTAAAAACCTCTTGGGAGGAGAGAACAGGGATCAGAAAGGGACTTGCTTACACTCCTTTCTCCTTGAATTGTCCACAACACACTCAAAGCTAAGCTCTGATTTTCTCCATGGATTAAACATTTCTCAGCTACCTTAAATAACTAGATAATCTAAACATCAAAAGCTCTCTCCTATTGTCTTTGGAACACAAGCTGTAAATTTTTCATTCAAATATATTTGACTATTGAAACTAAGCTGGATCTGGGTGGGGTACACGGAAATATGTCGACTATCCATGGAAAGGCAGTCTGAATTTTAAATGATTCTTGAGTAGAATGATCTAGATTATGTATAAGCACATTTCTTTGGCTGTGGCTTCTAATTCTAAACTGAAATAGAAGGACCTTGTGATGATAACTTACAGAAGTTATTTCTTCTAGAAACTTCTTTCTCATTCATATTTTCTTGGAAATGAAAATAATATCACAGACTGTTCGGTGGGATGGATTTTTTCTTTCTGTGTATGGTTATATTCTAATTGCCACTTTTGGAGACAGGATCTCATAGAGTCTAAGCTGGTCTCAAACTCACTGTGTAGCTGAGGATGGCCTTGGACTCCTGATCCTCCTTCTTCACCTGTGATAGCTTTTCTTTAGGTTGAATCAGACCTTCAGGCCTTCAAAGTCCTTTGTCAACTAGTCAACAGCAAAGCCTCCCTCAATCATATAAGATGGTTTTTTTTCTATGTAGGCATTCTTAGGGAAGGGAGAAATTTTCTTCAGGCTTAATAGACTATGAATAGAATTCATATATTTCCTCACACATCTTTTAAAAATGAGAAGGATGGTTTCTGAGCTTTTTGATGGAAGAATAACCTATAAGCAAGTGAACAAATGCCAGCAGGGGTCGAAACACAATTCTTGCTCAGGGAATTCTCCTCTCTGAGTCAGATTGTACATCAAGTGACCCCAAACCCTGAGCCTGACCCTTTCACCAAGCTGAACTCGTTTCCAACTCTTCACACAAGCAAAACCTCCTGGTGACACCTGGGAGTAAACTGTCCAAGTGGACAGACAGGAAATGCTGTCATTATGAGAATTTTGCTGTCACCTGACTGTGGTCAGGCTTCTAAAGAGTCCTCACATGACCCCCCTCTTCAAGATAGTTCGCACAGTTCTCTTCACCCACCCCTTCTTCCTCAGCTGCTTCCCCCTTCTCAATAAAGGTTTGTGGGCAACTGACCATGGAGAGGTGCTCACACTGCTGAAATTTATAAGCTTTGTAAAAGGCAGCATGGCATAGTCCTGCTCCAAGCATTACAAATAAAACTAGAATGTCATTAGTGAAACTAAAGTGAGAACTGTGGAAAGAGCACCTTAGTAGGAGTCAGGCACAGACATTTCTTTGTCATCCCCAAGACATGCCAACCAACTAGGCATTTAATGACACTCTGTCATGCCTCTGCTTCCTTCTCTGGAAGGAATGAAGGCATGTCAGGTGAGCCTTTATCAGCTTCGATGCTCTGAGTATCTACATATTTGTTCACCAGTTGTCTAGACATCATTGTTTTCTTCTTTTCCTCAGTAGGATAAAGCTCTTCATCCAAAATGACTATAACTTTATTTGTGACAAATTCTATATACAAATAGTACTCTTCACTGGTACCTAACACAGAAAAAGTAAGCATATACTTACTTAACTTCTATTGCTTTATCTTATGATTAAACTGTTTGTATCCTGAATTCTGTATTATATTTCAAATTTGCTTTGTAACTACATTGAAAACATTCCTTAAAATAAAAAAAATGTCCCCAGAGAGATCATATTATAGAACAAAGCAATAAACATTGAACTCGTTTGTGGAGCTCCTAACAAGGACAAAAAGAAAATGAAATTATAGATAAGCTGTCATTGCTGTAAAAAAATGTAAATTAAAAAAAATGTAAGTTTTCTCCACCTGCTTGGTTTTCCAGGTCCTTACAATAAACAGGGGACACAGCTTCAGATCTGGTTATTTAAGCTGCATAAATTATTTTGAATCATTGCTTTTATATATATTCAAAACAAATGTTAAGTACTGTGAATAAAACATCATTTATGATACTACCAAAGTACATTTTTACCTTCTCTGTTGAAAATTGTTGAGTGTTTTGGTTTGGATTCAGAATATACCCATTATGACTGACAACTCCACAAATGTGTCCTGTATATTTAACAGTAAAAGATAATTTGCACGCAAGTTGATCTGAATCCCATAACAGAGAATGAACTGTCATTAAGTTCATGCTTTTATCTGAGAATGTAAGAGTCAGAGTCACTGCTTCTCTTTAGATGTCATCATGTTGCTATTAAATTTCTGTATACCAGATGATGTCTTCAAACAAAAGGGGGCAAATTTACCCCTTATGATTGAAAAAAAAAAAAGAAAAAGAAAAAAAAGTTGTTGTAGCACCTTCTTTTCAGACAATCTGCCCCAAAACTATTGGTCACCTATATCGTATTAATAAGAAATACAGATCCATAATGGGTTTTATAGACAAACTTAAGTTTGTTGTGAGCATATTGTAAAGCTCCTGTTACAAAAATAACAGTGTTTCAGGTACTGTGTGATGTACGAAAAGCCATGTATGTGAGGCTTCTGCTTTGGCAAAGGAAAAAAGTTGGAAACAAGCGAAGGAAACTAAAACATCTCTAGAATAAGACAAATTTTAGTAAACGCTGAAATACAATGTACAAGTTAAGAAAGAAATACGATATGAGGAGGAGGACCAGCTTCCTAAAAGGGGCCCATCTCTTCAAGGGCTGTGATAAGAACAAGGTGTCCCAGGCTGGCTAGGTGAGAACACACTAGAAACACAAGATGGCTTGGGTTCTCCTGATACTACCTATACAAAGAGCTGTGTTCTCCCTTCCAGAATTCTGTCAAAAATCCCTGAGCTTAAGTAAAGGAGCCGCAAGGACCCAAACCAGAAGGTGAGCTGGACCCACACTGCAGGCTCTGCGATGAGCTGTGTGCTGCTGACGGGTTATAGAAGCCTCTGAACCTTCCAGCAGAGCTGCAGGGTGACCAGGCAGCAGCATTTCGCCCCACCTCTGCCCAGCGAGGGTTTTTAGGGCTCAGAAAGCACAGGGAGACATCGAAGATGTGACTCTGGGAGGTAGAAAGGCTGAAGACAGGCGAGGTCAGGAGCGACGTGGACAAAGCTGTACTCTCGGTTCTATGAGAACTATTTCTCAGCGATTTAATGCTATTATGAATTTTTTACTGTTTGAAATTTTCTGGCTGCCAAAAAAAAGAACAAACTGAATTCTCTGCAGCTCAAGGGTAGCTGAGTGGAAGCCAACGAACAGGTAAAGTGATTTGCTGATTTG
>NW_008330701.1:13506-13810 GCF_000622305.1 Nannospalax galili
AAGCATGTTAATGTCAATGCATTATTTTTTGCATGTTTGTATGTATGTATATGTGAGTATGTATGTTCATATGTGTGTGTCCATATGAGAATATGTGTGGAAGCTAAACGTCAACTTTGGCTCTTGTTCCTTAGGCACCAGTAGTCTTGGTTTTTGAGACAAAGTCTCTTACTTGTAGCTGGGGCTCCCTGGCCTGGCTAGGTTGGCTGGGCAGTGAGACTCAGGGATCCTTTTGTGTCTGCCGCTCTTGAAGACATCCAGGTTATGAACACATGCCACTACATCCAGGTTTTTCCACGGGTTC
>NW_008330702.1:0-172 GCF_000622305.1 Nannospalax galili
AATACAAGACTTTTTAGCTTTTCAATATAGCTGTGTTAGTGTGAATATATATATATAAACATATGTACAAATTTTAAGAAGATTTTAAAACAATGATGTAAAAAGCTAAACTCAGTACTAATTTTATCAGTATATTTTAATGATCTCCTGCACTACATAGTTTGTAGTAGAT
>NW_008330702.1:317-512 GCF_000622305.1 Nannospalax galili
GAAAAAAGCGAACTGTTTGAGGAAATAAAAAGACTGAAAGTTAATTAACAAACTGAGTGGAAATAACATCCTCTAAAATTTTATAGAATGTAAATTTATAACCATCTGGCCATAAATTGCTGATGTTGATGAGTAGAGAGCGAAGTTTGTATGCAGAGCCTGCCTCAGTGTCTTTGGGAGGGGTGAACTTGGTAT
>NW_008330703.1:0-261 GCF_000622305.1 Nannospalax galili
CCTAGGGGGTTCAGAAAGACCTTCAGCCAACACCAGGGGGTAGCCCTGGCCGGAAGGTGTCAGTTGTTTCTCTGGCCCTAGCGGTCTCTCGCGAGGACTTCTAGACCGGAAAAGAGAAAGGAGGAAGTTTTTAGAAGAAAGAGATTAGTCTATCTTCCTGAGAGGGAAGGGTACTCATGGATAACTAGTGTTTCTGTGGGCACCAGCTCTGAGCTGGCGCGAAGTTCAGAGGACTCTCACGTTGTCAGAAGACTCCCACGA
>NW_008330704.1:0-1210 GCF_000622305.1 Nannospalax galili
AAGAGATGGAAGCAACCTAAGTGCCCCTCAACTGACGAGTGGTTAAAAAAATGTAGTATATTTCCACAATGGAGTTCTATTCAGCAGTGAAGAAAGATGAAATTTGCAGGTCACTGGATGGATCTAGAAACTGTTATACTAAGTGAAGTAACAGCGACTCAGAAAAACAAATGACATATGTTCTTCATCACATGTGGCTGTTAGCACCAAATCCTTTTAAATTCCAGGTTCTTTTAATAAGATGATGCTATACAGCACTCCCTTCTGCATGAAATAAATACCATCATTATGACTTCAGCTGAGCCTGATCACTAAACATCGTCACAATTGGGCTCCTTGATGGTTGTGCTCATTCATTAAAGGAGGGCCAAGCAGGGTCATTGGACCCTCACCAGAATATCCAGCCACTCTTCCCAGCCAACTGTATGTAATTTGTATGTAATCACACATGGCCTCCTGGATTTGGGGAGGGCTAGGAAGAGAATGCATGACCCATGCTGGGTAAAGGCTTTCCAGTATGCATACCCTCAGGTTATACATACACCTCAACAACCCCTCAGTTACCTTGGTAGGTAAGCTGAATACTTTCACGAGTTCCCCAGTAAAACTTAAACATTGGCTTGACACTAGAACCTTAAAAGGGAATAAGCATTGCTTAGCATCTCCAGGAAAAGAAGTCTTACAACAGATGGAAAATTTATTTGTCAATGCTATTATGTCTCATAATTATTAAAAAAAAGAATATGAGAATGTAAAAGATGTTAAAAGCATATGGGAATGAAGATGTTGTCCAAAATAGAAAAAGATGAGAAAGCCTAAGCAAGTGATGAAGGTCTGTGTAGGTTTGTTATGGTATATAAAGAGTGAGACAAAAATAATATACACATAATCTTAAAATTTCTGAGGTCATGGTTTAGTCATCTAGTTTAAGGAACAAAATATATATCTAGTCAAGGATTATCTGAGAACACTTGGTTTTTAACCCATGCCTTATCTGCATAGAACATGATAATTAAATGTACCAGACTGGTGGATCTAACCTTATTGGATGTTTAACAGCCATACTTTAGGGCCTATACTAATGTGGTCAGAGGGACTTAAATGACAGTTTTTGCCTTGATCTCCAAGGTCGACTAAGTTCCATGGGACTATGGAACAATTCTCAAAATGTCCTGTAATTGTGGTGAGTCACCTGTCCTCTTGTTCAGGG
>NW_008330704.1:2718-3344 GCF_000622305.1 Nannospalax galili
ATTTGAAAGGTTATGGTTTAATAGTGATGTGTTTGTGTGTCAACTTGACAAGGGGTCACTTGAGCTGGAGAGCACAATTGACACACCTGGCATGAGGGAGCCTCAATTGGGGAATTTCCTCTATTGTACTGGCCTGTGGCCATGTCTGTGTGGCATCTTCTTGATGAGTGATGTGGGAGAGCCCAGCCCACTATGGGTAGTGTCACCCTGGGCAGGTGGGCCTGTGATGCATAAGAAATCAGGCTGAGCAGAGGCAGGGGAGCAAGCCAGTATGCAGCATTCCTCCATGGCCTGTGCTCCAGCTCCTGCCTCCATGTTCTGAGTTCCTACCTTGGGCTTCCTGATGAACTGTGACCCAGAACATATAAGCCAAATAAACCCTTTCCTCCCCAAGTTGGTATTGGTCAGATTATTTTGTCACAGCAATGGAGAAACAAACCAGGACAGCCTTGGTTAATTTGAGGACCTCTCTGATATCTATGGCCAACAGCTCATAGCAACCCACCCCCGGTACTGTAGTTTTTTTCTTAACAGTTGTATAGTTTTAGGAGCCTTTGTTTTTATACAAGATTAGGTATTGTAGGCTTTTCCCAACCATTCTGGTAGTTTATTACTTTTGTCTTACC
>NW_008330705.1:0-231 GCF_000622305.1 Nannospalax galili
ACACTACAGCCGCCCCTGCATACCTCTGCTGTCCTGGACAAAGCTGCTCCCGTCAGTAAACCAGGTTACTTCAGCATCAGATAATGGGGTATCTCTCAAATCTGATCGGGTACCATGGACATGGGCCAGGATTCCGGCACAATCATGCAGGGGGCATCCAAGTCTGGGTCCGGCAAGAGAATGGCTGGATTCAGGGCAACTGGTACCTGGAAGGTGATTCTAGCAGGATTA
>NW_008330706.1:0-346 GCF_000622305.1 Nannospalax galili
AGGGAGAGAGCTCCCTGTGACCATGGGTTTTATTATCTATAGTACACAAAAGCTAATTCAGGCATGCATGTTCAGCTCATAGCACTATGTGTTTTTGTGAGAACACAGCACAGCTGTGGTTGATCATGTAAAGATAATCTCTCAGAGCCTTTAAAAAATTCCTATGAGGGCTGGAGATATAATGCAGTGGTTAAGAACACTGTTCTTGCAGAAGATTCAGATTCGAATCCCAGAACCCACACGGCAGTTAACAACTGCCCATAACTCCAGTTCGAGGGGATCCAACATCCTCTTATGTCCTCCATGGGCATTGTATGACATAAGTGCACTTACCTACAAGCAGGCA
>NW_008330707.1:0-715 GCF_000622305.1 Nannospalax galili
TGGTTTATGGCAAAAAAAATCTAGGTGGAAGCCAGCAAAATGTTGGAATAAATGACACCCATTTATCTTTGGGATAGTGATTGTCAATTTGTCCTGGGAAGCCTATTAAGCTAATTGCAAAAGAGAAGTGATGCTTTAAGAGCCATTGTACATCTGATAATCAGAAGGGGATAATAAGAGTATCAGGCTCTTTTCCTATAATTTGTATAACTCTATCTCTCCCCTGGTGGACCACGGACGCAAGAGTGTCTACTTCTGTAAGGAAGCAAGGAGCGCCCCCTACTGGCGTGTGAAGCCATTCTAGTACTCCATGTGGCTGATGAATTGCTCCTACCATCGTCGGGGAGGAATTAAATATTAAGAGTTGGACAGGTAGCTTGGGGTTATATCTGGCTAGTGATGCCTTTTGGAAGTGGCTATTAATTATTTGGTGAGCCCTTTTTGCATCTGGGTTTAGAAACCGTCTGGAGGCTGGGTTTTTGAGTCCCTTTAAGAAATCAAAGTGTGGCTGTAACTGACTTGTGGGGATGGAAAGCCAGGGCCTTAGCCAATTAATATTGCCTAGAAAACTTTGAAGTGAATCAAGGGTGAGTGGATGGGGGACATCCAGGACAGGTTTGAGGGGCCTAACTGTGGTAGGTGCTATTTCATCAAGAAGGTAATGGGGGGGACAGATTGTATTTTATTTGTTGCTATTTCAAAACCTTTTGACTCT
>NW_008330708.1:0-323 GCF_000622305.1 Nannospalax galili
GTTAACCCTAATGCTAGCCCTAGCACTAGCCCTAGAAATAGACCTAAACTTTAGCCTAACCGTAACGCTATCCCCTAACCCCTAACTGCTAACACTAACCTTAACCCTAACCCTAACACTAACACTAACTCTAACCATAACCCTAACCCTAACCCCAAAACCAGCCCTAATCCCAACCCTTATTCCTAACAATAACCCTAACCATAAACCTAACCCCAACCCCTAACCCTAACCTTAACCCAGCTCTAAACCTAACCCTAACCTCTAAGCCTAAACCTAAACTTAACATCTAACCCTAACCCTAACCCTAACCCCAAACCCAA
>NW_008330708.1:530-929 GCF_000622305.1 Nannospalax galili
TCCTATCTCTAAGCATAACACGATCGCCTAACCCCTAACCCCTAACCCTAACAGTATCCCTAACATTAAACCTAATCCCAAACATAACCCTAACCAGTAACCCTAACCCTAACTCTAACCCTAAACCCTCACCCTAATCCTAAGACTAACCGTATCCCCAACCCTAAAACTAAGCCCTAACCCCTAACCATAACCATAACCCAAACCCTATACCTAACCCTAACCCGAACACAAACCCTACCAGAAAACCTACTGTGCTTTTTATGGGAAAACAAGCACTTAGGAACAGATGTGACACATATTTTTCTTAAGCAACCTCACTGACATTGATGCCACAGTCTCTTTACATACAACTCATAAAGACCTTTGTGAAATGAGAAATGCTACTGTTTTTCTTTT
>NW_008330708.1:1241-3053 GCF_000622305.1 Nannospalax galili
ACCCTAACCCTAACTCTAACCCTAACCCTAAACCTAACCCTAAACCTAACCCCTAACCATAACCCAGCCCTATCCCTAAACCTCACCCTAACCTTTAACCCTAAACCTATGCTGAACCTTATCCCGAACCCGAACCTGAACCCTAGGCCTAGCCCTAGCCCTTTCCCTAACTCTAACCCTAACCTGAACCTGAACTCGAATTTGATTCCTAGCCCTAGCCCTGGCCATACCCTAACCCTAACGCTAACCCGAGAAAAACATGAACCCGAATCCCAACCCAAACCAGAACACTAACTCTAACCTGAAACCGAAACCAAACCCTAAACCTAAACCTATCCCTAGCCCTAGCCCTAGCGCTATCCTTACCCCTGAGTATTATTCCTAACCCTAACCCTAATCATAACCCTGGCCCTAACCCTAGCACTAGCCCTAACCCTAAACCTAACTCCCACCCCAACCTAATTTTAACCCTAAGCCTTACCTCTAACCCGGACGCAAAACCGAACCCTAACCCAAAAGGAACCAGAACCCCTACTCCATTCCCATTCCCAAACCCTGCCCCAGCCCCATCTCTGCCCCAGCCCCAGCCCGAACCCTAATTAGAACTCAAACATGAACCCGAACTTGTACCCGAGCACTAGCCCTAACCCTAAACCTAAACTTAGCCCTAGCCCTAGCCTGAGCCCTAGCCATAAACATAAACCTAACTCTAAACTCTCACCCTAACCCAAACCTGAACCCTAAACCTAATCTCTAACCCTAACCCGAACCCAAACCCAAACCCGAACCCGAACCCTAACCCTAACCCTACACCTAGCCCTAGCACTACCTCTTAATCCAAACCGTAACTCTGACCAAACCCTAACCCTAAACCGAACCAGAACCTGAACCCTAACTCCAACCCTAACCTCTAACCCTAACCCTAACACTAACCCTACCCTTAGCTTTTAACCCTAACCCTAGACCTAGGCCTAGCCATAGCCCTAGCCTACCCCTATCCCTAAACCTAATTCTAACCATAACCCTAATACTAACCCTAACCCTAAACTCTAACCTTAATCCTAACCCTAACCCAAAACCGAACATGAACCCTAAATCAAACAGTTACACAAACCCGACCACTAACCCTAACTTCTAACGTAACCCTAAACCGAATCTGAACCCGAAACCAAACCAGAACCATAACCATAACCATAACCCAAACCCTATACAAACCAGAACCGTAACCTGACCCCAAACCCTAGCCATAGCTCTAGCCCTAGCCCTAACCCTAACCTTAACCCTAACCCTAACCCTAACCCTACCCCTACTCCTGACCCTAATGCCTCACAACCTAACCCATAACAGTAACCTTAACCAGAACCAGAACCCTAACCCTAACCCTAATCTCTAATCCTAACCCTAACCCGAATCTGAACACAATCTCGAACCCTAAACGTAACACTAACCAGAACCACAACCCAAACCCAAACCTGAACCCTAATCCGAACCCAAACCCAAACATGAACCTGAACCCCAACCCCAACCCCTGTCCCAACCCAACCCCAGTCGCAACCCAAACACAAAACCTAGCCTGATACTTTAACCGAACACGAACCCGAGCCATAACCCTAGCCCGAACTCGAAACCGAATCCAAATCCTAAACCTAACCCAAACCCTAGCCAAACCAGAACCCTAATCCTACCACTCACCCTAAACCTAACTCTAACCCTAGCCCAATGCCCTAGTCCTAGCCCTGTCCCTAGCCCCTAAACCTTCAACCTAACCCGAGCCCAACCCTGAGTTTTTAATCCTAAACCTAGACCTAGGCC
>NW_008330709.1:0-444 GCF_000622305.1 Nannospalax galili
AATAATGGACTGGGGAGGGTAGATCTACAGATATCCCTTCAGTCCTGGGGGTAAGCAGATTAGTACTAAATGTTTGTAGTATAGATTTTGTCCATGGGGCATGGATTCCATCTTCACGGACAGCTTGGCACAATTCTTTCAGTTCCACTGCTGGAAGCGGGTACCAAGCTAGTGGGTGTTGCCTTGTTATTTGTAAGTTAACAGGAAAAGCCTCTACTGGTAGGGTTTGGGGGTCCTGAGGCCATTGAGGCTGGCAACTTCCACTATCCCTAAGATTACACAGTTGCTCTATGGCTGTAAGGCGTGGCTGGAACAGCGCCACAGGCGGTGGTAGCCAAGGTGAAGGGGGAGGGGGATTTATCTGAGGATCTTTAGGAGCTTTTGAAATCTGGTCGTTAATATCTGGGCTTGTTAAATCAGCAAGAGGGGGGTAAAGATTAATTT
>NW_008330710.1:0-152 GCF_000622305.1 Nannospalax galili
TCTTTTCACAATAGCTAATAGATGGAAGCAACCTAAGTGTCCCTCAGCTGACCAGTGGATAATGAAAATATGGTTCATTTATGTGATGGAGTTTTCTTCCACAATAAGATGAAATCATGAAATTTGCAGGTAAATGGATGGAACTAGAAACT
>NW_008330710.1:3141-4031 GCF_000622305.1 Nannospalax galili
TTTATTATGCACTATATACCTTAATTGAGCAAGTTATTTTATAAGAATATTTAAATCCCACTTTGAGTTGTTCTCACAGATATATTTGTACATGATTTGATAGTTTCAAAAGACATGCCCTTTATATATAGTACAGCATGCCTTCTGCTGTAGAATCGGTTATTCAGTTTCAATTAATTTTTAAGATAGTGTACAAACTGTTGGATTTCATTCTAGCATTTTCTTCTGTTTATTCTTATCCATCTCTCTCCTCCACTGCCCTTTCTATCCCTGTGCCCCTTATTTTGTTCCACTTCCTCCAGCCAATATCTCCTGTCTATACCTTCATGTCAGATGTATTACATTACCTGATCACCATCTTATGATCTCTTTCCCCCTCTCAAACTCCGTTTCAAAACACACACAGACACACATACACACAGACACACAGACACACACACACACACACAGAGGCATGCAAACAAATACATGAATTAAACTTAGAGAAAAGGGGGTATTTCTCTGAATCTAACTTATTTCACTTATGTATCTCTCTGGTATAGGGCTTTGAGTCCTTTGGGTGTGTATGCAACAGTGGTATACTAGATTCATAAGGCAGTTCTATTTTGAGATTTTTGAGAAAGATCCAGACTGACTTCCATAGTGGTTGCCGCAGTTTACGTTCCCATCATGAGTGAATGAGGACACCTCTTTGCACACGTCTTCATTGGAAGTTGCTATCACTTGCTTTCTTGATAGTAGCTACTCTGATTGAAGTAAGATAGAATCTCAGAGCAGTGTTTGTTTATATTTCCTGAGTAGTTAAAGATATTGAGCACTTTTTCAAATATTTATTGGCCATGTGTTTCTTTGTTTAAGTACAATCTGTTCAGCTCATTAGCCTATTTATT
>NW_008330710.1:4581-5339 GCF_000622305.1 Nannospalax galili
TGTCTGTTGTCTGTGGGTTTCTGTAGCATAACTTGAGGTTAGGTATTGTGATCTCTCTAGCACTGTCCCTTCTGCTTAGGATCGCTTTGGCTATGCAAGAATTTTAGTATTTGAATGTAAATCTTAGGACTTTTCCCTACTTCTGTGAAGAACGTCACTGGAATTTTAATGAGCATTGCCTTGAATTTATAGACCACTTTTGATGATATAATCATTTTTACAGTATCAGATCTTCCAATCCATGAACAGGAAAAATCTTTCCATCATCTTCTAGCATCTTCATTTTCTTTCTTCATTGTCCTGAAAGGTCTTTCATCAAATTCGTTAGGGTTATTCCTAGTTAGGGTTATAGTTCTTGTTTCTTAAGGTATTGTGAGTGTGTTTTTGTTCCTTTGTTTTTTTTCTTGGCGAGTTTGTTATTAGGTATATAGAAAAACTACTGATATTTTAGGGTGGTTTTGTATCCTGCTGTTCTCCTGAAAGTGTTTATGAAATCTAAGCGTTTTTCTGCTGGAGTATGTAGGGACTTTTAAGTTTAGAGTCAAGTCAACTGAAAATGGGTATATTTTGGCTTTTCCTTTCCTATTGGAATCCATTTTTATGACTTTCTCTCATTTTATTGCTCCAATGCTTCAAGAGCTATAGTGAATCAGAGTACTGAGGGGTATATGCTTGTCATATTCCAGATTTTAAAGGGGAAATTAGTTTTCCCCATTCAGAATAGTATCTGTTCTATGTTTGAAATAATTAGCCTAATT
>NW_008330710.1:5843-7807 GCF_000622305.1 Nannospalax galili
AACTTGCTGTTTGTTTTTTGGCTGTTTAAGTTTATATCTTTGTTAAATTGTTACTAAATTTTTGCAATTTTCCTAGAATATAATTTGATATTTATATCCTCTCCTCTATCCCAATCTTCACTTACTTACCCCCATCCAATTCAGTGTACTCCATTATATATATACACAATAAAGTTTATACAGCCTTATTTGTGGCCCCACACATCCCTCAGCATGGGTCCATCCACTGGAGCGTATATCATTTTTATTTAAATTTGGCATGCCATATGGGCTTAATTAATGTTCAATAACTGTTAATTTTATTATTTAAAAAAATATTCCCTCCTGTTTCACTGGGATTTTATAGGAGCCTGTGGAAACAGCTCCCTTTCCATTTCTAATCTCACCAATTGTGTCTTCTCTTCTCCCTTTTGTTTGGTTAGTTTTGTTAGAGGTACATTAATCTAAGGCTTGTTTACTTTTTTTAAATGAATCAACTCTTTGACTAATTTTATTATTTTTACACAAAGCTAACAGCTGGATGTGAGTGTTCATGTAGGGAATAAGTGGATTGAAGGAAAGCCTCTGAGAGATACTAACCTATAGATAAGAGTGGAAATAGTGAATAGTTGATTAATCTTGTGATTAAAATTTGTCATGTGTCGGCCTGGGATGAAGGAAACTCTGGACTACTCATATAAGGTAATTGAAGAGGCCATGTTGAAATTATTTTTGAAAATTAATTGGGTTTAAAGAAATAAAATTGGCATACTGTATCACTCCTGTGCTTCTAGTAGGGTGACTTTATGAACATTAGAAATTGAACACCTAGAAATTGACCTCTTTGTGGAAACTACCAGCTGTATGGGAAGAAAACCACATAATAGATCAGCTGTGGAGCTAGAAAACTAATACCTAACTTTGCTCCAACTCCAAACCTCCATTCTGATGGCCTGGGCTATGGTTTACTGACACTGCCTTCACTTAAGAGGACAATGGAGTCCTATGGATGCAGTCAGCAATGATTCAACTATGGAGGTCAAATCACATAGAGAATGGTTGAGGTCAAACCTGGTTTGTACATGAAAAGCCAGTACATAGATCAATTGCTTTTTGTGGATGATAGGGCTCATGTTCCTACAAAATCAGTGGTGAGCATATCAGTTAATGTTGCACCATAAAGATCCAATAAGAAGACTCAACTGATAGACAGACATGAAAGTTTACATATATATTGTATAGATGATAGATGATAGATAGATGATAGACAGATAAATGATAGATAGATACATAGATAGATGACAGATAGATGATATATGATGATAGATGATAGATAGATAGATAGATAGATGATAGATGATAAATAGACAGGTAGATGATAGATAGATACATAGATACATGATAGATGATAAATACATAGATGATAGATAGATAGATAGATAGATACATAGATACATAGATAGATGATAGGTAGAGAAACAGAACATTAGATGGACTCTGTTCTAGTCCAAAACCTACTTGAGGGAAGAAAGTGTTTATCTCACAGGTTGCAGTTGATAATTAAGTGAACCCAAGGCAGGAGGAACCTAGGACAAGATCTTGAAGCAGAAACCATAGGAGAATTCTCCTGACTGGCTTCCATCCCTGACTTGTTCAGCTAGCTTTCTTATATAGCCTAGACCCACATGCCCAGTGATTGGTACCATCCACAGTAGGTTGGGACCTTCTACATCAATTACCAATCAAGAAAATGCCTCACAGACATGCCCACTGGCCAGTCTGATGGAGGAAATTATCAAACGAGGTTCTTTCTTCCCAGATGTTTTATGTTGACAACTTACACTAAATAACTATTACAGATTAGTATATAGATTGGTAGATAAAATATATAAGAAGTAGATAGAGAAAATGCCTCACAGACATGCCCACTGGCCAGTCTGATGGAGGAAATTATCAAACGAGGTTCTTTCTTCCCAGATGTTTTA
>NW_008330710.1:8137-11738 GCF_000622305.1 Nannospalax galili
ATTCTTTTCTCAAGTACAGGCATGATGTAGAAATAATAATCTGTAAGGATGAAGGTCCCCACTTTACACTGAATCTGCTGGTACCTCGATTTCCACACCATATCATCCAGGAGTGTGACAAATCTCTGTCATTCACAACCCACCCAGTTTATCCCACAAGGCACTACTTTGCTCTACTACCATAAACAGAAGAGTATATAAGAAGAAGAGGAGGAGAAGGCAGGTGATTGAAGCTTTTGGAGAGAAGATAAAGCAATATACACTGGTAGGACTTCAGGAAAACTTCAGTTCTTCAAATGCTTCATCAAATACCTGATCAACAAAGGTACATCAGAACCAGCTCCTTTGTTAAATGTAAACTGCTTATGGCTGTTAATCATGTCTATAGAATGCTTCCCCATTAACACCCAAATTTCTATTGGGATAATGAACAAGGAGCTATATAATTTCACAGAGAGTGGAACAGGACAAAGTTGCGTAAAAGGTGAAAGGTCAAAGGCCTGTCTTCACACTGGCTTGCTCATAGAAGCCAATGTCAATGACCAAGTAAAAAGAAAGTTCTTTACAGGTATGAAGATGAAGATTGAAGAATGACACCTTAGTATTTACAGACATGCCTGGATGGAAATAGAGTTAGGCAAAGATTTATTTGACTTTTATCACTAGCACAACATAAAGGCCTTTGCTTAAACTCTGCCATTTGAAAATAAGATTCCAGGTATTGAACGGAATTTATTCCATTTGAAAATCATACTGGTCACAAAGATGAACGCTGTCTTCAAAAGCTTACAGTGTAATGACACATAACAAAGGACTCACAAATTATATTATGGTATAGAATGTGGTGGGGCAGAGAAAATCCTGGGGTGCCATGTGAACAATGACAACTGGTAACTGAATCCATCAAGGGGCTCGAAAGAATCAATACAAATGTATTGAATAAAAGAAAAAAAATTGATGTTGGAAAGGAACAACATAGTCTAAGGAATTGCAGCACCCAGCGCAGGAGAGAAAGTCTTGCTACTCAGGAAGCAGGGCTCAGCTTCAGGGAATGAGGGAAAAGTGTATTTCAAAAGTTTGTCTTTGCGAAGCATGGCACTAAAAAGTCTCAACATATGTTTTACATCTAATTTCTTTATTTTCTTTTCTTTAATTTTCTACATATTTCTTACCAAACTAACTCACTGAAGTAAAGATTAAAACGCATAATCAGATTCTCAACTAAACATGAACATGATTTTGTGTATGTAGTTGTGCTTCTGTGTGTGGGGTGATTCCTTGCACGGAACTGGTTCTCTGTCAGTGTCTTCTCTTGGAGTTCTACCTGATTTTATTAGTAGTTCTCATCAAATCTATGGGGAGTGAGTTAATTTTACTAACACAAAACCCACCACATATTGTTTAGTTTTACCTATTTAAAGTTACTTCCTCATAGCCATTAGAAATTTACCAGAAATTATCAGAATTCCAACAGCTTAACAAAAAAGCCTGTTCTATCTTCTGATTTGGGGGCAAAATGAATTATTTCATTCTCTCTCTTCTCTCTCTCTCCTCTCTCTCTGTCTCCCTGTCTCTCTCATCTCTCCATCTCTCTCTTTCCCTCACAAACCGTCTCCATCCCCCTTACCAGTACCTTTTCTTTAACGTTTCCATTAAACTTTTGCTGGAGTGTTCCTACTCTGAATCTCACCCCAGCCTTTTCCCCTTTGTGCCTGAGACACAAGTTCCCTCATACCATATGTCAGGTGTGCATCGTAAATATATGAAATTCTTATGTCCATTGAAAAATTTTAAATAATTGAAAAGTAAATGATAGACACTAATTTAATCCAGACAGTTCAGACAGTGCTTCTGAATTAAAAGATTCAATGTAACAAAAATTGAAGTTCCTCCAAGTTAATCTAATCCTTTTACTTAATGAAAATCTCTGCAGGATATTTAAATTTATTTATATTCATTATTTGTTTCTGAGAGATGATTTTTCTATGTGGCACCTAGAATCCCCTTGTTTGCTAGAGTTACAGGCATGTACCACCATGTCCCGTCTCTGTATGGGGTATGTTAAATAAAGTTTTACAAGGTGATTGTGTTAAGTCCATCTGGGGTGATCATATATATAGGAACAGATGGCTCTTTATTAAGAACAGTGAAGGACCACAGCTTCTATGAGGGACAGAAACTGGTCAGTTGGTCTCAGTCTTCCTAGGGCTTCGGAGGGAAGACCAGGTATTTTTCCACAGTCCTTTTTAATATTTTTTATGCTTTGAGGTTTTGAGACAATAACTGTTGGTGTTCCACTTTAGGAGTTTGGGATAATGAGTATGCCCCTATGTTTCCCAGACTGCACAATCACTGGGTTAGGGGTTGGGGTTTCTCAGCTTAGCTGGGGCTTTCCAAGCTGAGATATTTATCATATTTATCACAGCCTGAGGACAAATGAATAAAAAGCGTGACTATCTCTGTCACTGACTTCTTCCTACTGATCAGGGACATTGGAAGAGGGCGTTATGGATTGTCCTCAGGTATCAGATGCATAAGCAGCAGGATTGACTTTGCAAAGAAGAGACCAGGTCATCACATGTTCAACCTCAGTGGACTGGGCAATGGCCTGAATACAGTCCTGAAGTTGATTATAATAGTGCAATAGCAGGCTTATTTCTCTTGACTGCAAGCAGGCACTGTAGTGTTGAATTAGGTTAAAATTTGAAGTCTTATATTTAAGCAGAATTTTTATTAATGACAAAATCATCAGTGAGGAATATGCGTCTAATAATACTTTATATGAACTTTAGTCTAATGTCTGGGAAGCGTAATCCTTTGACCTCTTAGAGAAACATACAAATTATTCTAAATTTTGATTATATTTCCCTGTTAGGTGTTTGAAATCATGCAGTTAACCCCAATTAATTAATTTTCTTTTTACATCAAGGTCAGTTGAAGATCTGGTCTTCAGGGGTCACTTGGGCTTTTGCGGGGGGACCTCTGTCTCCTGTGACCTTTCTTTTACCAGTGCCATCTATTGACGATAGATCAGAGGTCTTACTTGATGGAGTTCCTCTTTGTAGACTGGATACTGTTTAAAGTCCATCTAGGGTATCTCCATGGCCTACATGAACAAGAGGACAGGTGATTCATTGTAGTTACAGGACAATGAGATGCCCCATAGTCCCCTGAGACTTAGTTGACCTTGGAGGGCAAGAAACCAAAAAAAAGTCTTCCTTTAAATTCCTCTGATCAGATTAGTATAAGCCTTCAGGTATGGTTATTAAACATCCAAGGAGGCTAGTAACATTGATCTGTACTTTTAATTACTGTGTAATATGTAGATAAAACCTGAAGAAAAACCAAAACATTTTGGAATAAACTTTGACTGGACATATATTCTGTTCCTTAGGCCAGCCTTTAGATCTATTAATAAGAACTCATTTATGACCCAAATCAGAGAGAGAAGAGATCTAACATCACAGGTCAAGCAAGGCATAGTCCAGGAGAAAAGATTTAAAACAATTTTCTAAGGTCTATCTCAAATGAAATCTTTTCTACTGCAAACAAAAGTAGCCCCCCCCTTTTCTAATTTCTATATCCCAATTTACACTTTTCA
>NW_008330710.1:12737-15439 GCF_000622305.1 Nannospalax galili
ATAACATCAAACATTATGGCTTAATGAAATATGTATCTCATGATTTTAGTAAATGTTGTATAAACTGCTATCATTTAAAGGTGTTATGAAACACTTAATAGACCCAAATAGATTCAGTTGGTAAATAATGTGGCAGTCTTTAGGTCAGTTACACCTAATGCTTTAAGGTTATTTTCTGCCTAGCCATGGGCCTATCTTCAGGCACAGAAAACTTGGACCCCATTTTAGGCAAAGTAAGTGTTGGGCTCTTGATGGCATCATCAAGAAAAGACCACAGAGTGTCCAGGGATTGGAACAAGTGTCCCAAATTCCAGTGACCTGAGAGGCAAGGCCGACAAACCCAGGGGTTCACAGAGTCAGAGGCAGAAAGCCCAAGAATATCCCCACCCCCCAGAAAAATTCTGCATCTTGAGCTGAACTTCCTGCTAGACTGATCAACTGATTAACACTGCAATGACTATGGAAAGTTTGGAAAGTTGCAAATCCAGACCCTATTTATAAATTATCACAGGACATCTCTATCCCCCTAAGTAGCCACTCCTTCCACACCTCTGCTTCTGAGTTGTCATTTTGTGACTAATAAATAAACAGTTCCCACTGATTAAAAGGCTAAAAATGCCATCAGATAGCACCAGAGGCCAATTGCTGAGATTTCTCTTTTGCTGTATCTGCCTACTTACTGTTTCCATGGATGTATTTGGAAAAGTATCTTGATTTATGAGTTTTCTGTGTTCTGTTCTTATAAAAACTTCATAAAACCATTGCCACGTTGGAACATGGAATTTGGGGTAACCTGAATCTGTGTTCCCAGGCTATGGTCACTCATATTCCACTCCAGAATATACTATCTCTTCTCCCCCTTGAGGTGAGAGTTATGCTTTTGCGTGGACAAAAGGACCAGCAGTGGGCTCCTCCCTCTTCTCTGCCTCCCTCACTATGCCAAGCATGATGACTAATCCCACCCACACCTACACTTCCATATTTATCCCCAGTCCCTTGTTGTTCCTAATGGCATCACAATCTTATACTTAGAATAATATTCAAGTGAGGCTTAGTTCCTTTACAGTACCTCTCCATGGGGGGTTAATTACCTGACTCAACTAAAAGCATAGCTCTCAAAAACATTGCTTAGCAGAATCCCAAAAGTTCGTTTTCTGTGCTGCTCTCCTTGAATTTTCTAAGTATTGAACCATACGCACATAACTCAGATTAAGACTTTTTTACCCTAGTATTTCTTAGATTAACTTACCCTGTGTTTATAGTTTTGTTTTACTGCATTTCAGTATTAAGAAATTAGAGAAGGAAGAAAAATAGTTTAACAGAGGAGGAAAGAGAGGAGGGAGAGAGACTGGAAGAGACAGAGGAAGGAGAACTTGATTTTCCTCAAGACTTACATTTATAACTCTATTGTATGCCACTATTTTCATTCCCAATGTGCTCTGACTCTATAGAATTGAGTGAAAAAATCATTGGCTTGATTTGATTATCTCTCATTGATAAAGTTTGTTTCTTACTAAAGATTATTTCATTGTATTTCATGTGCATGTGTGTCTGTGTATATGTATGCCACTTGTATGCCAGAGCCTGTGGAGGCCAGAAGAAGATATCAGATTCCCTGGAGTTGGAGTTAAAAGTTGAACTGCCTGATATGACTCCTGAGAACAAACATGGGTTCTTAGAAGAGTAGCAAGTGATCTAAACTACTGAGTCATCTCTCCAGGTCAATAAATTTTATTTTTATTTGACATTGCTGAGGACTCAAGTTCAAACAGACATGATAACTTACTAATATTCAAAACAGGTATTTATTTCTTTCAAAATTGAATTTATTTGGACTAGTATTGGGAACAGGAAGTGACAACGGTCATATTTCACTTGGAAAGGTCACTCTTTGATATCTCTGGCAGGCTCCTAAAATGGTGGCACACCTCCCAACATTCTAAAATGGAAGGTCCAGGCTTAGCCCCACTAAAGTTCCTCTGGTTATTAGGGAATCAAGCAATCCTGAGCTGAAGTGCCCAGCCTATGTCATGGAAAGTTACTGATGTACCTAACTGCCTATTTAAAAGTCTGACATTCCCCACATGCTGCTGTTTCTCTGCTCCCTGAAAGGCAGGCCAGTGGTCTGACTGCTCTCAAATAAACTGCTGTCCCCATGGGGTCATCAGGTCAGTGGTCTTTGCCGCCTGCTTCCATACTGCCATACAGTTCCATACAATCTCTTTGTTTTTCTTTTCGAGATATGGCTGTCCTATAACCCCAACTGGTCTGGAACTCACTGTGTAGACCAGGCTGGCCCTGAACTCAACTCACAGAAACCCCCTGCCTCTGCTTTCTGAGTTCTGGAATTAAAGGCATGTGCCACCATGTCCAGCTTGACACCTCTATTAAAAATATTTTATTTATTATTTTTATTCAGGTGTATGTTTTGCCCGCATGTATGTAAGTGCATACATGCAATGCCCAAAGTGGCCAGAAGAGGGTTTCAGATCCTCTGGAACTGAAATTACAGAAAGTTGTTAGATGCCACGTGGGTCTTACAGAACAACAGTGAATATTCTTAATCACTGAGCCATCTCTCCAGTCCTGCAATCTCTAATATGTTATAGTTCATGATTATATGAAGGTTACCACTCACAATCAAGGAGACTCAAGCCAATGACAGTATCTGCTTTTACTATTCTCTAACTTGAGTTTTGTTC
>NW_008330710.1:16198-17607 GCF_000622305.1 Nannospalax galili
TGTCATTATATGGGTATCTTATTAATCCTTATCAAAATGTAAATCTAATTGTTTTGAAAGATTTACAGGTTTCATCAAAAAAACTTCATTTATAGATAACTTCAGAAGAAATATGGCTAAATGATTATTTAATTACTTTAGATCTATTCTCACTAATATCTTTATTAAGCCTCATAAATAAAAACTGTATATTCAGAATCATCTGTTCAACAGGTTTTAGGTATTTTTCAATTGATTTCAATATTTTCAATTGTTATGGACCCCAGGATTACTGAGGAAAGACCACCAGATTCAATTTAGATTGGAATAAGAGATTTTATTCAAGATAGCATGGACTGCAGTCACTGCATGGGGTTAGAAAGCTGCAGTGGGGACAGGGAGGGAAAGGGGCCCTTTTAAAGCTAAAAACAACAAAAGGAATGTTGACAGGGTGGTCCCCGAATAACAGGGTAGAGAGTGATCTCAGTCTACATGTCAAGGTGCCCTAAAATAGCAAAACAAGCAAGTTACAGAAGCCAAAATCAGCAGTTAGTCATATCATAATAATTTTGTTCACTGTATGTCTAGAGAGCAAGTGACCACAGCAGCATTCTCTTGGGAGGCAAGGGGGAAAGAGGTTGGGGTTTCTGAAAACAGTCCTTGAACTAGAAATACAGTATGGCTAAGCTTCTAAAATGACTACTTTATCCAAAATCGAGTCAGTTTGGTCAGTACACTCAGAATTCAGTATTTTCTCACATTTGCTTCTCTTAGAGGAGACACTATTTATATTCACCTCTCTAACTCATATTGCAACAATTAGAACTACAAGTCAATTTAAAACAAAATAACCTTATCATATAAAATTATATTTAAGTATTAGTTTTTTAAAGTACCTTTTGCCCTTGCAATAAGAATTTTAGAATTGTTATTTATATTCAGTACCTAAACAAAAATATTCTTACCACAAATCAACAAAGAATTAAATATTCTTATTGAACAGGACTAAACAAGAATCATCCAATTCTATTTACAGATTCAGTGCAATCCCAATCAAATTACCCATGACATTCTTCACAGAGGTTGACAAAATCATCCTAAAATTCATATGGAATCATAAGAGACCTTGGACAGCAAAACAATCTTGGTCAAAAACAGCAATGCTGGGGAGAATCACCATACCAGATCTCAAATCATATTACAGAGCTATAGTCATTAAAACAGCATGGTACTGTCACAAAAATAGACATGCAGATCAATGGAACACAATAGAAGACCCAACTTGAGTTCATATAACTTCAGCCACCTGATAGTCAACAAAATTGCTAAGAATACACAATGAAGGAAAGATAGCATCTTCAACAAGTGGTGCTGGCAAAACTGGATCTCCACCTGCAGAAAAATGAAACTTTACCATTATCTTTCACCCT
>NW_008330710.1:17753-19125 GCF_000622305.1 Nannospalax galili
CTCCACTAAACCCTTATTAATTTCTGAGCAATAAAACTCAATAGAATCCCATTCCTGGGAACTGCGCCTGCTACACAGGAGCTCTGTTTCCTCCAATCTAGCTCCCTAAAATAACACTCCATTCTGAAACTCATCCTCTTTGGTTCATGAATTTGAATTCTAGATACAAGAACCTGAAAGCATCCCTTGAGGTGACTTGGGTCATCAATGAGTTTCCAGGACCCAAGACTTTCAAGCTAAGTACAGCAGCAGAGAAAGGCTCCATAGGTCCCACAGACACCTCAATGTTCCTATATCAGAGGGAACTGTGAGAATAAATTTTCTAGATTGCCTTCTTTTATAAATATGGATGTGCTTCTTCATTTGCAAAACAAAGAAAGGGAAGCTGTGGGAATGACTTCCGCAAGAATGACTTGCACTCAAACTTGCATTACAACTGGGGATCAAAGGACAAGAATCTCTGGTAAGATTAGGGTCAATTCAAGTTTGATATCCCCAGTTGATAGCAGGGAAAGGGTTCTGAATAAAACTATGGATGAGGCCTAGCACAGGAACATAGTTCCTTGAGACATCAGAAGGAACATAATTCTCAGAGTTCTTGTGCATGCTGTCAGAAGAATTGTGTGATCATATGTGCAACTACCCTGAGGTTTGAAAACGTTTCATCTCCATCTGCCACCTCTGCTCCTACAGTCTTTCTTTCCAGTCTTCTGCAATGTTCCCTGAGCTTTGATAGGAGAGGATGTGATGGAGGTGTCCCAAGGAGGCCTGAGCACTCTGCAGTCTTTAGTCTCTGTACAACGTTGACCAGCCATGGGCCTCTGTACTAATTGCCATCTGCTGCAAGAGGAAGCTTCTCTAGCAATGTTAGATTAAGAAATAGCTCCATCAATTAACTGGTCAAGACTATAAAATCTCTAGTTTATCTGTTGGAAGACCCACATTTCCAGTTTCACTGGTCAATCATCTGGTCATTGGACCACCCCTTTGAAGGCAGGTTCACCTTAAGTTATTGTAAAGAGATAGGCAGAATACCTAGTGCCTTAATGAGACAGTGAACTTTTCCTGCCTGTTTTTCTCACAGTATTTTATCAAAACAATACAAAAATAACTATGACAAAACATTCCTATCTTTGGTAATTCAGAAATTTAAAAATAATTCATAGTCCTCACTTATATTTTTCTGAATTAAAATAAATTTATTTTCATCATCTAAAATACATATCCAATTAATGAGACAAAGGAGATGTGTCTTCCAATATTATAAGATAAAAGCACATAGCTTTCAGAAATATCCACAGCATCAGGTAGAGAAAAGCAGAGAACTTTTCCAAGTGTCTGCTGCTCAGCTGTTTTTTTTTTTTTTTTTTTT
>NW_008330710.1:19776-21732 GCF_000622305.1 Nannospalax galili
TCATTTCTATTCTTTCTATTTAGCACTCATGAAATCTATGAAATTAAATGCATTATGTACAAAGTTTTCAGTGTTCAGTGACAGCTTTATGAGTTACTGAGGGGTAAAGCACTGACTAAAATATTTTAAAATCTACATGTGAATTTGAGGAGGTGTCTAAGGTGGTAGTCTACTACACATGCACAAGGATTGAGTTTATATTGCAAGCATCCACATAAAAGCTGGACATGACATCAAGTATCCATGACCCCATGACTGGGGAAGCAGACATTGGGGAATACCCAGAGTCCAGTGGTCAGCAGGCCTAGCCAAATTAGTAGGCTTCTATCTCAAAGGATAACATTGAGAGTGGTTAAGGAAGGTACCCAATGTTGACCTCTGCTCTCTGCATGCACACACATGCAAGTGCATCCACATGTAGAGGTACACACACTGACATGAATACTCACATACATGCACACAGAGAAAATCCATCCATCTTTCTAGTCTATGTTTTATGTTATATGCACTAAAAAATTTATACTATCTTGAGAAACTCAAATGCAATCAAGAGTAAACAAGTTTAGCTCATTTAGACACTAAAGTATTTCTTTAAAAGAATGCACAATAGGTCATAAAGTAATTGAAAGGACAGAGCTGAAATGGGGAGAAAGAGGGGCCCCTAGAAGATTCTTAGTCTCATTCATAAAAGAATTTAAGAATGGACCAAATGGACAGCTCTGGCTTCTTCCATGCAGAACAGGAACACAGGGTGTGACAATTAGGGTACCCCCTCAGTAGGTCTATCTAAAAGACTCCCAAATTGCATAACTCTTAACTATAGGGAGAAGAGAAAGTCTTTGACTGGTGCCTAGGAGATGTGAAGGAGAAGTCAAGAAAGAGTAGTTAGCATTACAAGTTCTAGACAGGGAACCAGAAAAATGTCAGAACAGGGAAAATTTCAAATGTCCAAATTAAAGTCTGTTGGAATTTATTGATGACAGATTCCAAAAGCATCCATCTATTGGGTTCCTCCTCATTTTTCTTTTGTCTGCCAAGGCTGGACTCCAAAGTAAACTCAGGATTTGCTTTCAGGCACGTTGATAGCTGTTGAAGTGGCTAGAATCAGGATCAGTTCCCTCTCAAAGGCTTCTAGTAGGGAGAGAAAGCAAATTTAGCCATCATTTTAGAACAATAGTGGGTTGTCTCCCTCAGCTGCAGGTGGGCACTACAGTATTGCAGACCAAGATCTGAAGTCTTGCAGCTGAGTAGCATTGTCTTATTAGGAACAAAATCATCAATGAGAGATAAACTTAAATCTAGTGTCTGGGATGTGTAATCCCTTGAACTCTTAAAGAAATATACTGATGACTTTAATCTTTGGATATACTTTCCTTTTGGGTATTTAAAGACCATACCGTTGGCCCATACAAACCAATTTTATTTATTAAGGTCATTTGAGGGGTCACATGGGCATGGGAGGAGCCCCCATCTCCTTTCTTTTACCAGTTCCATCTATGTGAAGATAAGTCACAGGTCCTGCTTGACCATGGCTGGCTTCACTTAGAAGCATAAAGGAAATGTTCCTCTGTGTTGACCCTCCTCTTTGTAGACTGGACACTGGTTCAAGTTCATCTTGTGGGGTCTCCTCGGCCTCCTTGATCAAAAGAACAGGTGACCCACCACAATTACAGGACATTTTGAGAGATGCTCATAGACCCCTGGAACTAGTCGACCTAGGAGGGCAAGGACTGAAAACTGTCCTTTATGTCCCTCTGACCAAATTAGTATAGGCCTCAAAGTATGGCTATTAAAAACCCAAGAAGGTTAGTTCCACAAGTCTGGTACTTTTAATTACTGTGTGCCATGTAGATAATTCTTGGGCAAAGACCAGTTGTTGTCAGATAAACCTTACCTAGACATATATTTCTTGATCTGCTATGTATAATTTGTCAGTAGGTTGTAGGAGTAATATGG
>NW_008330710.1:21865-22071 GCF_000622305.1 Nannospalax galili
ACTTTTCATGTCTATGAGATTCATGGTAATAGCCCTCTTTTTATTTCTGATCATGACAGTTACATCTTTTTGATTTTGGTTATCAGTCTAACTAGAAGTATATCCATGTTAATAATCTTTCCAAAGAATGGCATTTTCATTGATTATCTCTATTCCTTTTATTTCTTTAATTTCATTGATTTCTGCTTTAATTTTTCTTATTCTAA
>NW_008330710.1:22373-22760 GCF_000622305.1 Nannospalax galili
TTCTTGAATAATACAGCTGTTCATACCTACTTTGCTCTGATTTATTACTGCCTCATCTGTAATTTATAGACAGAGGAGAGTTGAAATCTCCAATTATAAAGATGAATTTGCTCATTTTTTTCCATTGAGCTTTGACTTACACATTGTTGTTTGCTTTGCTCCTAGGTCCTTTAAAATTTAAGATTATGAAATAACCTTATGAGATTTATACCGTTTCAGTATATAATCCTTTTCTTTATCCAAAGTCACCTTCTGTGTGCTATGTGTATGGTTTACCTGAAAGTCAGAAACACAACAGCTTCCCTTTGACTCATGTCACCATGACATATACTCTTGATCCCTTTACTTTTTCTGTGTACAAGTAATTCAAGTCAGCTTCTCATAAAG
>NW_008330710.1:23055-23128 GCF_000622305.1 Nannospalax galili
CACTATTTTCATTCACAAATAGTGCAGGTACAATGTAAGAACATTCACAATCCTTCTATATTAAAACATTGTT
>NW_008330710.1:23405-25049 GCF_000622305.1 Nannospalax galili
ATTCTTCAATTTTTCCCGTTAGCACTTAATATATTTGTTCTATATTCTATTAACTTGCAGATATTCAGGAAACAAACTCTTACTCTTCTTCATCTGTAAGCAATATTTTTTTCCTCTTTGCCATTTGTAGGATTCTGTTGGGGTTAGCCTTTACTATTTTTCATGCTTAGTGACTCTGAGCCTCTGTAATCTATAGTTTTATGTCTGTAGTTATTTTTGAAAGTTGCTGGCTAATATCTAAGTATCAGGCTGAATATTTATCCTTTATAACTATAATGTAGTTTAAGAATGCCACATATGAAGCTGGTCAGGGTGGCACACTTTTTTAATCCCAGCACTCGGGAGGCAGAATTCAAGGCCAGCCTCGTCTACATAGTGAATTCAAGGCCAGTTGCAGCTACAGGGGGACACTGTCTCAGAAAGACCAAAAAAAAAAAAAAAAAGCGACACATAGGGGATTGTGGCTATGCAATTGACCTTATTCATACAGATAAGTGCTGGGAAAATGATTTCTCTTAGAGGAGAGAATTTTGTTAAGATATTTCAAAATCTGTACTGTCCTGAAAGAGAGAAAATTCTTTTCAGATACTCACAATGAGAAGCAGGTAGAAGTCTCAGTGGAGAACCTCATGTAATCATGAAGTCTTTTGAAGACTGTAGCTAATACGATCTCAAGCTAACCCACACTCAGACCCCAGAAACTTGCCACAATACCACTGGCACCTACCAGTTTATGACTCCAGTTGTCCAAGTCTACTATCTTCACCTGCATTTTCTGAATCTTCTATACTTCTAAATGTTGAAATTGAATTTTGCCTTGTGAACTCGCTTCACTGGTCGGTCTGAAAATGCTGATTCTCCATTGATTCATTCAGCTTTTTTTTCACCACAAGTATAGGAATGCCAAGATCCAAGCTTTTCACATATTAGAGATGAATCCATAATTTCTCTCTTATCAATCTAACCTGCCATTCTTGATTTCAGAAAGTCTATTTTAATCTCAGAGTCACTCATCAGTGTCTTTTGTTTACTGGAATCAATCACTTAACACTTTTCAAAAATGGTATTTTCACCACTGTAGTTTTCAATGATTTTAATAAAGGAGTATCTCAGGGCTACAGAGATGGCTCAAAAGGTAAGCACCTATATTTGCTCCAGTAGAGGACCAGAGTTCTTTCCATTTAGGACACCCTGAGGCTCACAGACCCTTGGAACTCCAGCTTCAGGAGATCTAATGCCCTCTTCTGATATCTGTGGACACTGCACTCATATGTACAAACCCATACACAGACATACACAAATATACACAATAAAATAAAAACTTTAAAAAAGAAAAGAATCTCTTATAAATCTTGAAAGGGAATAAAGAAAGTCTGTGTTTATTAGCCACTAAATAAATCCAATCTAAACATTTTCTCAGGGATTTTGCTTTTCTTTAAATTCTTTCTTTTTCCCTTTGCTAATAAATAAATCTAAAAATTTAAATTACTTCTGGTTGTAAATGATCCTAGTTTAGTCTGCAGATCATTAACCCCCTGGACAATTAAAATCACATAGAATATTTCATGATAATGCATTGGATCCTTGCTCTCATGCAAATTAACTTTTTTCAATAGTTTTAATTTAATTTTAAAATGTCCCTTT
>NW_008330710.1:25149-32678 GCF_000622305.1 Nannospalax galili
GCTAGAAATTTAAAATTGGGTATGAGAGAACCAGCATCCTTTTGAAAGTTTACTCTCTCAGATGGGCAGAAAGAAGTGTTGTCAAGAAACAGCCTCATTTTCCCACTAGTGAGATGGGTTCAGTGGGTTCGGCGCTCTCTCTCTCTCCTCTCTCTCTCTCTCTCTCTCTCTCTCTCTCTCTCTCTCTCAATAAAACGTATCTTTCTCTCTCTCTTCCAGAAGCAGGAAAGTCATTCATCAAAAGCCAGTGGTCCACAGATATAATCTTGTGTTGGATAGTCTGTTTTATCAGCAGGTGTCTCCATTTTCTGTTGGAAAAAACAGGGCACCTGACCTTGCAGAAAAGGGGCATATTTTGGCTCATGTTTCCAATGACTGAAGAATTCAACACTGGGCAGTTGTATCCAGTGGGGACCATGTTGAGCCAACCCATGGCAGAAGACACAAGAATATAAGACACATGCTAGTAGAAGGGGCGGGACAATGTCTCACAATAACTCATCTATGCCTATTATAAAAGGGAGTGTTCTACTGAGGAGAGATCCTCCTCAGGGGCTCAAAGAGCGCCCGTGACTTCATGGCTCCCAACACTGCCACACTGAAGAACTGATGTTCTGACGTGTGTACCTCAGGGCACACACATTGGGCATACATGTTTGATATGAGATAATATCAGACAAATTACTTTGTATTTTATGCCTTGACAAATAGTTTATCAACTTTTCTTTCTTTTTGGTATTCAGAGTCTTTGTTTTTCATATAACCACTATTATATTTAAAGGTAGAGACCCAATAATTCCCTCTAACCCTAACCTTGATGGGCTGCTTCCACAGAGAGACTTAATCCTTGCTTGCTGTATTCCATGGCCTGCCAGAGATTCAATTCTTAGTGCTAGCTCAGTATCCACCTCATTCCCTATAGTTAACAAATACCAAAAGCTTGCAGCCTGTGACCTTCCGCATGCCAATTCTGTTTTTCGTGATCAGTTTAAGCAGGAAAAAGTGCTTACAAGAAAGCCGTATTTCATGGATGCTGTATGATTAGTGACAATTATTCTATTCACACTCTATCCGGTCAAGAGCATGTCCACACTGGGTCCTTTGAAACAACGCTGCTTCTTAGATGGCCTCTCTGTGAGGGCTCGACTTGGACTGGTACCAATTGCTGCCAAGGCTGGTTTTGGAAATGGTGTCCACCTTGACGCAGTGACTCTTCATGCCTCCCTCCTGCTTTCAAGGTTTGCTTGCACAACTGCTTTGCAAGCTTTTTAGTCACACTGTGGGAAAATGTGTGAACAGTTCAAACCAGACCCTAGGCCCATACTTTAACTACAAGGATGAATCAGGAAATATTTTTTCCATGTTCAACTTTTTAATTGGGAAGCAAATTTGCCTTTGATAAATAATTCATTTTCTTATTTCTTTAGACTTTAATATTGCGTAGAGATTGTCTTAAAATCTGATCCTCTTCCTCACCTCCTAGTCAATCCTGTCACTGTTCTCTGAGCCTCATGAAGTCTCTATGTGTGGAAAATTCTCTCCTTTTTAGTGAATTCATGTGCTTCTTCCCCACTCATACACGTTATAAAACAATATTCTAGCAGAAAGGAAAACCATCCCATTCATCTTTTAATTCCTCACACTCTCTCTTATTGCTGGTACAGTTCATAATGTAAAGTCTTTAGGAATGTGTTTAAATGAGGTATTTCCTCCCCCTGTCCTCAGGTGTTCAGGGGGCTACATACCTCTGCTGTATTGTCCCGTGGATGATGCTTCCATCTAAGGATGCTCACCATCACACACCTCTCATGCATTCTACTTTGGAATCATTTACCTCTTCTTTGGCTGCATTTAGAAGCTTGTTTGACTTAGAGAAAATGGTGACAGTCACAGAAAACTGAGCTATCTTTCTTAACGGAAGTGAGGGAGTCCACCTTCTCAGATACCACCAGCACAAACCACAGATAAGACAAAGTTGAGTTTACTGATTGGATTGGCAAGAGAAAACATTTTACAAAATTTTGGCAGTGTCTCAGGAGAGGAGACAAGGAGTAAGATAGAAAGGAAGTTAGGTTTAAGGCTGGTATTTTTACATAAAGATTTTAAGAGGGAACAGTGTTATGATGCAGAAGTCTGATTTTCAGGGAAGAAAGAAACTTAGCTCTCTAACTATACATACTTTCCATTGAAGAAGTGATGGGATTTTTCTCGAAAATTCCCGTAATGAAGAACTAAGCTGTTTGGTTAGGCAGAAGTTTCCATAAACAGAATCATGGTAAGGAAGAGAGTGAAGCCATATTAAAATTGTTTAATATTATCTGACTTGGAATTTTGCATAGTACATAATATTAGTTTCTTAGAGCTGTAAAAACAATTTATCACAAGCCGTACACTTAGAACAGCATGAAGTTAGTGTCTCATAATTCTGGATGCTTAGGACCAAAATTCTGTACTCCCTCTTTAACTTGAAACCTGCAGAGAACTCTTTACTTGACCCTTGTCTTTAATATTTATGGGCTCGCAGGTACATAATTCCCTTACTATCACATGTCATTTCTCTCTGTATATCTGTGTTTAGGAGATCTTGTGTGTGTTTATATATTTGTGTGCCTTGTATGCATGTATGTGCATGTTCATCTCAGCACTAAAGTTGGAGTTGTGTGGCTTTTATATGAATGCTGGGCATTCAAACTCAGAAACTAACATAGAACAAAAATAAACCAGGCATTGTGTCACATGTCTATAATCCCAGCATAGGAAGCAGTGACTGGGAGATCTCTGTGAGTTCAAGGCCAACCTGCCTACATAGAGAGTTCCAGGCCACCAGGGCTTCCTAGTGAGACCTTATCTTAAACAAACAAATAAACAAAGAAAAGATAGCCAGGTGTTATACCACATACCTGCACTCCTGGTACATCAGAAGGTAAGGAATGAAGACACAGACTGTGAGTTTAAGGATAGCCAAGACTACACCACAAGTTTGCACTACCCTGGTCTACATAGTGAGAAAATGTCCTCCCCCCAAAACACACCAAAATCAGACACTTCAAATATCTTTCTGGACTTTGACAGAGGATTGTTATTTGTTTTTCAATACTCCAATATTCTTTCTATTAAGTACAAGTCCACTCCTCCTAGAATGTACTGATTCAAGAATTTGACCAGTTTAACATTTTTCTTTAGACTCCCGTTATTGACCAAGTCTGAATTTGCTGCTATTTTAGCACTATATTATTATAATATGATTATATCTATGATAGATTATAGTGACATTACTATTAGATTGACGTGCCCATGACAGAGCAAAATTATTTTAGGTGACAAAGACCCAAGAAATGTGGGGCCTAGAAGCTGGAAAGAGACCACTGGTCCAGGAAAGAAAGAGACTTTAAGCATGTTAGGGTGGAGGGGTAGTGGAATACATATGGTAGTAAATAAAGGCACTGCAGGTTGAAGGGCTTAAGTGGGAGTGAAGCTCAGGAAGATGGGAGGGGGGTAGAAGTCAGAGCAACCCAAACTTAGGACTTGTGAGAAAGCACCTAAGAGCTTTGCAATTGTGTAATCTAATTCTAAAATGCAAGTGAAAGGGAACAAAAGGAATTTGAAGGGCTGTACCTCTTGTTGATGAACAAGGCTTTTCCCAGAAGCCATAGGATTTCAATGAAACCCCAGTTGTTGGTCATGGAGGCATCTGAAGCCTCTGAAACAATTCAAGCTATTTTGCTGCTCTTGATTGCCCACCAGAACTGGATATGATAGCCTACTGCTAAAAATGTCACAGGCTTTGGTTTGGGGACATAGAGAAAGCAAGGCAGAAATTAGCTGGAAGAAATGTTATCAATAATTTCACCTAGCTGTGGACTGCATCCTATCTCTACCACTGAAGCACCAGGAAAGATCTTTCTACAAGTGCAATGCAATGAGTGTTATGGAGGCAACACACCACTTTCTTATTGTATTTGAACCCACTCCATAAAAGGGAATTCATGCCTGCTATTGTCAACCTGGACAATAGCCCATGGCTTGGTAGATCACAGGACCTAGGGTCAATCTGTTATATTTATTTTGTTAATGAATGTGCTGTGTCCATCAAACTGCCTTCTAAATAGTGAAGATTTTATGTTAGGATTCCTCTTGGCATTGGCTGGAGAAACTGTTTTAGAGTGGGTGGAAGTTACTGTAGAGGATTATGGCTGTTGAAAGTGCTGAGATAAATGACTAGTGTGTGTTAGTTATAGATGACTCTTAAGTTCACAGGATCACCAAAAGAAAATTATAGAAAACTTTCAGCACCGCATCTTAAAAAAAGAGTGATTCCTAAGGGAAAATCTCACTTTTCAGGAAGGCCAGGAGTGTCTTCGTCACCCTAAACTTATTGCCTTCTGATGACTCAGTGCATGGATGTCATTGATTGTTATTCTCAGGAAAGAATTAAACACATTGCTCATTGTTTGAAGAATGACTTAATAGTATTTATCACTGCTCCCAAGGCAAATTGAGCCTTTTACAAATTTGGATGCAAGTCAATATCCTGTGAGGGAAGCCATTATTTATTAAATCCTCATCCCCAGAAGAAGCTTGAAGCCTCTTAAAAATACTCGGAAATGTACAAAAATTCAGTAAAAACAAATTTTGTAAAAAATGCTATCACAGTCAAGCGTGGTGTTGCACAACTTTAATCCAAGCACTCTGGATGCAGAGGCAGGTGGAGCTCTGTGAGTTCAAGGCCAGCCTTGTCTGCATAGTGAGTTCCAGGACAGCTGGGGCTACAGGGAGACCCTGCTTCAAAAAGACAAAAAAAAAGAACAATTAATAAGGTGAATCATGAGATGTCAGGAAAGGGGCCTCCAGAAACTTCATCTTCTACACAAGGAGCAGAGAACACTGGAGAAAAATGGTCATAATTATCTTTTTCAGGATGTAAAATCTACCCAAGATTTGCAACAATACAAAGAGCATTTATTTAAGGAAAATGGCTGATTTCTTATGATTGCAGATATTGAAGCATTTAAGTTTTCTTAATGCCATAACCTTAAAACCCAGCAGTCTAGTAGCCAGGGCTGTGAGATGGCAGCAGCCAGCATCACTGATGTCTTCAAGTGGCTTGGATGTTCCCCACAACCACTTAGCAAACCATTGGTTCTATTTGAAAGCACTGACAGCCCCTTGGAAACCCTGTTCTCATGCTTGTCTCTCTTGAGCTGACTCAATATCTTCTGATAATAATGCTATCCAAAGCCATTTGTCAAAAACAAACTCTAGCAATTTCACCACAGCTGCCTGAGGCAGTGATGTCATTGAGAGCAAACAAGTTTCATCAAACTTCTTTAGAAAATGGGGAAATGGGATATTCAGAGGGCAGTTTGAAAATCTCTAATATGTCAGTTTAGAAGATACGCAGACAAAAAGATGTGGACAGGTCCAGGGATGATATGGGAATGACCCCCAGTCATAACTAAGGTGTGCATTGAGGCCTTGTACAAAAAGGAAAAAAAAAAAACCCAAAGTCAACAGGAGAGTTTTACGCCACCACAGTCTGGAAGGTACATCTCCAACTCATTCACAAAGCTAGTCCCTCAGCAAAGCTCTGGCCCTACAGGGGACAAATGTATATGATAATTCCTCTGTAATCATTCAGTGATGAGGAAGCTACAAAAGCAGAAGAAGCCTGTGACTATCCATGATGAAAAACACTGCAGAATTAGCACATGAACTGCTCTCCATCTTTCTGCCTTTCACCATGGGCTGAAGACCTCTTGCTGTCCAGTAATCTCCAGACCTTCACTTGCCAGATGAGGACTGCTGAGCATTGAGCCTTGAGAATGAACAGCTACTGGACCATGAGATCTACAGTGTGCAGTGGCACACTGCTGAACTCCTGGACCAAATTATGCAAGCCAGTCTAACCAAACCTTTGTAATATACATTCACTGTATTGGTTTTGTTCATCCAGAGAACCCTCACTAATACAGATGATTAAGAGGCTGAGTAAACAAAAATCATTAAAAAATATGTATTTTAGGATAAATCTTTGAAAAAATAGAGTTGTTTAAAAGAGAATTTAAAAAGACAATATCTTTACTCATAACTTTCTCAAATTGCATTGTGTCCAACAATCATTAAAGTACTCGGAATTCTCAAAAATCCTTATAGATACATATATTTTCCAAATTACTTAAATGATCCAAAGATATGAGGCTAAAAGGGAAACCCACTTAATTAAATCAACAATCAGAACTGTGCTTTGTGTGGTAAACTTTAATGAGACAAAATGAATAAGCAATGAACCTTGTCTTTGAAATGATACCAGTCCCACTTAAAGCAGATTCCAGGAGAGGGAATCACCATATTTCTCTTTTGATAAACAGACAAAGTGGTGTCTCCGTTTTCTAAATGTATTCTTTATTGTTGACTATTGCACTCATTTTCAAAGTTAAATTAACAGATAACAGCTGTTAAAAGCAACATTTTAACAATCGTTCATTCAAAACAGGTATCCGTCAGAATGCAGAAGACAGTGCCAGCTGGGGTACTAAAATTATATCGACTCAATTGTTAGTCTTCCATAGCAAGACAAAAATGTTCTAAAATAATATAATTATCTGATTTGTGACTTTTCACAATTTCAAATGTGCGAGGGCACAGTGACTAGAAAAATATTGGCTATGTTTCATCTTAATATCTTCATGGACTAAGAACCTAAGCACTATTTTTTAGGAAGGTCGAATGGATCTTTCATTTGCCATGGCTTTTCTAAGTCACATAGAGTGTTCTGGGCCGGCATGGTCACCCATGCCTTTAATCCCAGCAGAGACAAAGGCACAGGCAGACAGATCTTTGTAAGTTCGAGGGTAGCCTGGTATACATACCGAGTTGTGGGCTAGCTGGGGCTACATGGAGAGCTTGTCTCAAAAATAAAAATAAAAGAGTGTTCTGTACATTCCAGGTGATTAAGGGAGTACCATAAAGATATCATGGGTATTGATTGTATTAGGATACCACAAAAGTATGTATCAACCATCAGCTCTCAACAGGGGATCCCAGGAATGGATTTATTCAAAGCATCTCCATCCTGGAGCAACAGAGTCATTGCAGAAGACCATAGTTACGTTCACATACTCGGAAGTTTGAGATTCATTATTTTATTTTATTAATTGAATTTTTGCAATTTTTTATACAATACAGTTTGATGGCATTTAGAAGACTTCCCTTATACACACTTGTTCCTACTGCCCCCTGCCTAATTTAATGTGCTCAAAAATATGGAACTCTTCACTAATTTGCATGTCAGTCTTGTGCAGGGGCCATGCTAATCTTCTCTGTATTGTTAAAGTACATGTGCACCAAGACAGCACTCGAGATTTACTTTCAGGAAATGCCATATCTCGCTACATATTTATGTAAATACTTTGGAATTAAAGCCCCACTGTTGATTTTTATCTTAGCCCATCTCTGAAACAGCTTGTTTGTTCTCTTCTGAGTTTAAGAATTAGGAAACAGACAGGCATTATTGTTCGCTGCATAAACAT
>NW_008330710.1:32841-40111 GCF_000622305.1 Nannospalax galili
ATTTTATTTATTATTTTTATTTTATATGTATGAGTATATTGCCTGCATGTATGTGAGTGCACCCATGTCATACAATGCCATGGAGGTCAGAAGAGGGCTTCGGATTCCCCTGGAACTGGACTTAAGGACATTTCATAGCTGCATGTGGGTCCTGGGAATTGTACCCAGGTCCTCTGCAAGGGCAGTCAGTGCTCTTAACTGCTGAGCCACCTCACCAGCCCCTCAAAGTTAATTTTTTAAAGAAATTTTATTATTATTATTTTATGTGTATGAGTGTATTGCCTGCATGTGTGTAAGTGAGCCTGTGTCCTGCAATGCCTGTGGAGGTAAAAGACTGATTTTAATACATAATACCTTTGAAAGTCAGTGAAAAGTAATGAATCAGACCTGGTTATAAAAATATCTTCACAGGATGCAAGAGTATAGTGATGGTGACGATTCCAATTCTTACTTCCTATATTCTCAGTGCTGCTTGTGACTCTTTCCTTCTTTCTCCTTCTTCCTAAGCATCCTTTGCATCACTTGTGCCCTGAACTCTAGGTATATCAGAAGAGATAGGAGAAGCTGGGTGACACAGGATGGGTTCTGAAGCCGAGGAGTCCATGTTTGGATCCTCCTCTGCTTGATTTTTATATATAAGCATGTTCATATTTACATTTACTTATGGAATTTTAGTAAGATGTTAGACACACTCATTTACATTTCATACTTCATATATCTTACATGGATTTTATATGTGCTTTATATATACTGAAGTAGGCACATACTGCATATTCACCACTGATAAAACTGAATTTGCATGTATACATCTTTAGCAATTAATTTATTTACATATTTATATACTCATATTTTGGTGCTTATGAATGCATATTTTATAAATATACATGTTCTTATCATTATATATAACATACATAAAATATATCTATGTATACTTGTATGTGCATTCATGTCATCTATCACATAGCATTATATGTATATATATATCTCCCATGGTAAGTTCTTTTTTTCTTCTACAGAGGTATTTTATTTGTATGTATGCTTTTATCTCTGAAATAATAAACCCCCAATTTTTCCTCCTATGTGTTTTCATCTTGCTTCATCATGGTCCATGATGGCAGCCAAGGTTGTCAACACAGAGAAACAAGAATGGAAGGATGGGAGCAGATTATTCTGACATTCTCCTATGTCTTTAAGCAACATGTCTAGCATGAAGCTGGCAGATGGAGCAAGTCTTAATTAAGAGAGACTGTTACTCTCAAACATATCACACATAAATCAAATAATGTCTAATAAGGGTAAAATAATTAAGTGTAACAGATATAGATATATGATACATAGATAGATAAATGATAGATAGATGATAGATAGATGATAGATGATGCATAGTTAGATGATAGATGATAGATGATACATAGATGACAGATGATAGATAGATAGATGATAGATAGATGATAGATATATAAATATATAGATGATAGATAGATAGATAGATAGATAGATAGATAGATAGATAGATAGATAGATAGATAGATAGATAGATAGATAGATAGATAGATAGATAGATAGATAGACGATAGATAGATGATAGAGGTGAGAGAGATTAGGTAGATGAAATACAGGTAGATAGTTGATAGATAAAAAAATAGACTGATAATATTTTAAATTCCCAAGTGTAAAACATCTTGACTGATGCTATTTTATTATACTGAATTCACATAACAATTTCTAGGTTGGTTTGAATTTCTAAAATGTACAAAGTGATTTCCAAGTAAATACCACATAGAATACTTTTTCTGGCTCTGAAATATTTTATTCTCTAATACTACAATGTTGTGAAATTGAAACTTTTTCAAAACAATACCAAAAAATTTAATTCATCTCTCAATTAATAAATATAAATGTTGTTCTCTTGTATGACTTGTTAGATCTAGAAAGGCAGAGAAAAATAATGATCACAATGAACTTGAAGTAATGATTAAGAATTTATAAGACTATGGGCATACGTATATATGTGTTAGAATACACCAATTGAGTGGGGGCAGTAAGGGGAGATGGGGATAGATGAAGAGATCTAAAATCTCCAAATGATATTTAGTGAAAATCTAAAAAATTCCATTAATTGTTTTTTAATTACACTATAACTTTGTTCACAAAAAGTGAACTTACTGGAAAGATTTTTTAAAAAGCCAAGAAATTCTCTGTGGAAAATATGCACTTAAAGTTTTCCTTAAGAAAAAAAAGAGTCCACAGTTGATTGTCTTTCCTCCTCTTCCTGTCACATGTGGCTCTCACTGTTGTGCTGGCATTGGGTACTTTAAGGTAAATGATCCTTTGCCTCTTTCTGTAGGAGAGGAAGTGCCAGGCTTAAGCACAGGCTGCACTAAGAGAACACAGCTTCCGCTTTGAGAGCACCACCTGCACTTCTGCAAAATAGCCAAGCTACAATCTTCCCAGATGAGGGGATCTATCAGGAAGAGACACACCAACTTATGGGACACTGGGGGCAGGGGGAGAGGTATATAAGGCCTGCACTTCCCAGCAATAAACAAGTCTGCAGCACCTAGCCTAGTGCCTGCTCTCACCCGACTCCCGGAGTCGTGTGTTGACTCTGTGCCACTCACCCCCACCTCAGCCAGAACCCTCGTTCCCTGCAGTCCCTTGTTGGCTGGACACATGAGGAAACCTGCAACAGCTGCTGCCTGAACAAGGTTCCTGGCCCCCTGGTGTTGGCGACGCCCCCAAATTCGGTTAGTTCAGTGAGTAGGCCCCTGGTTTTACCTGTCCATTCAGTGGCTCGAGGGTGAGCAAGTGGCCCCCTCCTCTGTCCCCTCTACCCTGTTTGTCATATTTGTTGTTAAATCAGGAAGGCACACTCTGCCGTGTGGTCTGAAGCCCACGTCGACACCTTTCCCTTCTTGGCTCTTTCTGGTAAGTGCTAATCCACCCCGAACTCAGGGCCCTGGCTTCAGGTTGTCCTGTTGCCTGTCCTGGAGACACCGTGTGAGCACACAGCTGGAGGTGTCACGGCCTCCAGAAGTCCCTCACTAAGCACAGAACATTTGGATCCGATACACCTGTTCATGTTGGGGCAGTTTATGTCTGAGTGACTCACGGTCCTTGTTTGCTTCATTTGTGCCTCTTGGCAGTCACCCTTGCCTTTTACTTTTGAAGCGAGCTAGAAAAACCTTCAATAGAGAACCTGACACTATTGTGCTCCCCTTTCCTTTCCATAGCCTACAGGCATTCTGGGCTAATTGCATAAGTTTTCAGACTTTGATGTCAGGCTTCCCTGGCACCATTGACAATCATTTGCCCCAGGATAAAAGAATTCAGGCCCTTCTCACATTGCTGTTTGAAGTTAAGCCCCACAGCACTCCTTCTTCTTCCCCAATTCCCTAAACAACCATTGCCTTTTCGGACACTAATAAGAAGAACTTTGGGGTCCTGATACATTGTCCTGGAGAAAAAGGATATCACTCACATCATTCCTAATCCTGGCTCTGTCCAGTTGGGAGAACTTCTTGCTATACTTAAAGCTTTAGCAGAGGGTCAGGATGAACCCCTAAATCTCCTTTTCTGATAGTGCCTATGCTGTTCAGGTCACTAAGGTCATTGTCTTTTCTCATGTTAAAAACTCCTCTACCCCACTCCACCTCACTATGGTCAAGCTACAAGAATGCCTAGAAAATAGAATGTTCACATACCACATTTCCCAGAATCCTAGCTCAGGGGAATGCTGCCACAGATGCCCTGATCATGACAGTCCAGTCTAGCCCATTAGAACAAGCAAAAGCTTTACAACAATTCCACCTGTCCCTTCAGAGTATTCATAAACTTCTCCCAGAAACCCCGTGTCCCAATGCAAGCACCTTGTCTGCTCATGTGCTACTTGTGCCCTGCTTATGCCTCTCGGGCCCCTTAACAGGGGAGGAGTGAATCCCCATGGTTTGATACCCAATGCCATTTGGCAGATGGACATGACTCACTACTCCCCTTTTGGGAAATTGAGATTCATCCATGTTAAAGTTGATCTTCCCTTACTTATGCTTTAGCTCTCTCAGGGGAAAAGACTATACATGCCATTAAAGTTATAAAGTCCACCATGCTAATCATGGTACACCCCCAGGCACTTAAGACTGATAATGGGCCCACTTATTCCTCTCAAGAATTCAATAAATTTGTTTTCTCCTGGGGAATCAAACATACCTTTGGTATTCCCTATAACCCGCAAGGAGAAGCCATTGTCGAAAGAACCAATAGGACACTTAAGTCGCTCCTGGCTAAAAGCCCCTTGGCTGAGGCCAAATGTGACCCTCACCTGGCTCTTACTGAGGCTTTGTTCCACCTTAATTTCCTCATGTTTGATGACAGAGGTCTCAGTCCAGCATACAGATATTGGCCCTTCTTGCCTTGGGCTATGCCCCTGCCACTAGTTAGGTGGAGGGATCCGATTTTATCCCTGTGGCAGAAACCAGCCCCCAACCTGACACGAGGATGAGGATATGCTTGTATTTTTCCATAGGATGCTACAACCCCCATCTGGATTCCATTGAGAGACATCCAGCCAGCTATGGAAACCCATTTTGAGATGGGGCTCAACTGTGAGTTTGATAAGCCATGACTTCCTTTTCCAGCTTTGTTATCTTTGGCACCCTTTTGTCCTTTGGCTGTGCTTCTTCCCAGGCTTTGGATCTCCAGGCACTGGTCCCCTTACCTCTGATCCTCCCTGTAGATGAACAGTCATTCACCTTCCCAGTTCTTTTTACTGCTAATGAATCCCTCGGTCTCCGCACCATGGAATTGATTCATGTGTCCATTCCCATAAATGGCACGTGGTCCCTTGCAAGATCACTCTCCTTCAGCCCAGTCCTTAACCCCTCCTCCCCTAATGTCTCTCACTGTCACTCCCTCTTTGACATCACAACAGGCGACTTTTGTGGAAACCGAAGCCAGTGCTACTTATGGGGCCTCAAAATCTGGTCTCCCTTAGTAAAGGACACTTCTGAGACTATAGTGTCCTTTGTATCCCCTGGGGTCACCACCCCTCTCCCCCAAGGATCAAGCGTCCTCCATGGACCTGGGCCCTCCCACCTATAAACTTTCCATGACATTGAACTTTCCTATTTCATGGGAACACTGCCTCCTGCTCACTCCTGGAGGTACTCTCCTCTTTATGGACTATGATGGATGCCCACAGGCTTCCTCCCTGGCAGTCTGGAGACACCTTGTCTCTACAAAACCTTACTCCTATGTCTACCCTGACCCCAGGCATAAAGACACTGTCTGGGGGCCTGGGAGCTTTGCTGGCCAGCAGCTTGCCTGGATTTGCATCCTCTGTTCTTTGTATTAGATGGAGCTATCTTTAATGGTACATATCCGGGCAATAACTCAGAGACGGGTTCCTCAGGTGTCACAGACCCAACTTGGACACCTAATGAAGTCTCTGTTAACATCTCATTTTCGTTCTCCTTGCCCATTTGTGTTCACCCTCCGTTTTCTCTGCTTCTTGCTAATGTCACAAGCTACCCGGAGGGTACACTTAACTGCTCCCTCGCTAACTGCACTCTCTCAGTATGCTGGATTTTCCCCACCTCTCTCATTCTCTTTGTGCATGAACCCACAGCAGTCTGGGTTCCCATTCCTAATGCCATTCATTTCCATGCTGTCACCCTCATGGAAGAGATGGCTATCCAGCCCTTCCCCTGGATCAAGAGAGATTTTGGTATTACCGCGGCAATTGTCAGTGCCATTATCCTTTCCTTGGTGGCTGCAGCCACTAGTACTGTGGCTATCACTTAATCTTCCACTACTGTGGAAACATTCAATGAGGTCATATCCAAAACCTCTGTGGCCTTATACACTCAATCTCTTATTATCAACTCCTCTTCCAGGCCATTTCTGTCATCCAACAACAGGTATATCTCCTCAGTGAAGAGATGGCGATCGTCAAATAGATGATGCTAATGGCCTGTGACCCACGGTTCCAAGCCCTGTGTCTCACACCTTACAAAGTAGATAACCTTGCTAAGGCCAGGACGGAACTCTCACAGTACATCCATGGCCACTGGAACCAAAAGTTTCTCAACTATTACACCTTGCTCACTGACCAGATCATCTCCCTAAATTATACATGGGCTCAGACATTGGATATAAACTCTGGGTTCCTCGACAAACTTTGGTCAAACTTAAAAGTTTTGTTTGGGCAACACCGGCTAACTCTCCTGGCCTGTTCCCCTATCCTCAGGCCTCTCGGGGTGGGTACATCACGGAGCCCTCCGCACCTTGACTCCCCCGGTCTCATTCGCCCTTCCATCTCCCCTGTTTTAATTTACCTACATGGGAAAAATATTGCACTTTTTGGGTTCTCTCTTAAGTTTTCCTATACAAGGGATGAAAGAGAAGCCAGAAGAAAATCACCAAAAAAAAGCTTTTACAAGAAATGTAATGAAAAGAGCAAACTCTGAGAATTGTGTTTAATAACAGCAGCTATGAGTTTCCTGGCAGTTTATACCCAGCAGTTAAAGACCAACCAGCATGTTAAAGAGGCTGGATTAGTAAGGATGGTCTAGAATAGACTAATAAAGAAGGTCAGAAGATTTATTCTCCCAAACAGAAAATTCTGAGATATGAGTGATTCTATATTTAAGAATGTGCTAACTATCTAATTAACAGAACCCTTCATAGTATTTGATAACTGAGTCTTGGCTCAGTTTATATGCCAGAAGGGCAATCCTTGATAAGCAGGAATTATAAACGCAGATTTTAAAAAAGCATTAATTCAGAAATAGAATCAAATTGATTTCAAATTAACCCCTTGTTGGTATTTAAGCTTATTTAATATCATTTAGCTTAAGATAACACTTGACAGGTTGCTTTTGACCAGCATCAGCCTTTGTGTGGACTGTCAGCCTCTTTTTGATTTCTTTGTTGTAGACCAGCTTCCTCTATACTCTGGGTAATTGATATGGGTCCTGTGCTAGGGACAGATGAGTTTATCCTGCCATTGAAGCCCTTCACAAGATGCCGTTAGGGCTAATTCCAGGAGTTGTGCTCAGTGTTCCACTTAGGAAGCCCTGTTGTTTTTCCATGTTGACAACACTTTCAATGGCAAATCCAGTAAAGAGTTAGCAATTTGGATCCCCAAAGATATGGAAAAAGGACTGCAAGAGTGAATCACAATAAGTTGCTTTTTTGTATAGTGTGTTTTCAAAGGCAACTGAATTATTACAGGAGTTTCAGGACAAAGGTGCTTTAAAAAGTAGAGGAATTT
>NW_008330710.1:40627-42650 GCF_000622305.1 Nannospalax galili
ATTGGGTGCTTTGTGGCTGTTACACAGGGCTAGAAATTGTATTATTAAATAATCATTAAAAAACTAACCAAAACAGAGACCCTGGCCTAGAATTCCAATTCAAAAGCAATACATAAGGGGGGGTGGTTGCTCTGGGATATCCCTCCAACATCTCTAAACCCCATAAAATTAGGCTCTTTAATTCATCATTGACCAAAACAGGGTTTGAGTCTTTGGGTCAACCCAGGTACTCCTGGCTGCATGTCTTAGGGCAAGATAACCAGCAAGGTTGGAGAGAACAACCAGCCCAGTCTAGATTAAGACAGACCAAAGTGGAATGACAGTGAGAAACAGACATGTGTTGTTCAGCTGGAGGCGAACGCAGGAAAGACAGGCTGAGGTCGGGAGAGGTTGGGAGCAGTGCTTCAGCAATGTGGAGATGCAATCCTAATGTCTTGTCCTGAGCTACTGGTCAGGTGGCAACTAGCAGTCTCCAGGTGGTATTCCTGACAAAGCTCAGTAAGAACTTACGTGTTGAGACTCCTCTTGGTGAGCTGGGGCTCCTCAACTAGCAGTTTGAACTTGAGTTGCTCCTTATGGGACAGGATGTCTCCAGTCCATTGATTACTTGTTTCCCATAGGCTCAAATTTCCTGCACAATCTGCTGAATGAGGATGAAGTGATGGCTAAGCAGCCTCATACCACTCTTGAACTTACAGATAGCATCTGCCAGTGCATCACTGGTCTCCATGTCCAGGTTATTGGTAAGCTCATCCAGGAAGAGCATGTGGGGGCTCTGCCATGCCACTCAGGCCAGACACAGTTGGCACTTCTGCCCATCTGACAGGTTCCAAATTGGACTTACTGTTTCCCAGTATGGGCATTTTTCCTAATTATCATTCTTGTCTCCTCTTTCTCCTTGATCTCTGGGTATCACTTCATCATGTATTCTAAGACAACAAATCCACGTCCATGCTTTTGTAAGTGCTGATGGTAATTCCCTATTTTGACAAGAGAATGCTTCTTGCTCATTTCTTCTGTGGTCCAGTCAGCAGCTGTCAAAAGTGGACTTCCCTGCTCTGTTGGATCCTATGTGAGCCACCCACGTGTTGAGGTCCATGTCAGTTCTAGATTACTGTAGATGCAACAACCTTGTTCTATATACTTGAAGTTCATGCTTTTCATCATAAGGAAGCGTCGTTCTTGGCATATGGTGGGAAATAGCATGTGTTATTTGTGATTCACAACCCTTTCTGTCATGTCCGTTCCTGGGCTGCTTTCAAGCTTTGGCAGCTTCCTTCTTTTGGCTGCTCTCTTAGCCAGGTTGGAGGGCTTAGTGATGAATCACAGGCTAAGTTACTGTGTTTTCAATCTGGAATTGGGTTTCAAATGTCTTAGGGGTCACACATGTATTTAAGCCTTGTCCAGTGTTCTTCTGCATTAATAACTTGGCAAGTGGAGGTAGCCATAAAGTAAGGCTTTATTTTCTTCTCAGGAGCACACATGTTGGTGTTTCCATTTTGGTTTTATTGATGTGTCAGTGCATAAATAGCTGATATCCAAGTATCAATTCTAATGATCTTTGGGTAGCAGGACTGTGAATAATTGCATGTTTAGCTCTACTTTCTAAGATAAGCATGCTTCACTTTTGTAATAAATAATAAAATTGTTACTGTCTGTGAGCTTTCTGCTTTATGAGATTCCTTCACTTGTACAAATCTCAATTTCCAATATTAGGTGGGGAATTTAGTATATACAACATCAATGAATCTTCACTGTTTGATTCTTGCTATGGCAATGCTTTCAAGGGTTATTATCCTGATTTTTATTCTTTCTGAAAACTGTCATTCAATATAAGCAGACAGGCATGGAATGTGCTCTTGGGGTCTGGTCAGATACATGTGAAGTCTAACAGTCCTATTTGCTGCTCTTGGCCTATAAGTACTCTACCAAAAAGGAAATCATGGTGCTATAGTTTCTCAACATTGTACAGTTTTGCAAAGGACTGAAGAGTATGTTTTTCTTTAGTGCAGGGATTTCCATA
>NW_008330710.1:43413-44072 GCF_000622305.1 Nannospalax galili
TGCGCTTTCATCAAATATGAATAAATCATAAATGTATGGATGCTTTCCTGGACCTTTACTAGCCTACTGACTTGTATACCAATATCATTTAAAAATATTTTACTTACTATTTTATTTTATGTGTATGAGTGTATTGCCCATAAGTGAACCCATGTCGTGCAATGCCTGGAGAGGGCAGAAGAAGGCATGGAATTCCCCTGAAACTGGAGTTAAGGTCCATTGCTAGCTGCCACGTGGGTTCTGGGAATCAAACTCCAGTACCCTGAAAGAGTAGTCAATGCTCCCAACTGCTGAATTATCTCTCCAGCCCCTTATACCAATATCTTGATTAAATAAATCTTAAAGTCCTATTAGTCATACACTCAATTTGTGTAAGTTTTCCAACATTTTTTAGACTGAAAATTATTTTGAGTGTTCTAGACTCTTTGTAATCCATATATAGTTTAGAAACAATTTATCCAAGTATTTAAAAATGATTTTGTTTTGTTAACCCACAAATACCTTGGTTTCTATCATTTTATATTCAATTACCAGTGATGCAATTTTTTTTGCATATTGAATGGGATTTCATTAGGTGTGCAAATTAATTAGGAGGGACTTGACAACAATATTGATTCTTTTAATGTTTGATCTTAGAATATGAATTACAAAGAGTCTAG
>NW_008330710.1:45798-46322 GCF_000622305.1 Nannospalax galili
CATAATTTTTATTTCATTTGTTTTATTCATCCTCAGCACTTGTTCTCATTTCTTTCTTCCATTCTTCCATTCTTTCTCTAATGTGTTCGCTTTGAAAGCATGAGGACCTGTATTCAGGCCCCATCAACCATGTAAAAGTCTAGGCAAGGTGGTACGTACCTCAGAGTTGGGCGGTAGAGACAGGCAGATCCTCAGGGCTTGCTGGGTCATCTAGCTAAACTGGCAATATAATTTTGACTCAAAACAGCTCAGTTCCATGCTCTACAGATCAGATCAAGAAGTCTTTCTATTCTTGTTGGTGAGAAGAGTATATTTATGGAGAAATGTACCCCTCCAAGACTGACCTGTCTTTTCTTTTCTGGTGGTTCCTTTCTTGGCTTCTCTTGTGAGGACCATTATGCAGCCAAGGACTCAGATGGGAATGTTCATATAGCTCTCTAGCATTCTTTCTTTTAGAAACATTATTCTCTTCTTTCTGCTTTCAAAATTGTAGCTACTTTGGCCTTTCCAAACTGCATTCTTTC
>NW_008330711.1:0-373 GCF_000622305.1 Nannospalax galili
AGAGAGAGAGAGAGTAGGAGGGAGAGAAGAGGTTGCATGGGGAAGAGAAAGAGGGAGAAAAAAGAAGGGAAGGAAAAAGAGAAGGAGGAAATGAACAAGATCAAATCAGCCAAAATATGAAAAGTAGATGAATCTGGATAAAGGTATGTGGTACAATAAGATTTTAATTTTAATTTTACATTTTTATTAAACTAACATCTAAATGAAATAGCTAACAAACTATACACCCTTAATACACTGGATAAAAGCATTCTTACTATAGTTTTCTTTCTTAGGATGCTAAAAGACCAATATGAACACAACTGATTATTTGACAGTAGTATTTTCACTCTAAATTATTATACTGATTTTCTAGCTCATAATCCTGCTTTTC
>NW_008330712.1:0-500 GCF_000622305.1 Nannospalax galili
CCTGTGTAGAGGGAATCTCAACTGAGGAGCTGTCCCCATTTAGATTGGCCTGTGTCCCAAGGGCATTTTCCTGATGGTTGAGTGATGTGGGAGGGTGGTACCACCCTGGTCAGGTCTTCCTGCATTGTAAAAGAAGGAAGGCTTAGCACAGGCCATGGGAGAAAAGTAAGCAGTACTCCTCTATGGTCTGTGCTCCAGGTTCCTGCCCTGATTTCCTGCCTTGGCATCTGTTGGTGATAAACTGTGACCTGGGAATTGATTCTTATGTGCGATATGAACAAGGGCATTTTCAGGCAGGCTATACAGTTCCCTCCACTGTTGATATAATTGAGATTGCTCATTTACCTGATTAAATCTGATGAGACACTGAACTCATACTTTAACTAGTACATGTCGTTTAGCTGAAAACAAAAAGCCAATATATATACGTGTATATATGTACATACGTATATATATATGTATATATGTATACGTATATATATGTATGTATATATATACAG
>NW_008330713.1:0-505 GCF_000622305.1 Nannospalax galili
TTTTCATTGTAGAGATCTTTAGTGTCTTTCATCAGATTTATTCCAAGATATATGAATTTTTGCAACAATTTTGAATGGGAGCATTTCCCTGTATTCTTTCTCCAATTGCTTATTTTTGGTATATAGAAAAGCTACTGATTTTTGTAGATGATTTTATAACCTGCCACTATACTGAAAGTGTTGATCAGTTCTAGGAGTTTTCTGGTGAAATTTTGGGATCTCTTAGGTATAGTATATCATCTGCAAAAAACGATAGTTTGACTGCTTCTTTTCCAATTAGTACTCCTTTAATTTCCTTCTCTCATCTTATTGCTCTAGCAAGAGTTTCAAGCACTATGTTGAAAAGGAGTGGAGGAGACAGTGGACATCCTTGTCTGGTTCCTGATTTTAATGGGAATACTTCCAGTTTTTCTCCATTTAGAAAGATATTGGCTGTGGGTTTATTGTATATAGATTTAATTATGTTGAAGTATATTCCCTCCAGTCCAATTCCCTCTAGGACTTT
>NW_008330714.1:0-247 GCF_000622305.1 Nannospalax galili
GGAGGGAATGAGTCCTTGGGAGTGCGGCCAGGAGTGGTGTAGTTGTGTCCTATGACAGATCCAGTTTTTCACAGTGGCTTCACCAACGATGCATAAGGGCTCCCCATTCCCCACATTTTCCTTTATTGTCTTTTATCTTCTTTTTTATGATTTTCCTCCCCTCCGTCCTTTCTTTTTCTCTGCGGATAAAGCCCAAGACGTTGCATATGCTAGACAAATGTTCCTCCACTCAGCTACGTCACTAGCC
>NW_008330714.1:2287-2734 GCF_000622305.1 Nannospalax galili
TCTGTGTTACTTCACTTAGTATAACAGTTTCTAGATCCATCCATTTACCTACAAATTTCATGATTTCCTCTTTCTTTACTGCTGAGTAGCACTCCATTGTGCCAATGAACCACATTTTCATTATCCATTCATCAGTTGAGGAACACTTAGGTTGTTTCCATTTCTTAGCTATTGTGTGAAGATCAGCAACAAACATGGATGTACAGGTATCTCCACAGTAGGATAAATCCTTTCGTTTTATGCCAAGGAGTGATATAACCAGATCATATAGTAGATTCATTTCTAGTTTTTAAAGAGGTCTCTACACTGTCTCCATAGTGACTGAACTAGTTTGCAATCCCACCAGCAGTGAATGAGCGTTCCCTTCCTCTACATCCTCTCCAGCATTTGGTATTGCTTGTTCTCTTGATCTTAACCAGTCTGGTTGGGATAAGATGAAATCTTAAA
>NW_008330715.1:0-214 GCF_000622305.1 Nannospalax galili
AATGACACAATGTCGATTTGTGATGGCACAAAGAGCACTGTGATGGCACAATGGAACATTGCAAAGTCATAATGTAACATTGCAATGCCACACTGGAGCAATTTAATGGCATATGGGGCCATAGTGTTGGCGCATTTGAGCATTGTGATGTCACTTTGACCATCGTGGTGACACTTTGAGCCTTGTGATGTCACATTGGAGCATTTTGATGGCC
>NW_008330716.1:0-346 GCF_000622305.1 Nannospalax galili
TATCTTGTTACAAAAATTATGACATAAAATTTTATGTTTGACTATATGAGGGCTGTAAAATATAAATTTCAGTTTCAATACATTTCATTGATTTTTATGCCAGTGAAATGCTGACTTTGGAATCCAGGTAGTAGGGGAGTTGGAAATCTTGGGAACACTCAAAACAAATGAGAGTCACTTTGAAAAGGCAGGCCTGGGACCCTCCCTCCATGCTGCCAACCCAGAGTAATTCTAGCTGAAAACTGAACCCTGACCCACAGGTGTGTATGCAGCCCCAGTGCCCCACTCACAATCCAGACAATGACCTGTTCCTCCACTCAGCTGCCAGAATGACTTGAGTAACTCC
>NW_008330717.1:0-461 GCF_000622305.1 Nannospalax galili
TTTGGTCAGAAGAGAAGGCTCATGTTCCTCTATTTGAAGACAAATTGCTTAGAACAGATTATATCAAATATTATATTGGTGTAAGTCTGATCATACTTAAAATGCTCAGTGACTTAACTTGAATTAACTCCTTCCATCTTCACAACCACCCATTAGAGGGTGGTTATGCCATCTTTCCCCATTTGCTCATGAGGAACCACCCATGCTGAGGCCAGGGGAGAGGAGCTGGGATTCAACCCAGGCTTTCTCTCTCCAAGCCTGGGCTCTTAGCCATCACCTCACAGTGTTTTAAAACACTAGTTTATAATCACAGTGTCTATACTGAGAGCCAGTTGGAGGTCACACTGTGCCAGGACTTATTGTGTGTAACTCGTTTACCTTCATAAAAGCCTAAAATTAGGTATTACCACCTCTACTTTCCAAAAGGAAATGTGTTTTAAACTTACATCTGTCTGTTCCTG
>NW_008330718.1:0-847 GCF_000622305.1 Nannospalax galili
AAGGTGAACTCTTAAAGTGGTTTTACTTTGCATTTCCTAATTATTAGTGATATTGAACATCTTTTAAGATCCTTCATAGCCATCTTTACTTTTTCTTTTGAGAACTCTCTGTTCATCTCCTTAGCCCATCTTTTAACTGGGTTGCTTCTTGTCTTGAGTGTCTGTTTTTTGAGTTTGTTATATGTTCTGGATGTTAAACCTCTGTCAGATGTGTCGCTGGTGAAGATTTTCTCCCATTCTGTGGGTTTTCTGTTTGTTTCCTTGGTTGCTTCCTTTGATGTACAGAAGCTTTTTAGTTTAATGAGGTCCCATTTGTTCATTTTTGACCTTGTTTCCTGAGCAATTGATGTCCGGTTTAGAAAATCCTTTCCTACACCTATATCTTGTAAGTTACCAATGTTTTCTTATAACAGTTTCAGAGTTTAAGGCTTTACATTGTCTTTGATCCATTGGAATTGACTTTTGTGCAGGGTGAAAGGTAGGGGTTTAGTTTCATTCTTCTACAGGTGGAGATCCAGTTTTGCCAGCACTATTTGCTGAACATGCTGTCTTTCCTCCAGTGAATGTTCTTGGCCCCTTTGTCAAATATCAGGTGGCTGAAATTGCGTGTACTCAGGTTTGGATCTTCAATGATGTTCCACTGATCTATGTGTCTGTTTTTGTGCCAGTACCATGTTGTTATTATGACTAAAGCTCTGTAACACAGTTTAAAATCTGGTATAGTAATCCCCCTGGCAGTGCTCTTAGTGCTCAGGGTTTCTTTGGCTATCCGAGGTCTGTTGTGCTTCAATATGAGTCTTAGGATGGTTTTTTCCAATTCTGTGAAAAATGTCATGGGAATTTTGAT
>NW_008330719.1:0-270 GCF_000622305.1 Nannospalax galili
TGTGCAGAGAGTGCTTCTCTGGATCGATGATGAGAACAACTACCTGAGGACACTGAGGGTCTCATAACAAAAGGCAATCTGAGGTCCAGATGCGTAGCCTCTGTGGAGACGACTAAGATTCTCACAGCCTGGCATTGCCGGGGTTCTCCTGCTCGCAGTTTGTACACACATTTTTCAGGCTTCCGCTTACAGGGCAGTGAGCCATTGGCATCAATCCTATTTCACAGACCGAGATTGCTGGCCTTCCTTTCTCTCCTTTGCCACTCAGCT
>NW_008330720.1:0-283 GCF_000622305.1 Nannospalax galili
TCTGCCTTTGGGCAGTTAAAAAATGAGTCACCAGAGGTTGGGAGGATGGCTGAGCACTTAAGAGCATTGACAGCTCTTGCAGATGACCTGGGTTTGAGTCCCAGAACCCAAATGATGGCTAACAACCGTCCATAACTCCAGTTTCAGGGGGATCCCATGCCCTCTTCTGACCTCTGATGAATGCGCTAACACACATGTACATAAAATGAAAATAATAAATCAAACATTTTTTAAAAAATAAATGAGTTCGAGTTGAGAATCTCTCTCAGTGCATGTTTATGAC
>NW_008330721.1:0-981 GCF_000622305.1 Nannospalax galili
CACATTGGAGCATTGTGCTGACACATTGGAACTTTGTGATGTCACATTGGGGCATTGTAAGGGGACATTGATTGCCGTGTTTGCATATTGAGCATGGTGAAGACACAATGGATCATTGTAATGGCACAATGGCAATTTGTGATGGCACAAAGAGCATTGTGATGGCACAGTGGAACATTGTGAAGTATATTGTAAAATAGCAATGCCATATTGGAGCAATTTAATGGCACATATGGCCATAGTGTTGGCACATTGGAGCATTGTGATGTCGCTTTGAGCATTATGGTGACACTTTGAGCATTGTGATGTCATATTGGAGCATTTTGATGGCCCATGAAACATTGGAATACCAAATGGGAATATTGTGATGACACATTGGGGCTTTGTATTTGCATACAGAGCATTGTGATGACAAATTAGGGGCCTTGTGAGGGCACATTCAGCATTGTGATGTCACATTGAGCATTGTGGTGACACATTGGAGCATTGTGATGTCACAGTGAAGCATTGTGATGATGCATTGGAGCATTGTGATGTCACATTGGGTGATAGTGAGTGGTCTTTCAGAACCGTATTTGCATATTGAGCATGGTGACGACACTATGGATCTTTGTAATAACACAATGGCACATTGTGATGGTACAATGGAACATTGGGAAGACATATTTTAACATTGTGATGACACTTTGGAGCAATATAATGGCACATGGGGCCATAGTGTTGGCAGGTTGGAGCCTTGTGATGTCACATTGGAGCATTGTGATGCAACATTGGAGCATTGTGATGTCACATTGGGGGATTATGAGGGGACATGGATTACCATGTTTGCATATTGAGCATGATGATGGAACAGTGGATCATTGTAATGACAGAATGTCACGTTTTGATGGCTCAATGAGCATTATGATTGCAAAATGGAATATTGTGACATCATATTGTAACGTTGTGATGGCACATTGGAGCAATATAATGGCACATATA
>NW_008330722.1:0-5057 GCF_000622305.1 Nannospalax galili
TGCCAGAGGAGAAAAGTCTGGTGATGCCATCATGTTGAGTTTGATGTCCGTATGGATCACTTGGTCTTGTCATAGCTCTTTATGGGTTTTTTTTCCTTCTACTTTTGTCTTTCCAGGCAGAAAGGCCGGGACAAGAAGACCAGGACCCTGCCTCTGCCATTTGACAGTTTCCTGTCCCTTTCAGACATTCCTTGAGACATACAGAGCATTTCCCCTTTCTTCCATTGTTTGGTGATCCTGACACTTATGGGTAAAAGTCTCGTTTGTGTGTGCAGGTAGGAGACTCTTACAGCAAGTCTGTCCATGAAAACATTTGACATCAAGGAGTTTGAGCTGGTCTGCCTTCTGGTACATGTCCCCTATCTTCAGAGCTGATTTGTGACTCTGTAACTTTTGCCAGAAGCACAAGGAAATCTGATCACGAAGGAAAAGAGAAAGTCATCCTAAAAGAGATCGATAGGCCTTGATCAGAAAACGCAGATAATCCAAAACGGTATTTTCTTGCAACCAGTTTTCAGGGACCGCCTGTGTGGTTCAATTCGGACTGAAGTCTGCTTTGTAGAGGACATCAAAGGAATGTGGTCCTTGTGAGTGACTGAGCAGTGAGCCCCACATCTCTGCAATGCTCAGCACCCACACCTGTTTCCTTCACTCCCACAGTCTCAGCAGACTGCCAGGGATACTCTAGCTTAAGGGCCTTGTCCTGAACCCCAAGGTCAAGCCCCTGAACATGGCTGGGAAGAATAAACCTAGCTGTTGCTCTGCACTCAGCTATGCCCAAGAGGGAGCTCTCAGGTGGTGAACCTTGGGCATGCCACTGTCACAAGTTGATCTGCATGGGGCCACTTTGCCTCTCCCTTTACAATCATTCAGAGAAGATCCTGAGATAAGGATATGGCTTCTTTTGAGAGGTGTTGCCAGGAAGCATAAGAGAGGAGGTGGGAAAGTGAGATGGAGGGAGACAAGCCAAGAAAAGCAGGAATCACGGGCAGGTTCCAGTAGTGTGGGACATGCAGCACACTCCCACCACCAACCTCTGCAGAGACGTTATGGAACATTTCCCAGCGTTAATCTACCAAGAGGGGATGTAGGAGAGTTCATCCACAGATCCTGATTATCTGTGGAGGAAGAGATCCCAGGGGCATCTCTGGTCCAGGAAGCCATCAGGTAAAGGGCTTAGGCTGCCATGCTGGGAGCTGCAGATGAACACTGGGCACAGAGCACGGGGATGGGACATGGGCAGGGCCACACCATCTCTTCTGTTTGTGTGTCATTCAGTGTTTTTCCGACACTGCATGTGATGTCTGGAATCCCCTGACTCTTAAGCTGTTAGCCAACGTTTTCTCTCTGTGAAGATGGTTGTGGAGAGCTTTGGCGAGGACTGTGTGGGATGATGTTACACAGGCTGCTCTGTAGGCTCCCCCACCCCCAAGAAGCTACTTGGTGACAGGTCATGTATTACTCATATCTATTTGTTGTATAGATTTTTTCTTCAAATTGAAATATTCCCTCTTAGAGGGAGGAGGGAAGCTCAGAAGACTTAGGAAACTAAGGAAAGTTATAAAGCTTAGGAAGCTCAGATAGTTGCAAGACTCACAAACTTGCACCCTCCCAGAGTTATATAAGCAGTGAGTAATTGCTCATAGAGAGGATACTCTGTGGTAGAACTACCTTCAGGTTTTGTGAGTCCTGTGCCCCACACCAGAGTGGGTTTTTCAGTGACGTGGCTGTCTTTGAGGTGCCCGTGTTCCCGGAAGTAACCCCAATAAACTCAGTGCTATGCCAAGCTGAACTTGGGTGCAATCATTTCTTTGATCTGTTATTAGTTCCCTCTCTAAGGTGAAGCAATGTTTGCTTCCAATGCCTCAGGAAAAGTCACACAAAAATATTATGCAGACACTGGTAGAGTGTGTCTGTGCATTCTATTGTGATACATCATCTTGTTATATTAAGCATATTACATATTATTAACTACATTACCTTATTCTAAATTATTGTGGAGAGCTACAATGGCATAGTAACCTATATAAAATGTTCTACTGTAGTCAGGTAGACCACATTATCTGTTTGTCAAAGATCAGGATAGTCTCTCTACATGGACAAAACCTGACCCTCAAACGCACTGCTTTCAATGGAGCTGGGATGTTAGCAGGTCATTTTGGGGGAGGGCAACAGAGAGGAAGGTGTGGGGACTGCTCTTTAACCATGGAAGTGGTTGCTATTCACCCAACATGATGGGTAATTAAATAACATGAGATTGAACACACGGAGAAGGTCAGGTTCTAACACTGTCTGATGAAAAAGGGAAGAGATACAGTGATTAAGAAAGCGTGCATGCACGCGTGCACACACAGACACACACACAGAGACATGCACACATGGAACCAGGGTGCTGGCTCTGAAGGTCCTTGGGTCCATCACAAGTTGTTCTTACTTGCACAGTGAATTCAGGGAAGTACCCGAACCAGCCGAGCTAGACTTGACCCCCAGCTTTGCAGTCACTCTGCAATACTGCCTGGGTTCCTCTGCCCGCCTCTCTCAGTCAAGCTTCCTCTTGTCGAATACTACCAGGACTTTGCCGATTGTAATGAATTGAGCTGCTAGTTCACCAGACCCGATTCCAGCACTCAGAACATCTGAACATTGTTATCAATGAAATGTTTCTTTCTAATCTTAGGAAGGAAAATTACTCCCTGAAAGACCACACTATCTAGAAAAATCTAAATTTCAGTCTAGTGGCTATAAAAGAATTTTAGAGCCCAGGTAATTTTGAGACATTTTGCAGGGCTGTCATCCTTCTACAACTTGGCTGCGCCTAGAAGATCTTGGAATGCAGCTGCCCAGTGAGTCCCCTGAGGCAAAGCTTCTGTACTTCTTCTAGTGACTGGGTGTGCTCTGGTCCCCAGATCAAACTTCAAGAAGACAAAACTCCCTTTTTCCCACAAATGTAGCTCATAATATCCAAAGGAGCTTCCCAATATGACACAGCTGGTAGGGGAACATGCATTTCGAACCCCACGTGTTTGGGATCCAACCTGCAGCCGTGGACACAGACACACAGACATCTTAGCTCCTGACAGGAAATTCTTCCCAGCTGGCTTTAAGGAGAACAGGTGCTTCTCTGGATTTGCCTTAGAAGAGCATCCTCCAAGGAGAGCATGATTACATTTATAGTCCACAGGCATAGGCTCACAGGAAAATATGCATACCAGGCACACACTATTTCTAGAACTATACACACATACATCATCAGTGGGCTCAATCACTTATTTCAAGCATCTTTGGAATACCCTGGACAGGTGAGCCTTTATGTTAACTGAATAATTTATTTATGAACAATGAATACAGATTAAGAATGTCTGATGCAAACTGAATATCCAAGTTACAATGTATTCTAAATATAAAGTACATGCAGAATTCTAAAATGTAGGTATGCAAAGAAAATAGATAATAACTGAAGTGACCACATTTGCCTGTATTTGGCTACTACTGGGTTTGGTGAAATATGTTATTGTTTTTGTTTCAGTTTCTTTTTCAAAGTCAACACAAAATATTTTAATTGCACATATGGCTAAATGTATATTTCCTAGTGGACATTGGTTCAGATAGATGGATAGATAGATGGACAGGATGAATACACAGGATGAATTCTGCATGTACTTTAGCTATATGTAATCCTCCTGTATAGAAATCACCTCAGGCCTCTCTCATACTTACCCTCTCAAGTTGATTTTATATGTGCCTACATATGATGTATATCTTAAATGCCTGTTCAAACATTTAGCATGGATAAATTTCCATATATATAAACACATTACTTTCCTATATTTAGGATCAAAACAGTGATGATGTGGTTCAACATGCTTGGATCTGAAAACTAACCTCATGAATTGTTAGCTTCCCAATGGCATGAGGAGAGTGTCTGTAGCTCCCTAAAGTGATGCTCCCCCCTCGCTGAGATAAGGGAGAGGTTCAGCAAGGGCAGCTGATGCTCTCTCCCCCTTCTGACTTCAAGTGGCCTGGCGCTTTAGATGCAATGCAGCTTGGCGAAGCCCAGGGAGAGCACCTGCATGGTAGTTTGCTGGCGGCACTCTCCGCAGACAGGGAGCACCACTGGGCAGATTGTTCAGTCTCTTCTCTTGAACTCAAACCTCCTTCTCTGAGGGAAGGGCTCTGTGGAAGCACACACCTGACAGCACTCTGCATGGAAGATAGTAGTATCTTGCCATATTGCCTGGAACACAGCAAGTACTCAGTCCACCCTGGCTATAGTGCATGAGGCTTCTAATACCAGAGAATAATCCCATTTCCTGTCTTCTGAGCATGTCTAGAACTGTATAGTCCTGCTCCCTTTGCCACAGGAAGGGGCTGTGTCACTGTTAGGATCAATGGATAAGACACACGACGTGATACTCCCTGGGAGAGCACTTAGTGACAAGGCAAAAATCTGGAATGTTCTCTTTTTATGCCATAGATAATGCTGGTGCATCATGTTAAGATGTTAGGTGGGTGTGGTGCTGCATGCTTGTAATCTTGGTACTCCAGAGGTGAGGCAAGAGGGTGGCTGTGAGTTAAAAGCCAGCCTGGGCTACCTCATCAGGCCCTAACTCAAAAAAATAAAAATACGTTGCTGTCATGGTTTGGTGTGGCAAATAGGTGGCACATAACTACCTTTTAACTTAGGTTGACAATGTATCATGAATGATAAATAAACTCCTGTTGTTAAAGTCAGTAATATTTAGGGAACTGTTTGTCACAGCAGCATAACATAACCTAGTCTGACTCAGATACATTGTCTAAGACAATACTTTATGTTGATGTAGGTTTCAGAGTTTGCATTTCCTAGCATTGTTTATATATTCTGGTTTAACTTTAAAGATATAAAAATGAATAATTTGGCTATCCCTTCAAAAGCATTTGTGAGTGAATCATTACTGTGGTGGGCAAGAAGAATCCTGTCTTGTTCCAATCCCACTAATGTTTCACTTCTGACATTATCATCAAGACTTTCTTTGAGAAATTAGATTATCTAAGCCTTGTTGGCTTCACAGAAACTA
>NW_008330722.1:6600-6766 GCF_000622305.1 Nannospalax galili
CTTGGAGGCCATTCCTCTCTTGTGTATGGCTCATCTTTTCTTTTGAGACAGAGTCTCTCTCCAAAGCTGGAGCTCACCGGTTAGCCAGGACGGGTGGCCAGTAAGGCCCAGAGACCCTCTGTCTCTCTCTCCATGATAGACACATGCCATCATGCCACACTTTCTA
>NW_008330723.1:0-325 GCF_000622305.1 Nannospalax galili
GAGTTAAACTGAGTTTAACTTGGGCCCCGGTATGACGGTGGGTTTGTAACTACACACTGGAGCTTGGCGGACTCACCGACGGGTACATGACTAACGACCCCACAGGCTCCCAGAATCAATACCAAGGTAGTTTCAGGACGGGTGGAGCCCACGAGCCCCTCCCCCATCCCTAACTTACTATTGACAGGGCCGGTGCACACACTAATTTGAGTAGAATACGTGATAAACTTTCTCTAATGACGAGCTGCATCGCCTCCTCGTGATTGACTCCCGACAAGAACTCAAAGGCTCAAACTGAGATGAGACAAAAGCTTGAGGAGGAAGA
>NW_008330724.1:0-282 GCF_000622305.1 Nannospalax galili
ATCTTCAGCTATGTATTTGGTTCAAGACTGGCCTGGTTTATATGAGACCCTACCTAAAAAAAGAAAAGAAAAAGAAAAGAAAAAGAGAAAGAGGAGAGAATGACCTACAGTGACCAATACTTCTATGACCATCACATAAACACTGACCACTAATTTAACTCCTAAATTATCTTAAATGGAAGTACTAAATCCAGAATTTCCAGGTTTATTTTTATGTGTTTGTGTGTTTTTCTTGCATGTATGTAAATGTAACTGTGTATACAATGCTCATGGAGGTAAGAA
>NW_008330725.1:0-7069 GCF_000622305.1 Nannospalax galili
ATTTTTTTTTTTTTTTTTTTTAGGACACAGGCTCTCCATAGGCCCAGCATCTCTGGGTCTTTTTATCTTTCTGAGCTCTGCATCTATCACTCCATTCTGGGTTTAGATGATAGAGCCACCAAGTCTGGAGGAATTTACTTTCCTTATAAACTAATGTTTTTATCCCTTTAATGATTACTGTCATGGATTACTGTTTAATGTTTGTAGAAAATAAAATTTCCTTTGAAATAGACCTTTAAATCCATACTGGGAACTAGGGTGTGGTAACAAAGGCCACTAATCTCTACTTTGGCAACTGAGGTGGTAGGATTGAAAATTAGGCCAGGGTGGGTTACTTGGTAATAAGAAAAAAAAGTGGGTGGAATCGCAACACTTAGTCTTCGAAGGAGGATCCACAGGTGCTGGCTAGTCTGGAATATATAAGGAGACCTGTGTCTATGTAAAATACAGTAAAAGAGCTGGGAATGTAGCTTAGTGGTTTGTCTATAACAGGCCAGAAAGTAGGCTTAAAACCTAGTGTCAAAGCAAAAAACAATATAAAGACTTTAGAGTATGTATATTTCTGTTAGGTTTTTCTTTCTTGTTTTGCGACAAATTCCACTCTAGTGTTGTATATAGCCTGAAAATCACTGTGTAGATTAGATTTACCTCAAACTGAAGGTAACTGTTTTACTCCTGCCTATAAGCGCTAGAGATACAAGATAGGGCCAGTTGTTTGTTTTATAAAGATATGGAATTCTCTGTAGCATAGCCTGTCTTTGAAGTGAAAATAGTCTTGCCTCACTCTTCTCTCATGGTACTACAGGCTGGAGTCACAATGCCAATCATCTGTAATAGTTCAAGGTTACAGAGGAATGCAATATAGCAATGGTAGAATTAGTTTGATATTACCAAGGGATCAAGCGGGGCTACTGCCCAAAAGAACGCTCAAGCCGGGCGTGGTGGCACACGCCTTTAATCCCAGCACTTGGGAGGCAGAGGCAGGTGAGTTCAAGGCCAGCCTGGTCTACATAGAGAGTTCCAGGCCACCTAGAGCTACAGGGAGACCCCATCTCAAAAAGACCAAAAAAAAAAAGCTCAATCAGAAGGGGAGGCAGAGTGGGGCTTATAAAACCTAAAATCACAATTACATCATTGCAGTGGCAGAACCAATAACCATAATTACATCAGATCATCATAATTCCACAAGATCAAGGGTAGGTCAGTAAACAAAGGCATTAGTTAACAAAAGGTTTCCTTTAGGAAAAAACAAGTTTCTCTGAATTGCTAAGATAGTGGGCTCCATGGTGATGCAGGTATAGCTGGGTAAGAGGTTGACCTGCCAGGCTAGTTGGGGGTGTTCCAGTATTGTAGAAACAATGTACCCCCTGAAACTATGGGTGCAGCCTGCATGAGATGTTCTGGCTGTCTGGCTGCAGTTGGCAAGCCTGAACGGGGGAGGTGGGGTGCCAGAAAAACAGGGTAATGCAAAGTCAGTTAGAACAAAATGGAATCAGCTTTGCTATTTCAGCTTACATGAAGCATTGTGGAAGTCCAGTCCTACAGACAAGGAGTGTAGGTCAATATGCAATCCCAATGCTCCTGAAGGGGAGGCAGGAGCATTTTGAAATTCAGTCCATTCCTGGCTGCAAGACGAATTCTACTAATGAGCAACACAATAGCTTAAAACAAAACAAAGTTAAGCTGATGTTAGAGTTCTTTTTCTTATCCATTTCTTTTCCTAGATTCCCATGCAATATGGAAGTCCTCTGTCAATTCAACATCTTTGCTCCAGGACACACAGCTGCTTTTAAAACACTTTACTTTAGCTTCAATTATGCCCTGTTGACTACATCTTATGGTGTAGTCCAGTCTACCATCAAAAACGCATTTCCCCGTTTCATTGTCCCAGATATTGAGACACAAGCATAATCATTACTGTTTCTAAAGGTCCTGCAAATAAAAGTAAAGGTGCCTTTTCACAGATTCTCACCACTTGTTTAAAGCCGTGTTCCATTCACTGAATGTAGACTGTGGGAAGGGTGAATGGGGAACCTTTCGTTTGTCCTTTCAGGCAATGAGAGATAATCAGTAATGGTTCACCCTGAAATGACAGGTCTCAGATTTCATAATCTAGGTACCCTCTTCCCAGAAGACTAGGATTCAGAGGAACAGTGGTTGGAATTGGTGGGGTGATGGGGAAGTACATCACAGGAGCGACTGAGAGTCCACCATGTTGCCAGGCAAATGGGAAAAAGGAAGCTTTCCATCACTGTCAGTTGTGACTGCCAAGAGTTCATTCCCAATGAGGGAGGAAAAGGTTTTCTCAAGCCTTTGACTGAAAGATGTCTTTTTTCTAATTGCTTCTCTAGGATCAGTCTCTCTGAAGATTCATCAGGATGAGTGCCGAGGCCCCATCCACACTCTGGGATCTGGCAGTGCAGAGCCTGCTAAGGAGTGAGGCCTTGGACATATCTGATCTGGAGTACTTGCCCGAGAAGTTCTTTCCTCTACTGCTCAAGGAGGCCTTCACCGGCAGTCACAGTAAGAGCGTGAGGGTGATGGTGGCAGCCTGGCCCTTCTCCTGCCTCTGCTTGGGAGACCTGATAAAAACCCCTCTGAACATGGAGACCTTCCTGGCTGTGCTGGATGGACTGGATTTGCTGATTACTCAGAAGGGTCGACCTAGGTGAGCAATCCCAAGGTAGTGTGGAGGGGACGCCATGTGGGTACAGAGAATGGAAAATAGGGATCAGAAGTAGGTGGTTCAAAGGGATAAGAGGCTTCTGATGGACAGCAGAGGCCTGAACAATTACTGAGCCATCTGGAAAAGGAGTTTCATGTGTGCGGGAGAGCGTAGAAGAGATCCAGGATGAGGAACTGAACTAATCCCTGCCTCTCACAGGCAGTAGATGTGGGACCAATTTGTACTGAAGAAGAATGGAATCTGCTAGAAGTTAGAGATGTATCTGAGACGAATACTCCTTCCTATATGTACTTGAGGCTCTGGGTTTAAAAAATATAAAATAGTACTGGAGAACTGGCTCAAAGGTTAAGAGCACTGGCTACTCTTGCAAAAGACCTGGGTTTGAATCCCAGCATGCACATAGAGGCTACAACCATCTGTCACTCCGGTTCCAGGGAATCAGACTCCCTTTTCTGTCCTTGGGCACTGCATGACAGGGTTGCATTTACACATGAAAGTGTAACAGGAATTCACATAAAAATATGAATAAATGAATAAAAATACAAAAAATATATAGATGGGTATGATGGCAAATACCTTTAATCCCAGCACTTAGGAGGCAGAGTAGGTAGATCTCAGTGAGATCCTGTCAAAAAAAAAGAAAGAAAAAGAAAGGAAAAGAAAATTTACAAGACATCAGGGAAAGGAAGAGCTGAGACAGGCAACCATGTCTGATGGTGAGCTGAGTCATCATTCTCTGAGGTTTTTACCTGTTTGACCCACAGAAGGTGGAAACTGGAAGTGCTGGATTTGCGCAATGTGTGGCCTGGAGCAGGGCGTGAGGACTGCTACTCCCCACGGTTCCTGAATAAGACACAAACCGTGGAGAGTCACGCAGAATGTGGAGGGAAGCAGACTTTGAAGGTGGTGTTTGACTACCGCCTCCAGTGGCAGAGGCATATGACTGAACAGCAAGAATGCTTCATCCAGTGGGCCCAGTACAGAAAGTCTTTCCTGCATCTGTGCTGTCAGAAGCTACAGATTGCTTGGGCAAGTGACTACAATTTCCCAAAGCTCCTGAGATTATTTGAGCCAGAATGCATACAGGAAGTGGAAGTGAATACCTGCTTGGAACTGAAAACCCTGGCCACCTTTGCCCCTGTCCTGGGCCAGATGAGAAATCTTCACAAACTCTTTCTCAAAGGAACTTGCAAGTCATGGAGGGACGAGTTTGAAGACGAGTATAGGGATCTGGAAGAGACATGGATCAACGCGTTCATTTCTCAGTTCCCCAAACTTCAGACTCTCCAGCATCTCTGTATGCATAATGTATATTTTCTTGAAGGCCACCTGGACCAGGTGCTCAGGTAAGGAAGGATGGAGAGCTGTCTCTGCAATCCAATGTTTCTTTGTTATCTCAACATTAATGGATACCAGTGATTTCCCAGCCACTGTGGAGTTATCTGTGCTAAGGAAGCAGGTATGGGGAAAATGGCTCTTTCGAGGGTGGGAGAACTCACATGGATGTTCCCTAGATGAGCTCTGTGCTCAGATCTGTGTGAATAGGCATCAGTCTGCCTTTAATTCCCTGTGCGTGAAAAGCTGTTCTGAGCCAAGGTCTGAGTACATGGGAAATGTGTGACACTGGGGTTGCTGATTAGGGGAAGGGAAGAAACATTGTACAGAGACAGACTGTGGAGAGGCAGCGAGCCCCATAGTGGACACACCCAAGGATAGTGCTGGATGTTCATAGATTGGTCCTTCTGGGCTTTTCATGTTGATCTTTTCTGACCAGCGCTGTGGTTTTCTGCTTGACAGTGTGGAAAGGGAGCTTCAGAACTGTGGACTGTGCCAGTCACAAAGTGATGGGGTGACTCTCAGCCTAGAATGAGATGACTTGAGTGAGCACACTTTCCATCAGGGAACATGCTGGGTTTTACCCTCATCACTTGGTCAGAATGACCTTGACCCTTAATGTTCTTGATTACTTTGTTGTCATAATCTCCCACCTACCACTCTGAAAAACCTTCAAGAACTAATTTTCTTTGTCTCTTCCCAGGTACTTGAAAAAGCCTTTGGAGACCCTCTCACTTACTTGGTGCAAGCTTTCAGAGTCAGACTGGCATTATCTGTCTGAGTGTCCTCATATCTCTCAGCTCAAACACCTGAAACTGAGTGGTGTCCTACTTTTTTATGGGCATAGTCGGCCCCTCAAAGACCTACTAGAAAGACTGACAACCACTCTACAGACCCTAGAATTGGAAAACTGTCTTTTGAGGCCGCCTGACCTCAGTGGCCTCCTGCCTGTTCTGAGCCTTTGCTCCCAGCTCACCATGGTCAATTTCTATGAAACTAATCTCTCTGTGCATGACCTGAAGAACCTGTTACTACACACCACCAGTCTGAGCCAGTTGACACTGGAGCTGTATTCTCTGCCTCGCGAGTGTTATGAAGAGGGTGATGTCCTCATAGAGAGATCGAGCAGGGTCTGTACTGAGCTCATGGACACACTGAGGGCTGTCAGGCGGCCCAAGACAGTACGCTTTGCATCCTATATCTGCTATAGATGTAAATCTGAAAGCTTCCTGTATGACCTGGGGATCAGTCTCTGTCAGTGCTTGCAGTAAATAATGAAAGGCTAATTCTGTACACCAAGAAATGAAAAGAAATAAGGCTCAGGTGTATCATTAGGAGACGGAGTCTGTGGTTTCAAACTATTCAATGTGTGTGGGGCAAAAAGATGGTGCAGGGGGTTGGGCTTAATTAGAGGGTGGACAGTGAGATGGAGAACAATGAACCCATGGGGACGTTTTTCCTATGGAGTTGGAAAGATAGTTCAGAATTTCCAAACGTGACTCCTGGCAAGATGGGAATTTGCAATGGTAGTGATCATGTAGTGGTAGTGATCAAAATCTGTAACCTATCCAGGTTACCTCACTCTCTTCCCTCTGTGGCCCATTAACCTGCACTCAGCTTCAAGTTCAGAAAGCAGTACAGCTTTGCTTGAGAGTCCCTTACAAACTCTTCATTTTTATTAGTTCTTTGACAAGTTCTTACGTGTCTTGATGCATTGTGATTACCTTCTCCCTTTGGAGAAGACATAGAAAAGAAAAAGAAAATAAAAACATTGCAGAATTTGGTTTTGAGCTGTATCTGATTATGCATGCTTCTAAACATAGAGGTGGAGAAGAGGATCAGGAATTCAAGGCCTTCTGTGGCAGATTAGAGAGTTCCCGGCAAGTGTGGAATGCAGGAAATCCTGTCACAGAGAGAGATGGTGCCAAAGGCTCAGTCAGTGGTGTCTTGTAGAGCCAGTGAAGACCACAGGAGTATCCTGGGCCATTGCTGAGCACATCTGGGAAAGGGCTTCCATATGTGTAGGACTTCTCCTGAGGGATGCAGGGATGGGTAAAGGCTCCTGTCCCTACCTCTTCCCACAGGCAGAAGAGAGACCACATTGAGTTTGAGGGACAGGATGGTGAGAAGTACAGCAGTTTATGGCTGTTTCTCATGCCCACATGAGGCCCTTGAAGGACTCTTCAGCAGCACGAAACAAAAAGGAGAGATAGTGAGGAGGAAGTAAAGGGGGAACAGGTGATGTGAGGAAAAACATTGTATGTTGGTTATTTCTGTAAATTCTGAGATGCCCTCATGTTATGCCCACAAGTGGTGAAAACTGCAGGAGCTGGATTGGTGGGAAGTGCATCACATGGTCTATGATGATCTCACTAGGGATGAGGATCCACGAACATTCTGGAGGCTGAGGCAGGAGGATGTAAATTTCAAAACCAGTCTGGGCACATGTTGAGACCCAATATTAAAAATCGAAAAGAGGAGGCTGGAGAGGTGGCTCAGCAGTTAAGAGCACTAGTGGCTGCTGTAGACGATCCGGGTTCAGCTCCCAATGCCCACATGGCAGATAAAAACTGTCCATAACTCCAGTTCCAGGGAATCCAACACCCTTTTCTTACCTCCACAGGCATTGAGCAACTTATATACATGTAGGCAAAACACTCAATCATAAAATAAAAATAATAAATTAAAAAAAATTAAAACGAACATGGCATGGTGGCATACACCTTCAGTGCAATACTTGAGAGGCAAAGGTACCCAGACATGTGTGGGTTCAAGGCCAACCTACATGTCCCAGGTCAGTCATGCTTGCATACGGCAACTTTGTCACAAAATAAATACTTTCTGGAAAGCCGAAACAGGCAGAAGAGGGACAGTAATTATATCCACAGTAGTATATAAACCAGGTTTTGTGGTACTTAGCTGTAATCCCAGGAGAATTCAGAGTTCAAATTCCTCCTGAGCTACATGGGAACTTCAAGGCTGTTCTGAGTCATTTCTCTATGACAGAGAGAGAGAGAGAGAGAGAGAGAGAGAGAGAGAGAGAGAGAG
>NW_008330725.1:7132-9880 GCF_000622305.1 Nannospalax galili
AGAGAGAGAGAGAGAGAGAGAGAACCCTATTTAATATCTGATTGTTGAGGCTGATTTGCTAGGACTTAAAGGACTGTGGCATACACACAAAGTTGTAATGGATTTCATAACTCTGTTTTTCTTTATTTCTTCCTTCGACATGGTGCGACTCTTACAGCCAGGCTTGTCCTGGACCTGGAAGAGGTTATTCCTGCTTCAGCCTCCAGAGTGCTTAGCTTACAGTGCTGTGACTCACACACTGTCCTCCCTCTCCTTCCTTTTCTCCCTCTCTCTCGCTCTCTCTCTTCTCCTCTCTCTCTCTCTCTCTCTCTCTCTCTCTCTCTCTCTCTCTCCTCACACTTTCTCTCTCTGAACGTCTCATGTAAACCAGGTTGTCCTAAAACTCTATTTAGCCATGAAGGATTTGAATTTCTGATCCTCCGGTCTTTCCTTCCCGAGTGCTAGTATTACAGCCATGTGCCACTAAGCCTGTGTTTTGTGGTGAAGGGGATCCATTCCAAGGCCTCTAAAGCCTCTTGTAAGATGGCATGTACTCCACCAATTCGACTTTATTGCCAGTCCTTGTCCTGAAATTTCTACTTTTTAAAAAAAGAGATTAATAGGAGCTAGAAGAATGGCTCAGCACATAAGAGCACTGGCTGCCCTTGCAGAGGACCTGGGTTCAGTTACTAGAACCCACATGGCAGCTAACAACCATCAGTTACTCTTGTTCCAGGGGATCTGGCACTTTCTTCTGGCCTCTGATGGCACTTCGTGAATGTGGTACACTTACAGACATGCATGCAAACTACTCATGCACATAAAATTAGATTAATATTTATTTTTATTTTACGTGCACAAATATTTTCCTTGCATGTATATCTTTAGGTGTACCATGTTACCTGAAGAGGGTACAGTGTGTGTGCTAGCAATCGAACCCAGGTCCTCTGCAAGAGTACTAGCAGTCTGAACTGCTGAGCCATCTCTCCAGTCCAAGTATTATAAGTTTCTTAAAGAGGAAGGGTTATTGGTATAGTTTATTGGAATTGTTGATTTTGGCCGTAGACAAGACCAGATCTCAAATTTTTTTTTTAAAGCTAGCCATCTTTTTATTATATTTTTAAGGAGTGGGGATAAGTGGAGTGAGTGCAACACAGGACATCCTCTTGCATATCAGATTCATGCATTGGAATCTCTATCGTGAAGTTCCATTTTCCCAGCTGCTCTCTGCAGTTACATGGCTTTACCACAGCTCATGAAATTTGTGTTGTTTTCACACTGGTTTGGAGACACTGTCTGCCTGTGTGGCCAGGGCAGCATGAGCTTGCAGCTCCAGTGCAGACCACCACGATGCCAGGACGCATAGTTCTGGAGTCATAAGTAATGATATCCATTCCACACACTCTGCTCATCCTTTTACACATGGGTTAATTCCTTGAAAGTGGAACAAGGGCAAGATAGACGTAACTCCATTCCGTGGTCTTCGCTTGAGGACCATGAGAGAGCATCAGTATTCTTTGTCTAAAGAAGGATGGAGCTCATCTCTCAGGCTGCTGTATGACCCCTTTCCATTAGGAATAGGATTCAAAGACACAGTGGTTGGAAATGCATGTGGGTACTATCGACAAGCTACCCTGCTCCCAGTGATGGGGTTTGTCTCTGAGACAACCAGACAACTAGATCAGAATGGGAAACATGGGGGTCTCCACCATTGCCAGAGCAGTGACTCTGGAATTGTTCTTGTGATGAGGGAGAAGAAGGGTTTCCTAAACGTTATCCTGAAAATATATTTTTCTTGACAGCTTCCACCAGATTTCTGACCTTGAGGCTCTTTCCAGATGAAGACCCAGGACCCACCAACACTTCCTGGAGCTTGCAAGGGCAGAGCCTGCTGAAGGATGAGGTGTTGGACATCTCAGCTCTGCAGAACCTGCCCATTGAGCTCTTCCCATTCCTATTCAAGCGGGCACATTAACATACTGAGAGCAATGGTTCCAGCTTGGTTTTTTCCCTGTCTCCCCTTGCGGGCCCTGATAAATATCCCCCTCCTGGAGACTTTGAAGGCTGTGCTGGATGGAATGGATGTACTGATTATAGAAAAGGTTGGCCCAAGATGAGCAAGACCAGGCTAGAGGATGGAGTCCCCGAAACTTCAGGGAAGGAGCAGCTGGAATCAGGGAGAGTGGAGTCAAAGGAGATCAGACACTTTTGGTAGCATCAGCACAGAGGACAGCAGAGGCCTCAGGAATTCCAGCAAGATGTGGAGAGGACTGATGATCTAGTGGACAGATTAGATGGTTCCAGTCCCAGAGGAAGGGGTCTCCCCTGCTTCCTCTACAGGCACAAGTGGAGTCAGGATGGATTCAAGGGGAGCACAGAGGAAGGAAGGAAGACAGGCTACAGATGCTGCACAAGCAAAGGTATACAAGACTCTGGCTTTGATTCTGGCAGTGAAAAAATATATTTCTAAGATAGCCGAGGAAAGGAAACTGACAGTTGAGATGTGAATATGTTGGGTTTTGTCCTGTCTTCTGGGATTTCTACCTAATTTACTCACAGGAGGAGGAAACTGCACCTGATCTTTGGCGTGTATGGTCTGGAGCTAAACATGTTGGATGCTCACAAGTCATGAATAGTCAGCAAACGGAAGTATGATCCCATAGCTAAGGTGAAGCAACCCTTGAAGGTATTGACTGATTTTGATCCTGTGAGGGACGATCTGAGTGAAGAGGAAAAATGCTTGCTGCAGTGGGCCCAGCAGAGAACAAG
>NW_008330725.1:10391-19183 GCF_000622305.1 Nannospalax galili
TCTCTCTCTCTCTCTCTCAGATGAGGTCTCACTATGTAACCCTTACTGCACTGTAACTGGCTATGTCTTCCAGACTGGCCTCAGATTCACAGAGATCCACCTGCTATAATGAAAGTTATCACCAGGCCCTGCTCTCTCTGAATTTTTATACAAGCTCATGTAGCCCAAGCTGGCTTTGAGCTCCTGATTTTCTTGCCTCTACCTCTTGGAGTATTGATATTACTGACAGGTGCCTCCATGTCCAGCTTCAGGACACATGTCTGTGGGTCCATATAACTCAGTTATCCCAGCCTTTAGCTGGCCACCTGAACTTCATGCCTCTACATGGACAAAGTCCCTCTCGTGGACTAATGTTTTGATTGCACATAAGAACTGGATCTCCAATGTATATGTCTACTTTCTGTCTTACCTTACACTGATAGTTTGTAAGACTAGCCATTGCACATACTTGTGTCTTCATAAGGAGTTAGCAATAAAGCAATATTGAGGCGTACTGTCTTCTTTACATTTATTTGAGTGTGTATATGCATAAATCTGTCAAAGATTATGTCAAATCAAATTTTTTTCTTCACTGGGGACTCCCAGTCTTCATGTGCTGCCCAGATTCCTGAAGGTAATGAAGAGGCTTCCAGTAGTGTGCTTGAGATGAGGAAGTTCTCTATGGAGGGGACCATATCCTCCTGCATCTTCTGGTTCATGTCTTCCAGGTCCAGGTGGGGTGTGAGGCCCTCCATCTGGAACACCAAGATTCTGCATCACCAATACACAGCTGCTTTGCCTGGTCTCTGCTCAAGCCATTCTTTGAAAAAATATTTCATTTTTGTTTTCACACGGCCAGCCTCTATGCAGGAGTCCCTCTAATTCCTACTATTTCCATCTCTTCTTACAGGAGACTTTCCCTGTTTGATCAAGGATACCCCAAGGACCTCATTATGCCTCAGTCACCTGCTTCAGAGTCCACACCTCAAAGTGCATCATAGTGAAGATCAAACCAAGAATTTGGAGTACACACCAACCCACAACATAGGCCCAAATCTCCTGTCCTCCTGCACCTGCTTCTGAATCCCAGCCTGGCCCAGTGGAAATGACTTCCCTCAGTCTGAAGTCTCAGCTGTTACCATGCCAGTGACCCCTTTTGTGAGGTCACAGAGTCCTGACTTGACTACAGTCTGGGCATATTAAAGGGTGGCCAGGCACTCAATCACCTCCTGCATTTTTGCTGAGCCAACCCAAGCACAAGGGTCCTCAGACATGCTCTCAAGGAGTAGCATGAGGCTCGACACAGAGGGCAGCTCTGGGAATTGCCTCAGGTCCAGTCCTCCTTCCCCCAGCAGACACCTTCACTCCTGGGAGGAAAAAAGGGGATGGTGATGCTGCTTCCTCAGCTCAGTGTCTGAGCCTCACACACAGCCTTGTCAGTCAGGTGTTCAACTGTCCAGCAAGATTTCCATGTTACAGTTAAGGCCAGAGAGTACCATCTATAGGGGTCAGGGTAGACGGTGACTGAAAATTTTGGGCTTACAAAAAGTGGAAGTTTGAGTTTAGATATGGTTCCGTCCAGAGCACTTGCCTGGCATGCCAGAGGCCCTGGGTTTGTGCTACAGCACCAGAAAATAAATAGGTAGGTAGATATAGGATGTGAACAAAGACCAAGTCCCAGCTTTTTACAGAGGGAGCCCCAAGCCATGAGGCTCATAGAGTGACCACTGTCTTTTCCTCAGCCAAGCTTCCTCCCACATGACTGCACAATGAATGGCCACACTTTCCACACAGCATAAAGGCCGCTGTTGCAATGCAGTGCCTGGTGATACAGTAGAGTGGCTTTGTTATCACCAGCCTGAGGCTAGCATCATCCCACTTCAGAAAAACGAGGTGGGGACTGACAGAGGAAGAAGATGCCTGAGTGGATCTCTGTCCCCTACATGTACTCACACATATGTGTGCACCTAAAGACATATGCACGTGGATCACACATACACTAAGGATGAAACATGCATAGATAAACGTAAGAAGTAGGGGAGGAGGGAGAACACTGGAATTCTACTTGCTGGTCTATCCATGTCCGTGGCCATGCTGGGGAGGATGTACGAGCACAAGTGAAATGGTGTTGTTTCCAAGCCAGGTCCCACAGGTGCTGCTGCTTTCTCGGGTCCCAAGCGTGAGCCTCACACTGCCTTAGCCCTTCAACAACTGCTCCTTTGCTAACAAGATTCCCTTGTTAATACAGCGGGATGCCATCTCCTGCCTCTGTGCTCTGGTTATCAAGGTGGTTGATAACTTTCATTTGTCTCCTCCACCATTAAACTACAACTTGAATGGGACATGTCTCTGTAGAATAGTGGTTGCCCAGCATTGCAAGAGGCCCTGGATCTCAGCACCAGCCCCACAAGAACAGTGTGAATAAAGACTAAAGTAAAATAGAAACTTTGACATGGAGAGCCCCAGCCCATAAGGTTCAGTCCTGCACGAGCATCTGTTTTTTGCTGTCTTGTCCTCATGGGAAACTCCTCTTGAATGACTGAGTGAATGGAGGAAGAAATGACCCCTCTGTCAGACACTGTGTCAAGCCCAAAGCTTGTAAGGTTGTGCAGTGGAAGGTTGTGTAGTGGAAGGTCATGCGGTGGTGGGGTGGTTTTGTTAGACCTGGACTGAGCTGTGCCTCCTGACAAACACATGCTTAGACAAGGTAGATCTGCCAACTCAAGGCCACTAGAGTTCTTCACTTCTCATGAAAGGATGTTGGCATGAGGCAGGGTTGACACAGCACTGGGGAGTATTGGCTATGGGGCTGCCCACGTGTCCTCTTTGTAACTCAGAAGGAGGTAGGACTGAGCCAGCTTTTGGACAATGTTTGTAACAACAAGACTCCATGCTTGGGGACATCTAGCTTATGGCCTGAGGAGGGTTTAAGGGAGTCATATTGCCTGTATTTGCATTCAGATGGTCTCAGATGAGACACTCTCCGTGGTTTCTGAAGGCATCATTTCTGAGAGAAATTTCTTGCTTAGCAATCGAAGGCACTTCCTATCAAACTTAACAAATTTATTTCAATCCCAAGGATCTTCAGGATGGAAGGAGAGAATCAACTCCTGAAAGTTGTCCCCTCATTTCCACACATGAACCATGGTATATTTGAACACATACACACACATAAACACAAACCAATCAGGACACAGAGGTAGAGAATCAGAAGTTCAGTCATCAATGGCTACATAGCAAATTTGAGACCAGCCTGGGGTATATGAAATCCAGTCTGGGAAAAAAAAATAGAATGGGGAAGTGTCTCACAGGCTCAGATGTGCTAGGTGAACAGGAAGACCTGAGTTGGAATCCTCAGCATGCACCCAAAATATGGGCATGTGATACACCTCACTGGCAGAGCATTTCTTTAGCATATGTGAGGCTTTAAGTTCAATTCTCATTACAGGAAAAAAATAAGCTGGCAATGGCTACAGTGGTCTAGAACACCAGCATTGGGTAGCAGAGACAGGCAGATCTTGGGAGCTCTCTGTCTAACTGGGCTAGGTGAACCAGCAAGCTTCTGGTTCAATGAGAGACCATACATCAAGGCCTCAAAGATGTTCTTACCGAATGTGAGAGCAGAGCAGAAACATAAGCAAAGAGCCACTGTAGGAGTTCAGGAGTCCAGTCGCAAAGCTGTTGGAGCCCCCACACAGCCTAGTGAAGAATAGAGGAGGTGAGGTACCCAGCTGAGTCCTGAAGAGTAGGACTCAAATGGTCCCACTGCAGCAGGGGGGTGGTGCTGTGACATATAGGTTGTAAACCTACTCAGGGTTGCTGTTGTGAGGTCCAGGTCTATCGCCACCTTGAAGGGCTGCTTCAACCCTGTTTACAGTTGGCAGGATGCTGTCTGATTCTCACACATCCTTCATGATGACCAGTCACCAGCTGTGGCTCCATACCAGGTATCCCAGAAGTCTAAATCCAAAGCCCTTAAATCTAGTAATTCCAGTTTGTGTCTCCTGTGGTTAAAACAGGAAAGAACTTCAGCATCAAGGGGAGGCCCCAGCATCTAGCCACTGTCCTCATTCCAGCCCACAAGTTCCCATGCCATTCTATGTGTCTTTCATTCCTCAGAGTGCTTCCCCTTGGATCTAGCTAGTCCCACTTAGCGTGTGTGTGTGTGTGTGTGTGTGTGTGTGTGTGTGTGTGTGTGTGTGTGAGGAGGCAGGGGCCGGTCCTTCAGCTGCTGTTGTATCTGCCAAGAGAAGTCCTGCACCCTCCACGGCCCTTTTCCAGGTGGCTCTGCAATGGCCAAAGCTCTTGCAAGTCTCAAGTCTGTGCAAAGAGAAGCCTCTGGTCCCGCCTCCCCACCCCTCCTTCTACTTGACCCTAGCTGTCTCTGCTTTTTGTTCTCAGGACCTTCTTTCAGGGCACCTGGGTCTCTCTGTCATCTGGGGTGAACCATCTGGAGAAGCAGCATGTCAGTCCCTTCCAGGACAGCCTGCAAGCTCCAATCAGGAGTTATCCAATCCTTCATCAGGGCCACCAGGGGGAGGCAGGGGAAGGGCCACTCCTGAACCATGACTTTCAGGATTTCAGTCTATGTCTAGTTGAAAGCCTCTTTGAACAGCGGTGGGAAGTGCACTAAGGATATGTCCTCCAGAGCACAGATGACTAAGGCCTCACCCTTCACCTTGTGATAGTACAAATGTACTAAAGCTCTGCCTTGCCAGCTCCTGGAGTGTGTGTGAGGCCTGGGAACTCATTCTGATGGCTTTTCAGTGAGAAGTATCCTGGAAAAACATCCAGCAAAAGACATCCTTTCATGTCCATCTTAGAGACCGTCTCTCACCCATCACAGGAACTAACTCGGGGCAAAGTCCCTGCTCCGGCAGTGGTGGAAGAGACTTCAGTTTAGCCCATTCCACAGTGCGCTCTCTGAGCCAAAGCCACAGCACTCCCTCCTGGTCCAGACTATCATCTTGAAAGCATCAGTGGCCTCAATCCACCTCATTCTCACCCAATTTCAGTCACTTTGACACTGGATTCCATTACCACTGGGAAGTGAGTCCAGAGAATTCTACAAGCAAATTCCACCTCCTTGGGGACATTTGTCTCACTGAAGACCCTATGTCTCTGGGAGTGCTGGCACACACCTACCACCTCAGCTCTCAGGAGAGGTAGAAGTTAGGAGGCAGAGACAGAATTCCCTTAAGTTGGAGGTCAGCTTGATACAGGGTGTAGGGAAGTAAAAAAGTGATGCCAATAAGCTATTAGAGAAAGGAAATCATGATCAGAGTGGTGGCACAGGCCTGTGAACCCAGCACTTAGAATATAGAAGGATCAGAGCAGCCTCAGCCACCACAGAGCAATTTAGAGGCTGCTCTGGGGTGTATGAGACCCTGTATCAAACAGACAAGAATCAGTTATTCCCAGCCCCAGTGCATACATGCAACCAGGTCGGACGTGTTATGTAGGATGGGTAGAGTTTTTCTTTAGGAGTTAGGAATGGAGGTGGATGTGAGGGGCAGTATGTGGTGGGGTGGAAAGGTGAGGGTAGAGATGCGTGAGGGAGCTTGAATCTGACCAGATACTTTGTATGAAATTCTTGAATCCATATAATTAAAAAAAAAACAAAAATAAATTCTACTTGCTGTTAAAAAAAATAAGAATCATATTTTGCTATCTCTGAAAATCATAGAATCTTTAGAACACAATTTAAGGGTTATAAACTAAATATTTTGTTTCTTTGTACACATCCTTTTCATATGCATTATTTCCTTTTCAATAATAAAAGCTCCCTCCTCTTGATTCATCAACAGCAAACACCCTAGATCCATGTGCTGTTTCAGTTACACTGACATTGCAAGCTGTGCCTCTGCTGGTGCCCGTTCTCAGGCATCTTGACGTCTAGACATGGATGCAGAGATGCTGAGAGCCAAGCACTGCCGTGGTTAGAAAATAAATACAAAATTATTAATATAAAAATTAAAATGTGCTTTTAGTTACTGAGACATTCTGACTACCATATATGCACTGACTTCCGGAGACCTATATGTTCAATATTAGAAATATTTTGAAAAATATTTTAGTGATTTATTTATGTTTAGTAAATTTCTGTTGTGGAAATAGCATAATATATCATTATATGTGAATGTCAATCCTCTTGGTTCAGCCTCCAAGGGCTAGAATTACAGGCATGCACCACCAGCATGTTATTTTGAAACACAGGAAATGTTTGACACAGATATTTTGACTACTGTATTTTTGTGGTGCTGGGAATGGAATTATTCATGCTGGGAAAGTTCTCTATTAGTGAGCTGTACTCCAAATCCCCAACTCAATATTTTAAAAGCCAAGGACAGAATTTCCATGAAGAAAATATTCTTGTAATCACATAGAATATGTATGAAATACACAGGTGAATGTGTAGAGCTAGAAACATCCTGGGTGAGATAACTCAGACCCAGAAAAGCAAACATCACAAGTTCTTTCTTATAAGTGAATCCTACATTCAAATCTTTAAATATGAGTGTTTTAAATGAAAAATCAGTGGAGGTCAGGAAACTGGGACCATAGGGGATGGAGTGCCTCAAGGAGGATAAATAAAATTCAGTAATACAAACCATGAAAGGGTAATAATGGAATAGGAAAGGTTAAATAGGGTGTGGCATAGGAGGGTAACACAGAGGAATGAGTATATAGAGGGATAAATAATATTAAAAGACTTCTGAAAAAATCAAAATGAAATCTATGACTATAGAAGTTTTAATATATAAATATACATGTAAAAAATAATTTAAATGCAGTTACCCTATAATGGGAGATCAATGTCCCTGCTGGACACCATAGGCTAGCAAATAAAAAGCCCAAATGCGAGGAATGGGATCCTTCATTTGGAGTTGTTGACCAGGGAAGGTCCCATAGACACTCAAACAATATTATCTACTGCCACTGCTTTTAGTTACCCTCCAGAACTTTTTCTTTTTTGATTTTATAGTGCAGTGTCCAGATTGCTTTCATCTTCAGGAGTTCCCACAGAGGCCCAAGTCTGATGAGGATCAGATGCTCTCAGGCTTTCTCCTAAGGTCTGGATCCCTCCAGGGAAGATTTTGGCCTCAGGAATTTTGGGGTTTGACTGGCCCTGGAGCTGGGCCCAGGAGAGATCCTGGTCTAGGGCAGCTGGTGGCTATGCTACCCGGAGATGCAAAGGAAGATGTGGGCAGGAAGCAGCCCCAAGGGCTCCTGGGGACTGCTCTGAGGAGCTGGTTTGGTCTGGATGCAAAGGATCAGGAAGAGGAAAGGTCAGCCCCAGTGTCCAAGAAAGATGCTGGCAGGTCATGCGGGCCCAGGGAAGCAGAGGGAGGTGAGGGTGGGGCCAGGCCCAGAGTGCTCCTGGGGGTCTGAGAAGGAACTGAGTTGGTCTGGATGAACAGGATCGGAAGCAGTGTTGGTTCCCCAGGTGTCTGGGGCGCCAAGACAAGGAATGGGACAGGACCTAGGCTAAGAGGAGACACCCGAGGGTGAGATGGGACAATGAGTGAGGCTGGAGGAGTCAAGGCTCGGAGGGCGTGATAGACTTACCCCAGAGAGAGGCCTGAGGGTCAGAGAGCCATGTTAGTTTTTTGCCAGTAAGTTCAACACATGTTCCCGGACTATCCTTGGGTGTCGAACCTGGCCTGAATTGCAGTTGAGCAAGGGTCACACCCTGAAAGAAAACTGTCTCAGGGACAAATTCTGATATCTCTTCACCTACGGTTGGAACCTCTGCCCACCACCCCCTAAACATGCTAAGATTTTGTCTGGCTTCAGCTTGAGGAAGTGTTGTTTGTCCTGACACAATTGCTGTGAGTTCATGTGTGCAACTGCCCTCCTATCTGGAAAGCACCACTTCATTATCGTCGTTCCCCACCTCAGGCTGTTACCATCTACCTGTCCTCTCTGCACACTTGAAAGGGGGTGAGAAATCAACATTTGGCCCAGATAAACCAATTTATTTTTACTCTTAAGGTCATTTGAGGATCTGTTCTTCAGGGATCACATCAGCTTGGGAGGAGCCCCTGGCTCCTTTGTTTAACCAGATCCGCCTATGTGAAGATAAGTCAAAGGTCCTGCTAGACTATGGTTGGCTTCACTTGGAAGCATGGAGGAAATGATTCCTCTGTGTTGACCCTCCTCTTTGTAGACTGGACAGTGGTTCAAGTCCATCTCATGGGGTCTCCTCAGACTCCTTGATCAAGAGAACAGGTGACCCACCACAATTACAGGACATTTTGAGAGATGTTCATAGTCCCCTGGAACTAGTCAACCTAGGAGGGCAAGGAGCAAAAACCATCCTTTATGTCCCTCTGACCAAATTAGTATAGGCCTCAAAGTATGTCTGTTAAACATCCAAGAAGGTTAGTTCCACCAGTCTGGTATTTTTAATTACTGTGTGTTATGTAGATAAATCTTGGGCAAAGACCAAATTGTTCTCAGATAAATCTTACCTAGACATACATTTCTTGATCTGGTATGTATAATTTGTCAGCAGGCTGTCAGACTAATATGGTTCCCTCTGGTATTAAAAACTAACTAGGCATTATTTCTGACACTAACACTTCCATTATGGTTTCCCCAGTTAAGGTGCTCCCATTTTCCACCCTTTCTCCCTCAATAATATTCTTCTTCTATGGTTCTACCTCTCTTGAGCTCCTTCTTTCCCTTTAGCCGCTAGGTTGCTTGTATACCGTTCCCTCCCCCCTCCCTTAAACTAACCCAATTTTTATCCATATCTCACTTACTAAGGCCTGTTTCCTACTGTTCTTCTCTTTCAGGTTCTTTCTTTT
>NW_008330725.1:20182-45868 GCF_000622305.1 Nannospalax galili
TTCTTCTACAAGTGGAGATCCAGTTTTGCCAGCACCATTTGTTGAAGATGCTGTCTTTCCTACATTGTGTGTTCTTGGCACTTTTGTCAAATATCAGGTGGCTAAATTGCATGTTCTCGGGTTTTGGTCTTCAAAGATGTTCCATTCATATACATTTTTTATGATTAGAGCTCTGTAGTATACGTTGAGATCTGGTATAGTAATTCCCTCAGTGTTGTTCTTTGTGCTCCGGTTGCTTTGGCTATCCAAAGTGTTTTGTGCTTCCATATGGATCTTAGGATGGTTTTTTCTAATTCTGTGAAAAATGTCATGGGGATTTTGATTGGCATTGCATTGAATCTATAAATGGCTTTTGGCAGGATGGTCAATTTCGTAATATTAACTCTTCTAATCCATGAGCTGGGGAGGTCCTTCCATCTGATGTCATCCTCAATCTCTTTTTATTTAAGATTTAAAAATTTCATTGTAGAGGTCTTTAATGTCTTTGATCAGGTTTCTTCTGAGATATTTTTTTCCAGCTATTATTAAGGGGAGTGTTTCCATGTTCTCTTTCTCTGATTGCTTGTTATTGGTATATAGAAAGGCTACAGACTTTTGTAGGGTAATTTTGTAACCTGCCAATTTACTGAACATAATGATTTCTGTTAGTTTTCTGATGGAATATTTGCCATCTCTTATATATACTATATCATCTGCAAAAAGGGATAATTTGATCTTTTCCAATTATTACTCCTTTAATTTCCTTCTCTTGTCTTATTGCTCTTGCAAGAGTTTCAAGCACTATGTTAAAGAGGAGTGGAGATAGTGGGCAGCCTTGTCTGGTTCCTGATTTCAATAGGAATGCTTCCAGTTTTTCTCCATTTAGAATGATGTTGCCTGTGGATTTGTTATATATGGCTTTAATTATGTTGAGGTATGTTCTCTCCAGTCCAATTCTCTCTAGGACTTTGAACATAAATGCATGTTGAATTTTGTCAAAGGCCTTTTCTGTATCCATTGAGATGACCATGTGGTTCTTGTCTTTGATCCTATTTATATGATTTATGGCTTATGTATATTGAACCATTCCTGCATTTTGATCATACTCAGAACCCCTCTCCAACTCTTCTTAGGTTCGCCTTCACCTCCATGTAGACACCCTCCCTTCATGTGCTCTATCATTTTTAAAGGCCTATCGAGTCTATTTTGTGTTTTCCAAATGCTCTTAGGTATGGCATTTTCCCTGATTTAGATTTAGGCAAGGAGATCAGTCAGCAGCCACATGGCAGATGAACAGCTGCATTGGGGGTATCGGGACAGAGGGTTTCAGAGATATTTAGGAAGCCCCAAGTATCAGGGAAAGCATGTGCAGGCTCTGGCTAGGATCCCCAGGAATGAGAAAGACAACATTCAAAAGTCAAAAGCTATGCTTTTCCCAAGAATTCAGAGAAGCAGTAGGCTTAGCCCAGCCACGGCTGGCAGCTCTGTTAGGAAGACCCTTGTGTGGTTTTAGTTGGAACGTTGACCAGAAAGTTTTGAGAAAGTCCTAGCCAAGAAAATCTGAGCAGTTTTATTGGTTTCTTTCCCCTAAGGCAGACATATTAGCCACGGAAAGCAAAAACAGTACCGTTCCTGTGAGTTAGCAGCTGCAAAAGTTAAAGTGGAGAATGTCTTAGAATAGGGAAGCCCCACTGTGACTTCAACACTGTTAAACTACATTATTATTATTATTATTATTATTATTATTATTAATATCATTATTATTTGTATGAGTGGATTGCCTGCATGTGCATAAGGGCACCCATGTTGTACAATGCCTGAGGATGTCAGAAGAAGGCAACCGATCCCCTGGAACTGGAGTTGGGGATGGTTGTTAGCTACCATGTTCATGCTAGGTCATGAATGTGGGTCCTCTGCAAGAGCAGTCAGTGCTTTTTATTACTAAGCCATCTCTGAAGCTCCAAGCACTGTTAAGCTACTTTTGCAAGGTAGACCTCTGTGCCTTTTTTTTTTTAAAGCTCCAGAAGACTGTTAGTGAAAAGCTGTAACCTGTACTTTTCTGAAACCTTAAATAATAAAGTCCTTATAGAGGTAAAAGATGTTATCTTCACTTCTTCATTTTGCTTTAGGGATGACCTGAATGTTGGCAGATAGTGTTCCTAGCTGTTTCTAGTGCAATTTCTGGAGGCAGGCTCACAAAAGAGCTGAGTTGGTAAAGTTGCTAGGCTACAAGGTGGTGAGAACCTGATCCTACATAAAGGGAAGGAGTAGCCATTCCTGCTTTTCATTCCTTTGTTTTGGCACAAGTGCTTAGGTGGAAAAGGATGAAACCTTAAAAGTTATGGTACATTCAATTAAGACTCTGATAGGACAGGACTGGGTGTTATTAGAAATGTATTCAAAACTTTGAGGAAATGACCACACAATCCAAAAAGTACTTTTGCAAGTCAAGATGTTTTACTCCTTCAGAAGGGTACAAAGCTTCTCTGCATTCAGCAAGCAAGCCACATGGCAGGGGTTTCGACTGGGTATTTACTTCTAATGCAAAGGGGTCCTGTGCCTCCCTCTGAGGGGCCAGCGCTCAGCCTCACACTCTATGCCATTGACTAATTCAGAGGCAGCCATGCTGGTAAGCAAAGCGCACCTGTTGGCAGTAGGATGCAACCTGGAGGCTTAGAAAATGTTGGCAAGGAAGTTTTGCCAGATGTTGTTTTCATAAATTTCTTAAGTGTGATCCACCTATGTCTCATTTCTGCCTTGATAGAAAGGTTGGTGAATTTCATTTACATTTCCTACAGGACGAATAAATGCTTGTGTCCTAAACAGGCAAATTTCAAATAAGTGTAGGTCAGCAGACTTGGAAGGATGTGGGTTATTCTAATGAGTCTTTCTCAAAGCATTGTCACATCATTTCAATGCAGGAAAGTGAAGTTTCCTGTGGATCCAGGGTGGAGCTTCATCTACTGACACTGAAGGGTGAGACTGGAGCTGCCAGGAAAGAAGTGTGTGTGTGTGTGTGTGTGTGTGTGTGTGTGTGTTCCCTCTCAGAAATCTTCTAGTAAGGAGTGAGAATCTAAGAATGCATCAGCAGAACAGGCAACATCACTTCTTTACTTGTGAATAAAGAGCTTCTGGGGCTGCTGTCAATGTGGAGGCTGGAGTTGGTTGTCTTGGTTACTGGGCATCAAATTCTGTAATATAACTGTATCTTCAACCACCTGGAAAGTATCAGCAGTGATTAGTGTGAGGTTGAGATTGAGGGCAGACAAGGGAGAATGCTATGCATTCTTGTGTGGGGATTGCACTGGGTGCTGTACTTCTGTTAATTGTCTAATTCCGTTAACCACTTTTTGAGGTAGACAGAATGCCCATGTTATATGTGACAAGACTGAGGATCACAACACTCAAGTTCCTTGTCAAGGGCTAGGGTAATACGAATCACACCTGGGATTTAAACACAGGATGGGGATACTTGTAAAACACACATTCTTGTATGTGACTCCTGGGAGGGATCAATTAGTGATTCTTTGCTACAACATCTAGGAATATAGACTCAAGATTGATCACACAGTTGTGTCTCTAGGAATACATCAATCTCAGCCCAATATGGTGGAACACATTTTTAATCTCAGCACTCAAGAGTTTAAGGCAGAAACATGGTCAAATGCTCAAGGCCAGCCTGGGTTACAGAGTGAGTTCCTGGAAAGCATAGAATATATGGTGAGAACCTGTCTGAATGAGCAAGTAAGCCAAAAAGAAACACAAACTACACAAATACCCCATTCTATCCAGTGAACTTTCCATGCAAAAATAGCCAGTGAAAGTGGTTACCTCAGAAACAGAGTCATCAGGGGCCCAGACAAGGGAAAGCAAGAGTTACCAATGCATGGAAATGCAAAGCTGACTAAATGCTCTTGGAGTCCTAGCTAAGGGAGGTAACAGGTGGAGGTGGTTGCGGTGCTGGAGAAGGTGGTCCTTAAACAGTTAAGGAATGAGCTTCACATGGACTGTGGTCCAGACCCAATGCATTAGCATCAGAGAAGGAGCAGGATAGAACCTTCTCTGATACCACCCAGTTCAAAAGGTCTTGATTTGGCACAGATGAGATTCTCACAACATAACTCCAATAAAGAGGAGCTTACAGCTCCCAGAATCAGAAGACAAGAAAACTCTCCCTAAGGAAAAATACCCTTGTCTGTGATAGAGGCAGGAGGGAAGTATTCAGGCAGTATGAGTCCTTAAACTTTGGTTCCCTTAGGCTGCCTAAAGTTGGTAGAGTAAACCTCTCTCCAGGGATGTCTCAGGGAACTCTTCCATAGGTAGGAAGGATACTAAGATCTACAGGAACCTTAAAGCTGAAAAGAGGAGACCACCTCTGTAAAGATTCAGAAGGGAGTGGATGGTTTATGAGCCCAGGATCCCCTGGCAGAGCAGGGCATGTGGTAGAACACATCACTTCTCACTGGGAGAGTGGCTCTACTTATTGTGGTTGAAATCTGAGGGTATGTGCTCTGTGACCCCTTTTCTTTCTTCTTTGATGGGCTTCCTGACTAGGGAGTAGAGAAATGTAATGTGATTCCTCTTTCTAAATTATAAGGGAATGGACTCTGAGAGAGAGAGAGAGAGGAGTACAGGGATCATAAAGACAGCAAGGTAGAACCTGCAAGAATTAGTGCAGAGCAGCAGAGGATTAGGAAAGGGGAGGAGGAGAGATAGCTCAGAAGGAGAAGTAGAGGGATGGTGAGATGGTTCACTGGTTAAGAGAACTGGCTGCTCTTACAGAAGACCTGGGTGTGATTGCTAACACCCACATGGTGGCTAACAACTATAACTCCAGTTCCAGGGGATCGACTCCCTCTTCTGACCTTCCTGGGCATTGTACAACATGGATGCACCTACATACATACAGGGAACACACTCATGCATACACCTAAAATAAAAGTAACAAACTAAGAAACAAAGAAGCAGAAACAAAGAAGTCCTTGTCATTTCCCAAGCATGGCACTTAGACTTGAAGAAAACAGGAGGAAAGATAATCATACTTACCAGTCTTCTGGAAACATAGATAATATGCCAGGGCTTCTATTAGGGCATCCCCAGACACAGTTCCAATCAGGAGGCCAGGAATGGCCCCGGCTGAGAGGCTAGAACTTCCTTGTGTTGCCTCAGCAGAAAAGGAATGAAGGTGAAAGCATTTTTCAGTGACATGTCCTGGAGAAGCACTCAGGGCATGAGGTTATCTCTATTTGTTCCTTCAGGGGGATATTATTTACAGGCAGGTTGATTAGGTGAATTGAGTTATGAGATTAGCAACATTCTATTTTTCATTCATTGTGTTTCTAGTTGATAATGTCTTCCTTCACATCCCTGAATCCCATCAATTTCCTCTTGGCACATATGTGAAGGTTTTGGAGTTGTCAGAAAGGATGATGGCTCCTTCCTACATTAAAACTTCCAGTGTTCTCACATTTGCATCTTTTTCTCAGTGTAGTTGTGGGAGCCAAGAAGGTGTACAAGCCTCTCAGTCTCTTGTGGGCAGAACTCAATTGACAGAAAGCACAGGCTAGTGAACTCTCAGTTCATCATCTCCTTTGGTTAGATGTCACCATGGCCTCCAGTGGGGTAGGAAAGTCATCCAATGTCTGTAAGAAAAAATTTCCTTCTGATGGTCAGAGACAAAGGACTCACCGTTAACCTTTCAGGAAAAACTCAAAAGCTGATGCAGTCTAACTAGGACATGCCTTTTATTCTAGCCCCATTGGGATCAGAACTACTTGTGGTCTGAGAGCTCTATCAGGCTCTTCCTGTTGCTGTCTTAATTTCCTTCACATGCATCTTCCCCAATTAATACGTTGTTTACATATTCCCATTATGACTGTATCTTAGAGAATGAAAACTAATAATCTATATGGTCAGAAATATTACATCTAAGTCCTGTTCCTCTTTCATGAACTAATGACACAACCAGTGAAACTGAAGGATATCAGCATAAACAAGACTCCCCCATGTATTTCTATAAACTAACAGAAGAAGAAAAAGGATTTCTTTTCTTGTTTTTCCCATCAGTACTGTGGATTGAACCTAGGACCTCGTGCATGTTACATAAGGTTTTAGTCACTGACCCAGAGCAACATCCTTAACCATGAACAATTCTAAATAAATTAAGGAAATATTTTTATTTATGAGAGAATAAAATAATAAAATAAAATTAAAATAAAAGAATAAAATATATGGAATTAATTTCACCGAGGAGGCAAAATACTCACACTTAGAAACTTACCAATATTGCTGGCAGAAATGATGAAAGAACCTAAGTAAATGGAAAGGCTTCTGCTATCCATGGATTGGAAGACTTAATCTCATTATTATCATTGTCTGCAGGACTAGGGATGCAAACCAGGGCCTTGTGCATGCTAAGTGAGTGCTCTACCACTGAGCTATGTCCCAGTCTCTCAGCTTTTTATTTTTATTTTGCAACATGGAGTCATTAAGTTACTCAGGTTGGCCTTGAACTTGCTATGTAGACCAGGCACACTTAAACCTTGTGATCCTATTGCCTCAGCCTCTTAAGTATCTGGAATTACAGGCACAAGCCATCTTGCCTGAAAGAAGGCTTAAGTTTTTAAAGATGACAATATAACTGGGAAGTAACCTATAGATTCAATACAAATCCTATCAAAATCTCAGTGGTGTTTTGTACAGAAATAGAAAGATCTATTCTAGGACTTATGTGGAATTGCAAGGGACCACAGTTAGCTAACAGAATGTTGAATATGAAGAATAAAACTGTAATGCATACTTCCTGATTTCATAATTTAGTACAAAGGTACTATAGTCATAACTGTGTATTACTGAAGAAAAGCATGAAGATCAATGGAACAGAATGGAAATATCAGAATTTTTCCTGTGTACTATTTGATAATTAAAATTGAAAAATTAGCCAATATATTATAAATGGATATGTTTGTGGCATGCAGCGTAATATTTTAGTCCATATATATGTAGTATATACTCAGATCAGAGCTGTTGGCATGTCCATCGCCTCATTTATCATGTTGACAATGTTCATTTCTGCTAGCTATTTTGAAAGACAGAATTCATTGTTTCCAGCAGAATTGTTCTACTGAGTTCAGAACATGTATATGATCAAAAAATGTATGGAAAATGTGCAAATACCACATATCATTCATAAAGGAAATTGAAATCAAAACTACAGTGAGTTACCATCTCACATTTCTTGAGGTAGATATCATTGAAAAGAAAAACAAAGGAAACAACTGTTTTTGAAGATGTAAAGAAATAAGAATTCTTGTGCCTATAAATGGGTTTGTGAAATGTAACTGTGAAACATAGTAATGTGTTTTCCTCAAAAATTTAAGCAATTACATTCAATCCAATAATCCTTTATCTGGGTTGATGTCCAGGAAAACAGAAATGGGGTATATGAACAGGTATATGCTTATGTATCTTCAGAGCTGCATTGCTCACAATAGCCTAAACTTAGAAACAATCCAAATCCCATGGAGGGATGAATGAATGAGAAAAACAAGACCCATGTCCACATTAATACTGTTTGGGGTCCGAAAAATTCCCTGAATTGAACACTTGGACACAGACTCAGGAAAACTTAACTGCTGTATTGAAACCGACCAGCCAGGGATGCAGGCAGGCTCAGGAGCTACACTGCGACCCAGAGCTATGGAAATGCAGGGTTCTTAAACACAAAAACCCCAGAGCAGGGGGTTGCTATAGAAACCATAAGGAGACGTACCAGGAAAGGGTTCGAACAATCTAGGGCTGGTTTCCAGAGGATTAACCTATATAGCTATTGGCTAGCTTACCTGGGGCAGAATGTTCTTCCTCTTCCAGGACCATTTCCATAGAAACCATGAAGAGGTGTACCAGGAAAGGGTTTGAACAATCTAGGGGATTTCCAGAGTCAGGCAGAGGGCAGCTCTTTCTCAGAGGACAAGGAGGCCGTCTGAGAGGCACTCTCCTTCACTTCCCCCCTTTTGTTTTGGAAATTTTCTTAAATCAAACCATTGATTCATATGTGTCATCTCATAACCATCAGTTGTACAGTGGAGACCCCTTGTTTAACTAACTTGACTAGAGCATTAAAGATACAGTGTCCAAAGGTTAATAGTGCTATAAGGATTAAGAGGGGACTGGCCAGAGCCATGATAAGTGTGGTAAGCCAAGGAGACCAGGAGAATAGGGACTCAAACCAGTTTGGGGAACTTTTTCTGACTTCTTCTTGTTCTAAAAGACTCTTTTTGATCTGGGCCAGGGTGTCTTTAATCACACCCGAGTGGTTGGCATAAAAACATGTCTTCTGACTTCTTCTTGTTCTAAAAGACTCTTTTTGACCTGGGCCAGGGTGTCTTTAATCACACCCGAGTGGTTGGCATAAAAACATGTTTTTCCCAGAGCCATGCTGAGTCCACCTTCCTTGAGAAAAAGCAAATTGAGGCCTCTTCTCTTTTGTAAGACTACTTCAGCTAGTGAGTCTACCTGTTGTTCTAAGTAGGAGGCAGTGGCATGAAATCTCCAAATATTTTTATCAACCTGTTTGCTCAAGATTTTCAAGTTTCAATTACTGGTGACCCAAGCTGCTGTTCCTATGGTGGCAGACCCTGCTATGCTCATTCCCACAAGAAGGGGAACTAAAATGGAGGCTGCTGTGGCACTTTGAGGCCGAGAGAGACCACTATGATGTCTTCCAGCATCCCCTTCATAGTAATAAACCTGAGGCATGACATGTACCAGTACACAAAATTCCTGTCTCCCTATGAAATACTGGGGGTGCAAACAAGGGGTTAGTCCAAAGGAGCAAGCACTGATTACAAACCCTGAGGTAAGGAGAAGTAGTCAAAGGATATTCTTTGGACATGAAGCATAGCCCCTGCCCCTTCAGATCCCCTAGGGTGAAAGTAGTTTCCCAGGGGCATAAGGCAGTATCATTTAGGGGCACTATTTGTAATTCCTCCTTTTTTTCAGTGAGAGCAAAACCTATGTAGTAGGGTGGTCAGGGATCCAGGCAGAGCCAGCAGTGTTTGGTCATCTCAGGGCTTGTGTTATTTAAATACTGGAAGGTAGCCTTCACAGTATTTATAAGGGGCTCCCTCTCTAGAAGGGGCAGGGAATCTTCATCCCTCAGAGGCATCATCCTCATAGTAGGGACAGTGGTCCTAAAGGAGGGGGAGCTGTTTCTGGCTTAAGTTCTGCCAAAGGTCCTATGAGCTGAGGTGGTATGGGTTTTGGGAATTTTTGAATTGTAAATAGGGTTCCAGGGTCCATGCCAGATACAAAAGCTCTCAGTCCCCCTGTGCAGCCCGTGTCCCATTTCTGATCCATTGTAAAGACATCCCATTGTTTCAGGTTATGATAAGAGGGTTAGAGGTCTTTGGGGCAGTACAAGACCTATTTTTTTTCCAATTGAATATTAATGTATGGATTTTGTTGTTCAAGTGGATACTATGTCGGGGCTCATGTCTCACAACCCCAGTAAGCACAGTAATCACTTCCTTCTTCATCACAGTCAGTCCTGGTGTTTGCCGGGCATGCATAAAAGGCAGTTCCTAAGGCTTTTTCTGCATCTATGGTGCCGGCCCTATATCCAGTAGCAGGTCTCTGTGCCATTGCTCCCCCATGACCACCCATTTGGTATCCCTCATATTTTCGGGTGGCCTCTCTACCCAGTGTTGACCATAAAGAACATAGGTCAGTTTCAAACCAGGGAGCAATCTGAGGGTTAGGAGGTGTCACCTCCATAATAACCTTCCCTGTCCATGTATCAGATAATTTCCAAACATCAGTCTGGGGGCTGGTAGACTCTTTGGGGGGGCATCCCATAGGGTAGAGTCAGCAGGAGTAGAGTCATAGTGACACCAGGGGAACAGATGAATTGTCTTTTACCAATCGAAGTTTCAGGGAGTCTTCTGGGTGATGTTGGACCTTCCATTTTTCTTGGTCAACCTGGGCAGTCTTGATGAATCCAGGTGTGCAGTCTGTCCACCTTCACTGCTGTAGGAGTTGTCAGGATCACAGTGAATGGTCCTTTCCACTGAGGGGCCAATGTCTTCTTCTGATGTCGCTTTATCCAGGCAATATCTCCAGGTTGGTAAGAATGTGGAGTAGCTGGAGGCAGTTCATGCACGTGCCAGATCAGAGGGTGGAGGCGCTCCTGTATAGCCTGTAATGCCCTAATAGACTGGAGGATTTCATTATTAGTCTTAGGCAAAAGGGAGGAGAGTCACCCAGTATGCGCCAGATTCTAAGGTTTATTTAGCCAAGGTCCCCTTAAATGTCTGATTCATCTTCTCTACCTGTCCGGAACTCTGGGGATGGTATGCACAATGTAGTTTCCAATCTGTCCCCAGGGCATTTGCTAAGGCCTGAATTACCTGAGAGATGAATGCTGGTCCATTGTCAGATACTAACACCAGGGGCACACCAAACCTGGGAATGAGTTCATCTAGCAACTTCTTGGCAACTATGGTTGCTGTTTCCTTCTTGGTGGGAAAGGCTTCTACACATCCTGAAGAGGTATTTACAAAAACCAGTAAATATTTGTATCTAAACTTTCCCAACTTTACCTCAGTGACGTCTACCTCCCAGTGGACTCCAGGGTAGTCCCTCTTTCACATTTTCCTGAGGATTTATCATTTTTCAGGTAGGCATTAGTCATCTGGCATGCCATACATCTGGAGGTGCTGTCCTGTATATTAGCTGTTGAGGAAGGAAACTGGAAGCATCTGGTTAGTAATAACCTGATCTTTTCTTTTCCCATGTGGGTTCCTTCATGAAGCTGGTGAACTAGCATTTCCCCCAGGTGGTGGGGGAAGATGACCTTGCCATCTGAAGTATGTCTCCATCCTGAGGAAACATATCCATTTGGAATTGTCTGGAAATATTTGTCATCCTCTTCTGTGTATGAAGGCTTTACAGGTAATGTAGGATTTGGCAGGGCTAGGAGAGCAGCTTCAGATGGGGATTCTGCTATTTCCTTGGCAACTTGATCCACCTTTTGGTTTCCTTGGGCCTCGGGTGTGTTGTTCTTTCAGTGTCCTGGGCAATGAATGACTGCCACCCTTTTGGGCATCCATATGACCCTTAACAAATCAATGATCTCTTGTTTGTGTTTAATAATCTTTCCTTCTGATGTCAGGAGGCCTTTCCTTCTGATGTCAGGAGGCCTCTTTCTTGATAGATGGTCCCATGTACATGAACAGTGGCAAAAGCATATCTACTGTCAGTGTAAATGTTGACAGTCTTGTCCTCTTCCAGTCTTAGGGCCTGAATCAAGGCTGTAAGTTCAGCCTTTTGTGCAGAGGTTCCTTTGGGCAGGGCTTCCACCCATAAGACGTCCTCCTGAGTGACTACTGTCGCCCCTACATACCTGACTCCATCTTTTATGTAACTACTTCTGTCTGTGTACATTACCAAGTAAGGGTTCTTCCATGGTATGTCTGTGAGGCCAGGTCAGCTTCCCTGGACATGCTGCAGTAATTTGGAGCAATCGTCATGCACAACTGTCTCAGACTCAGTCTCGGGGAGCAGGGATACAGGGTTTAAGGCACTGGTCACTGCATATGTCAGGCAGGGCACATCTAATAGGAGAGACTGGTAATGAGTTAATCTTGCATTCATGAGCCAGTAATAATGCTGTGCCCTCAGCACCCCTTCAGTAGCATGGGAGGTGGTCACAATCAGTTGTTGTCCCAAGGGGAGTTTATCAGTGTCCTTAACTAGGACTGCAGTGGCCACTATGATCTTCAAACAGGCTTGCCATCCAGCCACTACTGAGTCTAATTTTTTTGAGAGGTAGGCTACCAGTCTCTTCAAGGGGCCCAAAGTTTGAGCAAGTACGCCCTGCCCTTTGCTACACAAAACCGTTCATCTACATAAAGGTAGAAGGGCCTCGAGACATTGGGTAGGACTAGGGCTGGTGCAGAAGTGAGGTCCTGTTTTAGATTGTCAAAAGCCTGCTGTTGTTCTTATCCCCAGGAAAATGCTGAGGGTCTCCCCCTTGTTACCTCATATAGAGGCCTGGCCAGCTCTGCAAAACCAGGTATCCATAGGCAACAATATCCAGCTGACCCCAGGAATTCTCTGACTTGTCTTTGACTTTGGGGAATGAATATGTCCAGGATAGCCTTTTTCCTTGCAGAGGAGAGCCTGTACATATCCCTGTCCAATTGAAACCCCAGATACTGTGCCTCCTCCTGGGAGATCTGTGCCATTTTAGCCGAGCCTCTAGGCAAGAGGGGCAGTCAGAGGTGGTGAGGAGCAAATCATCTACGTATTGCAGAAGAGCAACTTGGGGTGGGCAGTTCAGAACCCTCGGAGGTCTTCATTCAGGGCCTCATCAAAGATGGTGGGAGAGTTTTTAAGCCCTTGTGGAAGCCTTGTCCAGGTCAGTTGGCCACTGAACCCTTCTTCAGGATCTTGCCATTCAAAGGCAAAGACGGGTTGGCTCCCCTTGTCCAAGGGGATACTGAAAAAAGCATCTTTCAAATCCAAGACGGTATAAATCACCCTGTCAGGGGCCAGGGAGCTCAGGAGGGTGTAAGGATTAGGCACAGTGGGGTGTATGTCCAAGACTCTCTTATTCACCTCTCTCAGATCCTGCATGGGTCTGTAGTAGGGGAGACAAGCCCTGACCCCCCCCCAATCTTTTTCCTTTTGAGTTGCCTTGCATTTCCAAAGACAATTTCTTATCCAATGTCCCATCTCCTTACAGTAGGCATATTGATCTCTCTTTAGGGGGCCAGCCTGAGTGCCTGGGCCCCTCTGCCAATTCTGATCTCTGGGTAGATATCTTTGGGGGGGGCGTTTGCCCTCTCTCAGAGCCAAAGCCCATGCCGGTTTTCGATTGTGACCTTCCTCATTTTCCTCCTGGGTCTCACAGTTGTTCAAGACTTTTTGAGCGATTTCAGGCAATTCAGAGTGACTCTTACCTTTGAAGCCTTCCAACTTTTGCAATTTCTTCTGGTTATCAGGAGCAGACTGGGTTACAAAGGTGATGTTTATTGCTCATTGTTTTTCTGATGCCTCAGGATCAGTAGGAGTGTAAGCCCTGTAGGCCTCCACAAGCCTCTCCAGGAACTGTGCTGGAGCCTCTGTTTGTGCTTGCAAAACCTGACTTTTGACAAATTTGTAGGCTTTTTAGCAGCAGCCTGGAGACCCCCCCATAAGAATCTGGCAGTAGACTTTGAGTGACTCCCTACCTGTAAGAGTTGTTGGACATCATCCCAGGTGGGCTGGTGAGTAAGAAAGTCTCCAGGAGCCCAATTAAAGCCTGGAGTTTTTCAGAGAAAGGAGGATTTTGTAATTTCCAATTATAAAGATCACTGCTTGAGAAAGGAGAATAAATAAGAAAACTGCGGCCAGAGGACTCCGGCAGGGCCATAGCACAGAGGGGAAGGACAGCAGGGGTTGTCTCAGGCCTATAGGGCTGGCCTGAATGCATGTGGGGAGGGGTAAGAAGTCGAGGGGTGGTTAGAGAAGGAGGAGTGGCAGTAGAGGCAGGAGAAGCAAGAGAAGGAGAGGCAGGAGAAGGAAGGGGGAGTGGACATGGGGTGAGAATCATAATATAGGGGACCTGGTCAGGGTGTCCTGGGTTTTCCAAGATCATGGCCTGAACAGAAGAAAGTTTGTTCACAGCAAAGGACCCAGTGGAGGGCCAGTCAACATCAAAAGATGGCCATTCGAGATAATAAAGGGTACAGAATTTCCTGGAATAGACAGTGTCTCCAGAGATTGCAGCCACCTTCTGGAAATCCTTAAAATGAGATTATAATTAAGTCAAGGGGATGTTTTCAGATGAAGGGGATTGACCCATGATGGAAAAGTAAAGGATTACACCAAAACAAAGACAAACGAGAAACAGATCATGTAGATCTGTTCAAGACTTGACTGACACAGAACAAAGGCACTGCATGTTGGAGAATCGCTGTGAGAATGATTAGGGTTGACATCAAAGGCCTGGAGGGCACAAGTGGTCAACCATTCAATTGGAGGGTCGGGGCATCCCCTGTCCTCTGGCTCAGAGAGCAATACTGCATCCAGTTTCTCTCCGTTGAGCCCCCAGAAGTCCAGACACCCAGAACAGAAATCAAAACAGACTCACCACATGAGAAACCAGATCTGGTGTCATCGGGCACCAAATGGAGAAAAAAAAGACAGGAAAACAGACCAAGGGTCTTTTAGGGAATCCCAGACAGAGCCCCCAAAATGTTCGAGATCCAAAAATTTCTCTGAATTGACCACTTGGACACTGAGACTCAGGAAAACTTAACTGCTTTATTGAAATCAACCAACCAGGGACACAGGCAGGCTCAAGAGCTGCACTGCAACCCAGAGCCATGGAAACACAGGGTTTCTAAACACAAAAACTGCAGAGCAGGGGATTGGTGTAGAAACCATAAACAGATGTACCAGGAAAGGGTTCGAACAATCTAGGGCTGATTTCCAGAGGCTTAACTGATACAGCCATTGGCTAGCTTACCTGGGGCAGAATATTCTTCCTCTTCTGCCCTGGACCATTTCCATATAAACCATAAAGAGATGTACCATGAAAGGGTTTGAACAATCTAGGGGATTTCCAGAGTTAGACAGAGGACAGCTCTTTCTCAGAGGACAGGGTGGGGGTCTGAGGGGCACTCTCCTTCCATACAGTCATGCAGAATGCCATATATGAGAACACTCTTAAAAGTTAAATAAAATTTTGACATATGGCACAAGGGTGAACCTTTGATGATATTGTGCAAAATGAAGTAAACCTGAGGAAAAGCACAAAGATGTTATGATTCCACATCAGCTTGGGGTCTAGAACTGTCACATGCACAGAGACTGACAGAGAAAGCTGCATACAAAGAGCTCTAGGTTGTGGAATAGGGTTAGAGAAAGTTTTGGAAATAGATAGTTGCGATGTTTACACAACAATATGAATGTGCTTGATGCCACACTTCTAAATGGACAAAATAATAAATCTTATATATTATTTTACCACACATCAAAAAATGTTAACAGAAAAAAGAATCCTTTGTAGGTACCGCTCTGAATGGTGGCTTCAGCATAAGAAACTCAGCACAAGCCAGATGTGGTGGCACACACCTTTAATCCCAGCACTTGCGAGGCAGAAGTAGGTGGATCTCTGTGAGTGCCAGCCTGGTCTCCACAGTGAATTCAGGCCAGCTGTGGCTATGGGGAGACCCTGTCTCAAAAAGACCAAGAAACAAAACAAAACAAGAAAAACAACAACAACAACAACAAAACAACAAACAAAAGCTGGGCGTAGTAGTACACGCCTTTAGTCCCATTGCTCAGGAGGCAGATGCAGGTGATTCTCTGTGAGTTCAAGGCCAGCCTGGTCTATATAGTGAGTTCCAGGACAGCTGGGGCTATGGGGAGACCATGTCTCAAAAAGACCAAAAGAAAGAAAGAAAAAGAAAAGAAACTCAGCAGTCAGCTCTTATATCTACAGATTTTCCATTTATGGATCAAACAAATTTCAGGTCAGAAAGTATTCAGAAAAAAATTATGTACACAGTGAGAAATGGACAATCTTCTGTCCCAAGTCCTTTCTTCATATAATAAGACTAGTGTCTGTGCAGCATTTACATTAGGTATTCAAAATAATTTAAAGATGATTTAAGTGTCTGGGAGGACGTGCACGATTACATACAAATATTCTGCATTCTTTATATTATTTAATTTTATTGAACCTTTGTGCATTTCATACGTCTTAATCATATTTACATTCTCCCCTTTTTGCATACTAACAAAGCCCCCCCACCTAATTTCATACATTCTTTTATATATGTTAAGGCCTACCAAGTCAAGTTTGTGTCCCCAAGTGACCTTCAGTGTGAGTCCACCCACTGGAGCCTGAAAATCAATGACTGACAATTTTAATATGGGGATCAGAGCATCCACAGATTTGATTATCTGTGGGGCCCTTGTAACTAAGTCATCATGGATTTGGAGGGTTGATTTGGGGCCTAAGATCCTAAACACTTTGCATTTCTGTTTATTTGAAGGGATGTCATTTTTTGGAGACAGGGTCTCACTATGTGACACAGGCTGGCCTCATACACACGTCCCCCCCTTGCCCCACATTTTATCCCCAGGTTACATGCAGTCATCACAGTGTTGGCTTTATTTATGTCTAAATTGGTATTTATCTCATAATTTTTATCTATTTTGCACACCATTGATAAAAAACATACCCTCTGTGATGTAGGAGGACAGTGTATATCACTGTTCACTGCCAGATGGACTGGGAGACTCTTCTTAGAACTGACCAGGTTAGAGACCTCAAACTGGTAGTCCCCAACATCCTCTGCCTTGACAGGGTCTATGCTGAGCCTGCTGTTGTTCTGTGACAGGGTCATCCTCTCTGTGTGCTACAGACTCTGGGTATTGAAGATCCAGTGGGTGGAGATTCCAGGGCCACCTGAGAGGCAGGTGAAGACCACGGAGCCTTTTTCTGCAACTGTGGTGTTGGTGGCTTCAATGGAGGGCTGTGTCACTGGTTCTGAGGACAAACAGAGGAGGGGACCAGCTAAGGACAGTTCTTCCTTAGAGAACTCAGTGAGCTCTCAGAGAACACAGTATAAGATGTCAGGTGACCCAGACCTCTGCAAGGTTGCATGTCTGATTGAGGATACAGTCTGTAAGGAGGGGGCTGGCTGCATCTTCCTCTGATTAGAACATGTAGAATGACCCCAGGCCCAGGGCATCTTTGTACATTCCACACAGAAGCATCATCTCAGCCCATGTGTACAGGAACATCAGATCCCACTGACATTTTGCAACTTCTTTTAGTACTGTCTCTAAGAATAACCAGGCCTCTCAACTATAAAGTAGCTTTCTACTTCTCTTTCATTGAATACTAACTTGTTGAATTGAGATAGCCCAGACATCTAAGCATATTAAGCCTTAGACTTTAGGATTGAGAGAAATATTTTAAAAAATTCTATTTGCAGAGGAATTTCATTTCTTAGTCTGTGGATTAAATTTCACATTAAAGGAATTTGAAGAGCTGAATGGTCTCTCCACACAGAGATTTCACATTTGAACTGCTTGTTGTCCAAGGACAGTCCCTCTCTATTCTCTGTGGTCATCACATGTGTTGCTATGTGCAGCATGACACTGCTGCTTCTGCAGAGCCAGGACTCAAGTCAGAACCATTTCCTGTGAGGTTCACTTTTCCCTCCTCTCTGATTCTGACATCGTGGACCTCTGATGTCAATCAGTGACATTTTCATTTCTCTTTGAATGTTTGAGAAAGGGAAGAAAAATTGCTATATCAAATGATTAGCAACATGTTTGATCCTGATTCTGGAGAGGGTTCACAGTCACCTTCTCAACCCTCTGCTTCAGCCCCCAGTGGTGTCAGAGTAGATTCTAGTGAGGAAGGAGCAGAGCTGGGAATGGAGCCCTCAGCTCCTTGTTTCTGATCTGCCTTTCATCTTTCCTTTTATGAAAAAGAGTGTGGGTGCCATTCAAAGCCCTGGGTGTTCTTTCTGGGACATGGACTAAGAACATGCAGGGAAATGGAATATATGAGTTAGTGAGAGAAAGATGTCAGCTTAGTTTAAGGAACCTACATTACCCTGGGATATTCTTCCCATCATCTGAGGCTTTCCAGAGCTAGGAGAATCACTGCTCACATTCCCAGGCTCATCCCTGACCTGCTATCACTACTAGTGATACTGTAGATAAAGATCTCCTGTGAGGATAGTGGACTTCCCATTGATAAGCCACGAATACTATACAGTTGTATGAGAGACTGTATGGCAAGAGAGGTTGAGGCCTGTCCTTGGATGGAAATATGAGTTTAGTGGGGATTTGATGGGGCTCCCAGGAGCAAACCATGTCAAGCCTCATGTGACATCATCAAAGGGAAGGGAAGTTCCTGCATTGTAAAGGATATAATTTCTCTCTGGTCTCTGCTATCACTTCTATTAAGTAAGTCACAATCCACACTAGGGGTGTAGATTAGTGGAAGAGTCTTGCCTAGCATGCACAAGGCCATGAGTTCCATCATGAGCACAACACACTCACATACAAATTCCAGTGTCTCATGTGTTTACTGAGTAAGCTCTGAAGGCATGAACTATGAATGGGAAAGGTGCAGACAGGCTTTGTAACAGTACTTTGTTCCTGTCCTGGAGCTTGAAAGCCCTTTTCACACAGGTGAGGACCATGCAGAAATCCTTCCTGGAATAGAGATGGATGTTTTCAAATGCAGATCCACCTAGCAGAATGTAAGAAGCAGGAACTTGCTGTCTCTCTGGCCTAATGGGCCAGGAGTGTTTGATATATCTGAGAAAAAAATTGTGACACTTTCTATCATATGGGAAATTTGTTATTAATACCCAGGGTCTAAGACCAATTCCTGAAAGGACTATTCCACTGGAGAGCATGATAAAGTCTGAGACCAAGCTCTAAGGGCTATAAGGTTACCTTATGAGAAAAGGCAGATATTAAGCTTGGTTTGAAACTAGTGACTCCTGAGAAGAGACCTGTGGGTCCATTTGGGAACATAACTGGTCAGAGGGTGAGTGGGAGTTTTCTGTACTCTATAAAAGGAGGAGCTTGAGGTTGTGTCCTATGACTTTAACCGTAACACTTGGGAAGTAGAGGTACAAGGTTCTATGTGATTTCTAGGTCAGCCTGGTCTACATAGTGAGTTCCAGGCCAGATGGACCTACAAAGTTGAGACCCTGTCTAAAAACCAACCAACAAACAATTAGACAAGTAAACAAACAAACAATACCAAAAATTCTATAGCAGTATTATACATCAAGTGAGGACATTTAGGAGAACTCTATGCCCAACCTTCTATGGACAGTCAAAGCAGGCAGGAGGCCAGAACAGGTATGAGATGCTTTATTATTTGTCTTTGAAACCCAGGAATCACAATGTGAATTCTATCACATGTATCCTAATTGGCAAATTGGGCTATCTAACTGATTTTGGTTAGGGTATGTCACCATGTGAGAGAACCAACTTAGTGACAATGTGAGACATAGGTAAGTGTATAACACTTTCTACAAGTTAAGATTTATGTAAAGACTGGAGGAAGAACGTGGAGGTGACTCCACTGGGAGGTGGATGGAGTTCAAAAGTGATATTAGGGAAGAAGTGATATTAGGGTCTTTGGTGCTGGCATTTCTATCCTGACTCTAGCTCCTGTGAACTCAGCATAGAGAGCAGGAGGTGGTGCTTCCCCCTGTCTCTTGGTTTATTCCTACATGTCAGGACTGAAGTAAAGACCCCTGAACAGGGACACAGTGGGGACCTTCATACTGGGGGACACTGGCATATTATGGAACCTCTCCATGACTGGAGAGACAGCCTTGAATAAAGGGTGGAAGAGGAGGCCTAGAATGAGATTAATGGCAAGAAGTTACCCAGGAGAAATTCCTCACCCCAACCTCAAGAACTGGGGAATATAGACAGAAGCATACCAAGAATATGAAAACAAGGCCTATCTTATTAAAACTCTATCTCTCTTAGGACTCAAGGGTTTCATTAAACCCCACCATCTCATTCTTTTATTGGAATATGGCCTGACTACAGTATAAACTTGATAATCAATTTCAATGGCCAGAAAACAGCACATTTGACCTCCAAATTGTTATGGATCATGATAATTTCTGCCATCACACTGGCAAGTGGTCCAAAATCCCCTAAGTACAATCCTTTTTTGCTCTTCCCTCTTGTCCTTCCCTCTGTGCCTCCTGTCATACCCACAAAATCCTTCTCTCAAAGGCCAAGACAAATCCCACCCCTGAATCAGAGATTTGGGTCTCCTCACCTCTTGACGTTGACATCGAGAATGCAACTCCACCGATGCCTCCTCCCCTGAACCCTCAACACCATCCCTATCTCTCCCACCTCTACCCCTTTACCCCCACCCCATTCCCCCTCCTATTTTGTGGAGATACCAGAGCCTCCACACCCCCGCTACCCTTTTCTGCCTCTCCCCTTATCTCCCTTGGTAAATCACTGTCCCTGTTTATCTTCTCTCCTGCTTCCCTCCACTTCTTTTGTTGACGAACATCCTTGCTCCCCTTTTCAACTTCTCCCTTCCCCACCCTTGGCCACTTGCACCTGTTCCTGTGCAGATGGGATCTACCCTTTCAGGGAGGTCGTTGGGGCCCAGGGAATTGTCCATCCCCTAATCTATGTGTGACCTCTCCCAGATAAAGAAGCATTTTGGTTCCTTTTCTAATGACCCACTTCATTTATTAAGGAATTTAGGTATCTTACTCAGGCCTATGATCTGACTTGGCATGATCTCTACATCATTCTCTCTTCTACTCTCACCCCTGATGAGAAGGATAGGGTCTGGATAGCATCCCAGGCTCTTGCAGATGATGTTTACTGCACTGATGTCAATTATCTTGTGGGAGCAACCCCCCGCCCCAGGAACCATATTGGGACTACCAACCTAATACTGAGAATAAGTCCCCAGGCAGGGCAACAAGAGATAGAATGGTTGTCTGCCTTCAGCAGGCATGCAAAAAGCCTCCCACAAAGTAGTTAACTTTGACAAACTGAGAGAGATTACCCAGTGCCCCTCCAAACACCTGGCAGAGTATTTTGCCCAGCTCATAGAGGCTTTCTCCAATTTACTAAGCTAGACCCTGGCTCCCAGGAGGGCATGCTGGTTCTTAATTCTCACTTCATCTCTCAATTGGCCCCAGACATTAGGAAAAAGCTTTGTAGAATAACTGAAGGCCCTCAAACCCCACAGAGAGATCTGCTAAATATGGCATTTAAAGTCTTTAATGATTGAGAGGAACAGGAAAGGACCAAGAAGGTCTCCTGTGATAGACAGAAATACCAGCTTCTGGCAGCAGCCCTTAGGCCTCTCCAGAAGAAGATGGGAAAACAACAGACTCTCTGTGGGGCTTGCTTCAAATGTGGCAATATCGGCAGAGCCTCAGCTGGCCATGGACTCAGGAAGCCTTCTGCTGCCCAGCGCCCTACCAGATAGATGTCCAGTGGCCTGGTCTCCAGGACTAGAATTCCACCCACTGCCAGGGTGTTAGCAGCATCCACCTCTCCTTTGTCATCAAATGCTACCACTGCCTCCTCCCCTTCACCCTCCCCTTTCTGCAAAATCCCCAACCACTCCTTGTACCAAGAGGAAGCTGCCTCCAGGACAGGTAGGATGGGCTCAGTGACAGGCTTCAGCAACCTCTGAAAACTGCCATCTTTCAATCCCTGAACTCCTACCGCAAGCCCAGGAGGCCAGGACAGGCCCCAGGCCCCCTAGAAGACCCTGCACCAAGGACTCGGGGAAGCCATTACACATCAAAGCATGTCTGTGAGGCCCCCTGGGACCAGCCCACACCTACCTCAGATCCTCACTCCTGGAGAGGATGGAGGCTCTACCCACCACTGTTCTGAGGAGGAGCAGCCAGCTACAGAGCCCAGCTGGAGCCACACACGGGGCCACATATCTCTGCCCATCTAGCTTTCAGTCGTTGGATGCCTGTGTGTGCCGAGTTTTGTTCTCCTCCATCAAGCCAGGACCCTGCCATTCCCTTCCCCCTCCACCTTTCCCAGGCACTCAACCTCACATTTAAGACTTGTTGCTCAATCCCCACCCCAAAGGGTGCCATGTGGGGCTCACCCTAGCCTGTGTTCCGCAGTGAGTATAGCCCCACAATGAGTATAGCAGTAGCTCAAGGACTTTTTCCCCCAGCTCTCCCCACCCAGGACTCCTGGCCAGGGAATAGGTCACAGGCAGACCTCCCTGGTAGGCATTTTATTTTCATCAATAAAGGTTTTGTCCTGGGGGGTGGGGGGAGGCTGCCCTACACCTCACCTGCCATCAGAACCCTGCCCTAACTGTGGAAAGACAGGACACTGGAAGTTTGGTCCCCCAAGTTCATCCTCCATAGGGCAGTCTTGTAGATTGTCTGGTGGCTTAAGACTGACATTGCTCTGGGACCTTGGCCCCCCACCAAGACCATCAGAATCACCATGGAGGATCCCAGGGGAACTGTTCAGATAGTGGGTAAGTCTCTGTCATTTTTACTTAATATAGGGACCTGTTGGTCTATAGTTCTTGCTTACTCCGGTAAAACTTATCCTTCTAAGATCTCTGTGATGGGTGTTGACAGCCATCTCCACAAGCCCAGAGCTACAGGTCCCCTCCTCTGTTCCTCAGGGTCACCTAATCACTCCTTTCTTGGTATACCTACTTGCCCCACCCCACTACTAGGCAGAGACATCATGAGTAAGCTGCATTTTTCCTTTTCCTTTCCCCAAACTCCCTCTGGGCTTTTCCTTCTCCTCTTAGCCTCTGAGAGTCCTCAAATAAAACTTCAGCCTTCTTCACACTACCCTCTCCCAGATTCCCTTGTTGACCCTAAGATCTGGGACACCTCTTTTCCTTCTGTGGCCTTTCACCACCGCCCCCATTAAAATTTCCCTCTGAGACCCTTCCTCCTACCCCTGTTGCCCTGTTGCCCAAGTTCTCTTAGGGTCCCTTGCTCCTGGTGCTATTAGACAAAGCATATAACACATCTGTATCTGAATTTTTCATAGTTTATATCCTAGGTAGGGGAAATAAAGTAACATACAAAGGTGAACACCCAGCACGCCACAAAAGATGAACAGCCAGTGCCCCGTTCCACTCTGTGGGTTGGCAGCCCACCATTCCAGATTACTTCTGAGCCCTGACCACAGTCTCCATTAGCTTTCATCCATACCTTGTGGGCCTGTGGTCTTGCCCCAGGTCAGTAAATACCCTCTTGCATCCAAGTGGGCGAGACACCAGGGCCATTTTTTCCATGCTGCTGCTTCCAAGGTGGTGCCAATGCTCCTCCCTCTATGGCTAACTCTCTGCAGCCAATTCTCTACAGCACACCCCACCCATCAGAGGAAAAATACCCCTCAGGACATGCTCTCCACACCTTCCTCTGGCTCTTACAATCTTTCCGCCAATCTTCCACTAAGGTCCTTGAGCCTTGGAGGGGGTGGCAGATGTAGGGTCATCTCTCTTGCATCATGGCAAGATAGTGACTTTTTGGGCCTCCCCATTATTCATCTTCAAGCCGTGACCATTGATTTATCTCAGTGGTGTTTCTTCTACTATAAAGACAAATGGAAGAAAGTAGACATATCTAAATGAACGTGAATGTAAACACAAATGCCTATAGGATATCCCAGTAGGTATACTATGTTCATTAAACAGTATACTTGTAATGGCTTCTCCATTAGCCTTTCTTGATACAGGGATTCGTCCTGGTCTACAGCACCAGATGTGTGTTCCAACCCTAGGAGTGGGTCTTATCCAATTAGAAATTTGTCAGTTTTACATGTTAGTCAAGCCATCATTGCACTTGCAGGCACTGCTTGCCATGTCCATAGTGTGCAGCATGGAGGATCCATTGTTGAGTACACTCATAGGGGATCCTTTCTTCCTCATCGCACCTTCTGGCACTATGAATGTCATTCATCCAGTGGCATGGAGTTTCTGACTTAGTTTCAGCTCCAGCTTTTCTTTTCCTCCTGTGGTCACATCATGCAGTATTTTCAACAACATGGCCTTACCGACCTTTTTAGTGTAAAACCGACATTAGTGGCAATAGCCTTGTGAATTTGAGGACCTCTAGGATCTCTCTCTGATCAACACCTCATAGGGAGAAATCCACCCCTAGTACTGTAGATTTTTTTAAACAGTTGTATAGTTTGGGAACCCGTGTTTTTATCTTACCAAACCATAAAACTCCCAAGAGTCTTACAGCTATAGCTGGCCTTTGTTTCTTTAGGCATCTTTCAAATGGATTTCACATCGTAAAACAATCAAAGGAAGGTTAACCTCATATATTAAGTCAATCATAGACAAGGTCTAACACAGCATGGACAGGTTTTATCCATTCGTATTAACTGTTCTCTCCATAGATCTTTGTTAGGTACCATAGCATGGATATGAGGTATTAATTTGGTTAGTTCTTTACTATCTTTAGTTATCCCTTTGGAGTCATGTGGGATTTTGGGGATTTTACATAGAGTCTCTTTGTATTCTTTTATCCTTGATACACTTATAGGTGTTGGCTCTAGTTGCCAGATCCTGCACTGGGCTAAGGAGATGGGGTTTCTCTTGTTCCCACTGTTCTTGTTGGTTCCCTGAGTCAGGCAGGCCCTGGGTCTGCCTCCTGATTCTAGCCATATCTGTAGTCTCTCCATTGATTATACATGGCTGCAGAGGAGGCCTTGGTGGGATAAACTGCCTCCACCCCAGTATAACCTTTATCAGGAGAGAAATGAACCTTATTTAATCTTTGGGGATTCTTAACTATTCCTGGGACAGTTTTTAATCCTTTGAATGCCTTTTGTAAACTCCTGTTCTGGTTTTAAAACCTTGCAGAAATTCCTTAGAACCAAAATTGGTTTTCTATCATTTTTTTTCTCTTGGAATTTGGGCTCGACATAAGTCTTGCCACATTTGTCTTTGAGTAATCCAAGTGGACAATTTTTTCTGTCTGGTCTTCTTTAGATCTCTTGTAGGGTGTTCTGTTATTCTACAGACACACTTTACATACTGGTAAGAATCATTTAGATCTGCTAAAGCCTTTCTCACTTTACAAAGATTGTGTCCCATTAAAGGACTTGGCAAAACCATTAAAGCTCCATAACATTTTCGAGATCCCAGTTGAAATAAGCTTTCCTTTATATCTCTGGTGAACACAGTCTTATCTGGCCCAGTGAACTGGGTATCATATATTGCTTTTCTCATACCTAGTTCTTTCAGTAATGCCTGTCCCTCCTTTACAGTCCTCCAGGCTCTGTTAACCATGGGAGCTTCCCTTGGTGATGACCATGTATTATTAATGCCTTCCACTAGCCATCCCATTTAGGATTATTCACCCCTGCATTGGCCTAGGTTGAACAGTCTATATCACAAGAATAGATGGGTGGTTATATAACTCAGCTGTGAAGCTTCTAAAGAACTTATACTGACGTTATTTGCTCCCATGTCCCATATCCTCACGAGCCATGTGGTGAGGGACTCTGATTGCTTGCTTGTTTTTCCTAATTTTATTTCCTAGCTACAGTTCTATTAGTTTCCTTTCAATTCTGTATAAAGTTTGATTCTGAGGGGCAGCCTTAGTCACTTTCATTTTTAGGTAACTCCCTTTTTCATTGTTATCTATTTTTTCTTCAGAGTCCTTGGACCTTACTCAAGTTAAAATGTCCTGTTTGTTTTCTCTCTCAAGTTCTGCAACTGAATCTGCCAGTACCTCCCTAGTCTTTTCAGCTTCCCCTGCCTTGGGTAAACCTTTTATTATGTAAAGTGGCCACATCCCCCTCTCTGGGTTCTCTGCTTGTGTCCCAAGCCTGTAAAGTTTTCCTAGTCTTTCTATAACCATTTACAAATTTTCATATACCCATGACTGGCCTATTTCCCCACATTTGCAACAGAAATGTAGCCCATGCTTCTGAATGGCTGGTTCCTTTTTAGTTACATATTTTATAATCCACTGTAAGATCTGTTAGGGTTCCAAATAACAGCAGCAGTTTCCCCCCTCCCCAACAGGGACCTCACCTTGACCTTTGGAGTCAAGGGAAACAAACTCTGCTGAGAAGCAGCCTGCCTTTCCTTTGACCTCCAAAGATAAGCAGATTCTACCTGATAACCAGAGATTTTAGAAGCTGTTTTTCTCTCAT